>NW_013952453.1:1509328-1533088 GCF_001266775.1 Austrofundulus limnaeus | reverse complement strand
TGTTTGTGGTTGTAATGTGACAAAATATGGAAAAGTTCAAGGGGTATGAATACTTTTGCAAACCACTGTATATATATATGAAAAGGAATGATAAAGAAATATGTTTTTTTTGTCCTTTTTCTTTTCTTTTTTGAAATACAGGCACTGCACAATCCTTTGATATCCTATATCCTTATGGAAGTAGAAAAAAAAAACATCACGCACAAGCTTGAACGTACAAACGCTTTCACTACTCGTTTCATCTCTWAGCTGTTTTTTTGCTCTGGTGCCTTAAAACTCTGAGGGCACGTCTGGTTCACACATTACAAAAGAACTGCCTGAGTCACTCAGGGGATCTGTAAGTAAAGTAACAGTAGAGGTTCACCTCAGGTCCTGTCCATTGTCGTCTGATGCCACGTCATCAATATGAACCTGGTCACATTCCTGTGAAATGAGAAGGAAGGTGGATCCATCAAGATGTTCATTACAGAGCTAAGGCCTCCACAGACAGGTGAGCCTCGGAAAGAGACAGCACAGCAGAAATAAAAAAGGAAGCGAAATTAACAACACGGGGGCAAGAACTAGGTGCCAACACTGAGCTGCCAAAAGGAGTTAAAATTATAAAGGAATGATTGTGTAACCATAAAGTAAATTCAATTAAATATGCTTTTTATAGGTTATGTCTTCAAAAGGCACTGAGGAGTGCATACTAACCAGAGTGATGAGAACTAAAATCATTTTGTTGCCACAGCCAAAACACCTCCAGCAACATGAGAATAAATCAACTCTTTTACAACAGTTAATTAGGATTAGATAGGGTGAAATAAAACAAACGTCAGTCATAAAAGAACTGCAGAGAAAAAAAACACAAAAAGGCACGTACAACAAACCGTCTGCTTTATTTTACTTTATTTATTTATTTTTTTAGAAATTAGCTCCAAGCTTCTAAATCCCACAACCATCAATGCACACATACCATCTTTGCAACAACAACACAAAGAGTCCTGGTATAATATCTAGCTGTCATGGAATGACCCAGGACAGACAGGCTCTCCTATCACGTTTCAGTCACCCAGACAGAGACGCTACCTCATCGTCCTCACATTGCTGCAGAACTCACTTCCCACTGGCCAGTTGCCACATCCCACTCAGGTGGGATTCAGTCCATTGGCTCAGATCTTCAACCACTGACCATTGCATGCAAACGGGCCTCTTTGTTTCTGAACATACACTGACTGATAAGAATCTCCACATTGTGATCAATCTTTATATTTATTAATTCAGCTAAAAATTCTGACTATTCATTTTTCAGGCAGTCATATATGTATTTATTGGTTTCTGGTTGTATAGCTCTAACACATGTTGGCTTTGGACAACAGTAAGTACAAGATAATTGAGCCTCAAGATCCAACAGCAGGAGCTGTCAGCCCGCTGCAAGGCACTGTTAAGAGATTTCCTCAGCCCTAACAACAAAAGAAGGGATAAAACCCGAGTTTGCAAATGGCTTTGTTGGCTCCTTTCCCTCTCCTTTTGGCTGCTCCTCCTCCCATTTGACTAATTTTCCTTTCGGATAGTCAGACACACACCTATAATTACAACACAACGTTTCCTTGTTCTGTTTTTCTGGGCTCCTTTATAATCTTTTTCCTTTTATCAGAACAAGGTAGAAGAATGTGCGTTAAAAAAAACTCGTGCAATGTTCAGTCACTATTAGATAAGAAAACTGCAACTTTTTTTTTCCTTCTGAGTCATCACTTTCAGAGGTTGCATCAATACCGAAATTAGATTAGGTGCACTTCTAGTAAAGCACATTAGGTCTATCTGTGGAGCACTTATTCCTGCAAAAACGTCCTTTTAATATTCTTGCTTTTCTGTCACTCCAGGAGGGAAAATTGTTTAGAAATTGCTGTAGGAAGAACACTAGGTAGATGATACACGAGTGGATTTTCTAGCAATGATTGCCACATTACGTTGTGCCAAGCAAGAAAACACGACCCAAACGTCAAACCTCTCGATACACTGTGACAGGGGAGGTTTTCTGGTTATGCAAGCTCAGTGCTGGGTAGTTTTCATAAGTTCCAGTTTTCCAGCTTACTGGAAAAAGTCTTACAAGAAATATGACTTTTAAAAAAAAATCATGAGGAAAATGTGGATTTAAGTGAGCGAAGTAAGCCAACATGTTTGAGACTGATACTAATTGTACTGATAATCCATAAAACAAGTTTTAAAGGGATTCCCGTTTAGTTGTAACATTAGACTTTATTTAATAAACATGTATTTTAACTGTAAAATAAAGACTGTAAAAATACTGTAAGATGTTTAGTTTTTATAATTTTTAAACTAAACGTTTAAAAATATAGTACACGGATGGGGCCATTTTATTTATATGCAAAGCATTCTGGGTAAATGATGATGTGGGTAGGTCATCGATGCGAGGCTGCTAGCAAGCTATATCCACCCTGAAGGTTAATATCTGACGATCGACTCTTTTAAATGAAACCAGAGAGTGTTGATAGAGAGGAGAAGGTAGAAATGACTCAGCCAGTAACTGAAAATATGGATGGAGGACCTCAGTTTAGCTTGTCGCGCTAGCACTGAGCTAATACATATAAGGCAATGTAGCGTCAGTGCTAGCACAAAGGCTAATAGGCTAAGCTGAGGATCTTCTTCCATGAAGCAGCTCTGTTGTCCTCCATCCATATTTTCAGTTCCAGGCTGAGTCATTTCTACCTTCTCCTCTCTGTCAACGCTCTCTGGTTTCATTTAAAAGAGTCAATCATCAGATATTGTCCAAGATTAACCTTCAGGGTGGATATAGCTCGCTAGCAGCCTCGCACCGATGACCTACCCATGTCATCATTTACCCAGAATGCTTTGCATGTAAATAAAATGGCTCCGTCCATGTTAAAATATATTTTTAAAAATGTACAAAACTAAACAGCCTGCAGTATTTTTACAGTCTTTATTTTACAGTTAAAATATATGTTTATCAAATAAAGTCTAATGTTACAACTAATCGGGGATCCCTTTAAACCTACAGGTTTATAAATCTGACCTTATTTATTGAAATGTATCTAAATTTGATCACTTACCTCCAGGTCGTTGAAAAAGAGTCTGGAGTCAGCTAGATTGAAGATCATTTCTTCCATCCACAAACCCAGAGATACTGCCTTTGATGAGTCCTGATGAACAGAATAAAGCAGGGAGAATTAGGATTCTTGATATTTTATTTCTATTTCTATTTATTTCTGCGTGCAAAGCAAAAATGATCCTGAAAACAACCCATATCCTTTAAGCAGATTCAAAGTGTGGTGTAAACTTATCTGTGACGGATTTAAATATTTTTATGTACATGTGTCTTATTTTACTGTGGACGGAGTTTTACTTTTAAGACTTGTTTCATACAAGATAAATTTTTCCCAATAAAGTGATTTGTAGTCTGCAAATGTGATTTGAACAATCTAAAAATAGCAACAAAAGCCAAACTGTATCACCCAAAAGGTGGCGCCTCCTTCAAATGGCTAAAGCAAGCGTAAAGGCATCAGTTTAGGCTGACACTAATTGCCTGAAATGTTTGGCATCTAAAGAATTGTCAGTTAAACTTAATTATTAAACATCATTCCTCTTGACATGATGTCAGTGCAGCTGCGTGCTTTTCTTCAACAGTTTCCTGCTCATCGAGCTGACTGACGTAAACAGGTTTTGGAGGGAGGTGAGTGTGAATATGCATCTGTCAGTCAAAGGTGCTGCCAAATGTTATCTTTATCATGAATCCTCATAATGTTGGCCGGTGTTTGAAAAGACCTTTGAAACAATATGTGTATTTCAGTTATCACAACTGGTTAAAAAAATACATAGTATATTTTATTACGCTGCGCTGTTACAACTACAAATAAACACGGCAAGAGCCAACCAGAAACCTGGCTTTGCACCCAGTTGCCACTGATAACTTCAGCTGGAACCCGCCGGTGTTCTAAAGGGCCAAGTTCTGCAGCGATGGGAGTCTTAGTCCCACAAGGAGTGAAATAAGAACAAGTTGGTACTGTTACAGCTACTGTGCGTCGTCATGTAGATTCATCTAAAGTGTTGCACATTTGTAGACATTTAGGCATCACACTGTAACAATGAACACCTTTAACATTAACAATAAAATACTAAAATGTTCTTGCAGAACACTGACTTCAGCATTAGAGAGATTATTATGCAAATTAAAGGAATTTGATGCAATAATGCTAAAAATATACATATAAACATATTTAGAAAAACTACAGACAGTGGATTTAATCCCTCAAGAGGAAGTACCATATCAAACGGACTTCCAAATAAAACAAATATCTACATAACTTCTTACTTATCACCACCCAGGCTCAATTACACTGTTTACTCTTTCTCACACAAAGACATAACCCCGCAAGCCGGCAGGCTTGACATTCCACCAGCTTCAGTTGATAAGTTCAAAATCAAATAATAAATCATCGCCAAATGAAAACGGAGACATCAAAACAAACAGGCTGACAAACAGCCAGAGCACACGGTTGTTTGGGACAACAAAAGCAGGTGTGCGAGAGGAGGTGTGTGTGGTGCATTGTTTTAAAGCCAGCCCTGGCAGCGAGACAAAAACAGAAGAGAAGTGTCAGCCAAAGGTGAGCGTCGCATTAGTGCGTTTGAAATGACAAGCAGGGGCTTTCTCTTGGCTCACAGTGGGGGGAAAAAAGGCTTGATGACACAAGTAGGGTAATTACGACATATCCCTTACCTGAACTGAGGGTAAAAACAGAAGTAATTGGAGACAAAGGGCATCAAAGGTTCAGTAGGATCAATAGGAAGGAGTCCAAGAAGAAAATGATGAGGGGGAAAAAATGAATGGAAATATGTAGAGGGAAGGGTTAAATGTTTAAAAAAGGATTTGTTCTGTTAGGCTAAAAAATTAAACTAATGACCAGTAATCACATTTAAATTTGATACCAAACAGAAAAAAAATGTTATTTTTAAATCCAAAAGAGGAAAACGAACAAAAACTAAAAACACATCAGTACATCACATCTCACCTTTATGCTTATGCAAAGAATTTACTTCATTTAAAATACAGCTGGTGTTGCATGATATATGAGATTATAGATGAGATGATATTGGAGGAGAGCGTCAGTTCCTTGTGTGGTTTTCTATTCACGTTTGGCTCACAAAACTACTGAAAACAAGTGTCTTTCAACACAGCATTGTCGCCTCTTTCTCGGACTTGGCCCAGTCTAGCTGTTTACTAGGGGTGCAACAATACATGTACCCATATCAAACCGTTCAATACAGTGCTTTAGGTTCAATACACACTTGTATCGAACAATACAGACTTTTAAAATTTATTTTATCAACTTGTCTTCGGAAGATGCTCTGTGTTGAAGGATCAGTGGATCTGTGTTCGACTACTCCACCTAGGCTGCATTGTCGAGCGCAGATCCACTGAGAAACTTGCTGTTTCAGCAACATTTAATTTAAAAACTGCATTTTGAGGTTAAACAAATGTTCATAATTAATTTAAATAAATTACAAGTTAAAAGGGGCATGGACATTTCTCTTTTTTTGTATCGAAAAAATATCGAACCATGAGACTAAGGTATAAAACCGAACTGAATCGTGAATTTTCTGTATCGTTGCACCCCCTACTGTTTACAAACAAATATTTTTTATTAATAAAAGTTTAAAAGGTTGCCTCACTAAGTGCAGCCGAATGAAGATAGGAAATGAATTGGGAATTTATAAATAAGCACATTCATCTTGTAAAGGTAGAAAGGAAAGCTGCCAAAAGGGTGAGAGRAACAAAACATTAAGGGGGTAAAAAAGAGAGGCTTGTAAGCCATATTAACACACTTGACTGGAAATCTGTTTTTCCGCCGTCACTCCTTTATTTCCTCATGTCTGAGTTTTGATGTCAGAGTCTGTCCAACTGAGCTCCCCTGGACCCAACAGTGTGTGTGTTTGTGTGTGTGTGTGTGTGTCGGGGTGCGTGGGAGGAATTTTTGGCACACAAGTCCCATTTCAGCACTTTTACAAAGCCTAAACTCTTAGCTCGTCTCTTTCTCGCTCCCTCAGCTCAGCCCCCCTCTGTGTGGCAGAGAAGAAAAYGAAAAGAAACAGCAGCATGCAAAGCCTGCCGGGGTGGGTGGGGGGTGAACTGATCAGCTACGCCGCTCTCAAACTCCCATCAGCCTTGTGTCAACCCAATCGTGAGAATTCAAAACACAGAACCTTGGCCAAAAACAAGAAACGCACCACTGTCCGCCCCTCGTCAGCTGCCTGTCTCTTATGTAAAGGTCCCGCTGACTGTCAGTCACGCTGCAGGTTGTCGGGGTAGCTAAACAACCTTTGTGCATTAAGAAAAGAAACACGAGGGCAGAAGGCAAAAACAGCCGGCGTGTGAAAATGTTCAGGGATGAGACTCAAAAGTGGTGGGCTTTACCTCTTAGACAAACAAATCATAATCCACTGCTGCAAAGCCCTCATTTTTAAAAAACAGTTTCTTTTAACAGCAAATGACAAAACTAAGGGTCATACCTTGCCGAATCGTGAGGAGAAAGTTCCCGTGAGGAGTGAATGGAAAATGATGATGGTTTCATCCAGATCCCAGATAAACACGCGCTGTAGTGAAACAACAGATACGCAACGTCAACCGCACAACAGTTTATCTGTGGGCGTGTGAGAGCGCGAGAAAGATAAATACTGGGGGAGAAATGATGATAATTTCCAGAACTGTGCGAGAGAACGTGTTTACCTCTATATCTGAGTCCAGAGGGGGAGCGGGGTCAATAACTTTTTTTCTTCCCCTCAGCTTGCCATCGGATCCCCTTCGTGCTGGGGTCACCTCCTCCTTACCTGGTGTTGGTGGGCTGGGTGGCGGGTGGTAATCTCCTAAAGTAAACAGAAATCTCTGTAAAACAATTTGCACTTCAACTGGGTCTTTCTGTGATTTTAACTGAATACAGTGTAAAAAAATCCAATAAATGTGAAATTTTATCAGGCATTATTATAAAGACTTGTTTTAAAATGATCTTAAAATGAAGACAGGCTCAGTTTTTTTAGTCTGTCAAAGAGAGACATTGCAAAAAAAGGAAAGTTTTAATAGAAACTAAACTGTGTTCTAAAACAATGAGGCACATTAGACTTGTAGTGAATTTATAAAAACATCCTCAGAACTAGTAGTCTGTCTGACATCATGATGGCAGAATAAAAATACCCAGGTGCTGTATTTAAATTCCATTCACTCTGGAAATATCTTAGTTTTGTTTTTGTTTTCTTTTTCCAAGATGATTTTGCACATGTGATGAAAAACGATCTGCTAGACAAACCGCTTCACAAAATAATTAAACTAAATATACAAAAAAGAGGATTAAAGAAGTACCTGTATGTGATTCTGGGCTGTGATTGGGCATCATAATAGAATGCTCTGGGTGCTGATAAGCTAAWGGAGCTGTGATCGTCGCGGGGCTGATGTTGCTGCTGGTTAAGTAGGGACTGTTGTAGTGATGTGAGTTATAGTAGGGAGAGTACTGACTCTGGCTGTAGCTTGAATATGCAGGAAACTCCTAACGACAGAAAAAAAAAAAGAACATTACTGTCATCAAAATGTGACAAACCGTTGTTATCAGGTGATCATTAATGTCATTATTTCACATTACTCACTTGTTGGGTAGGATTGAATGGGGTYGAACTTGAGATTGCGTGTGTCCCTTGGAAGATTCCCGGTGAAATACCACCGCCTGAGTAACATGCAAAGAGAACAAATATCAAAACAAATCTTATTAATACAGGGTTAAATAATTTTAAAAAAGGACTGGTGGATTCTTTGGTCTCATTTTTTAAATGGCAAAGAAACCTCTGATCTAATTCTGCTGCGTCTGATCTGACCTACGAAGCATAAGGAGGAGGAAGCAGCGAGACTCAGGTTRTTTCCTCGGTGACAGCTCAGAGCTGCAGGAGCTTCGAGTGAGATTTATGACTGACATGACAATACAGGTGGGAAAGTCTGCTGTTTTTACTGCTCCTGCTSCTGCGGTGAGAATCTTCTAATATGATCAAGCTAAGGCAGGAATGTCTTCCTCCTAGCAATCTGTCCTCACCTCAAGCCTCCTGTCAAGGCTGYCCTGTTTTTGTTTGTCTGATTTAAAAAAAAACAATTCCTTGTAAACTAATCACCTCCATTCACCCTGAACAACATCTACAGTTAAGGTTAGTTATTTCTGGTTTGCGGTTGGGCTGGATGGTTTCACTGTTGCCTCAGAGCAGGAAGGTTCGAGTTTGAAACGTTGCTGTGGCTGTTCCTCGGGAGTTTGTGCTTTCTCCTCGCGATTGGAAAGGTTTTCTCTGCGTAGTCTGGTTTTAGATCACAGCTCAGAAACATGCACGGTGATAACAGTTCATTTTAAAAGTGTCAGCGTGCAGAGCAGTTTGTCTCTGTCTTGAGCCTATCTTGCAGGGGGAACGCCACCTCTAATCTGTTAAATATGGGATACGACCTATCCCACCACCCCCCGGCCATTTTGAACTAAATTTAGCATTTATAGAAAAAAATTTCAATAAAAGGAAAACAGAAGAAGAAGACAAGTGAATATGTTACTAGCAGTTATCTAGATGTTATGAACTTGAAAGTATATTTGCATAAATGCTGGCTTCWGGCCAAAGAGGAAGAAACAGGACTTTTCAGAGCAAAATGGCAAAAGAGTGCATTGTGTGACATTGTTTTTCATCCAAAAAGATGAACATTTCCCAGAACTCGTCTAAGAGCTGATCAGTTTTTCAATGATTATTTTAGCCAGTAGTTGTTTAACAGTCCCAGCTTCCTCTCAAYGACATGGTTTTAATATTATTGAAACACCTATTAAGGCATGTTTTTTCCAGTTTATTTTCCAGCATTTTTTCTAAAGATTTATCTTGCCCTTTACTATTTTTTTTCTTCTTGATGCCACAAAGAAAGACAAAAAAAAAAAAAGGATAACGACTCTGTGGCAGAAACTTTGGCAGACAACACCAAAGTCCTCAGAATGACAACAAGAAAAATACTTTCAAGTAAACACAAAAAGACCACCACTTGGTTTCAGTTTTTTTCACACGGAGTACAGTAAGTTTTTGAAGGCTTTGCACTGTCCCCATGTGCATTCTTGTGTTTTGTGTGAATATAACGCGTGACATGGAAAGTTCCTTAAATCATACAAATATTTGAATGTTGTGGCAATTTATTACCGTTTGAAGTTCACATTTAACAATTTATGCCTACGAATATTCAAACAAATTTATTTTGTTTGGGAACAATGTCCCTCAAACTCTAATTACACTGTTAAAAACTGTTTGTAGGTCTGACAGCGGTGCTCTAACAAAGCACGGTCCCAAAGAGCTTTGCAGTTCGTCGGAGGGTTCCATCAAAAGCTGCTTTGCATGAATATTTACATTCCTGCGTAATGTCTCACATCTGAATATTCTTTAAGGAGAAAGTAAAGTGGAAAACAAGAATTGTCTCCAAAGGTTAAAACAAATAATAATAATAAAACTAAAGCTGATCAGGAGTTAATGTGACTTTGGAGAGGAATTAAACGTGAATTTCATAATATAGCTCACAATTTTGAAAGGGTTAGGTCCCATCTTAAAGGACCACCTATCATCACAGCATCACAAAGTGAGTAATTTTGTGAACAAGGTCCATCTGTTAAGAGTCAAAGTTAAGCTCTGGAAAAAAAAAATATAAGATGCACGATTGTCAAAGGGCTGAAATAAAATAAAAATATTTACAAGTGATGTCATGACAAGTCTGCTTAAATGCTTTACTTGAGAATAACAAGCTCTGTAGCAAAAAATAAAAAATAAAAAAAAACTTTTTTCAAATTTTGTACAATATTATTTGGAAATTATATATACAAACATTATTCCTTGGTTATAAGCTGCACATTCTTGTCACTATTATCTAATTATCATTCTTTTATAAGTAAAAGAGTGAAATAATTCAAGTTTGTGTGCAAATATAAATGCATTTTTCTACGAATATCTAAATATTATTTAAAAAGCAGCCAAATGGCTTGCGTTAAAATGAAAAGAACGAGCATGTAGTAACAAAAACCTCATCCCCGTGTCATTTGTTCAGGGTCCTTCGAAAGGTTTTGTCTCTCTTGTGTCTCATTCGTACAGTGGAAACAGCTCACGCTGCGTCTGCAACATTATTCCTGCTCACCCCTCTGTAGAGCGCCCCTTAACCTTTCCCCTGTCACACACAAGGTCAATTTCACGCTGCTTTCAAAGCCATAAAGCTGCACTGAGCTTCGGGCGCCGGAMAACTGAGGAATGCGTACAGCATCGTCACTCGCACTCAATCAGACACACCCGCTGACGTGGAGAACTGCGCACACTCCCAAGAATAACACGTCTTCATCTAAGCATGTGTTTATCAGAAAACGCCTCTGCCAAGCTTTTGTTGAAGCCACAATTCTTTTTTTTTTCTTTTCTACATAACTTATGTCTTCTTCTTTGTGTCCACACAGTTTCTAAATCCCTTTTTTTTTTCTTTTTTGCTGAGAAACAAACAAGAGCTTGCATGCTGTGTTGTTGGTCTGAATGGAGAAAGGGGGCCTGACCCTGAGAAAAGAGGAGGGAGGGGGGAAAGAGACTTTTGACGCCAGGAGCCCAGACCGCAGCTAATAGAGAACAGGTGTGGCGGCAAGGAGAGGAGATTAAAGAAGAAGAGATATGAGGAGATGTGAGGGGAACTTACAGCACGCATGGATGCTCCTGTGGTTAAATCAAAAGGTATTTTACAAAAAAATGTCTGTCGACTGTTAGTTCTCAGTCCATGCAGCGTTTCCGACTAACCGTGTGTGTGAGAGTAGCTGTAGAGACTTTGACTCGGAGGCGTTCCGCTGAAGTTTGAGTAGCCCAGTAGTCCTGTCTGCCCCGGAGAATGACTCAAACCGTCCTCTGTCTTAATGTCTACAATAAAAAAATTTCATTAAAATAAATAAAAAAAGTCAGAATATTTATGTTGAATAAACCCAACCAGCATGTAGGACAAACTTCTTGTATTAGGAGAATTATTTTTACTAATGCCCATTATCCCAACAAACTTTTTGAGTTAAAAAGAGGCTTTTTTTGATTGTTTTGTTGTTTGGAGCTCACGTGTTGATTAGTTAATGAAACGGTTTACCCTGGGGAATGCATAGTTTTATGTGTCAGTAAAATGTAAATATATTGCTTTGAATACTCAGATTACCAAAGAGGAACTGATCATTTACATGTCAGAGGTCATTTTACCTCTCATGACCCCTTTGTTCTCTTTTTTTTGCATTGTTACTGTTGTTGACTTCATGTATGGTTTTATTTATGTCCCAAAGATACACTAACTCAGACATAATTAAAACCTAACTGTATGAATACCTTGCCATCACGTYACAAACAACTTTTCCAACTGAGATTATTTTAAAGCAAGTCATGATTTTCACAACACATTGCTGTTTGTGTACTTACTGTAAGACGGCATGCTGTAGCCCTGCGTGTGGTGGGTGTAATGGGTGTATGGTCCTGCAGGCTGGAGGGCCGGGCTGTACTGAGTCTGCCCGTATGCAGCCATGACACTGATCTTAGAGAAGAAATACACACACATAAAAGAGGAATTTTTCTGACTAGTTCTTCTTCTCTTCTATTGTTAGGACCTAACATCACTTTTGCACATTAAAATTTTTGTGAGAAGGAACCATTTACTGTTGGGAACATCAGGCAAAATTTGAGACCTTGCTTCCTCAAATATTAAAAGAAAACTATATCAAATAACACAAAAGGTCAGAAGTTGTTACAATTTCCCCTTGTGTAGAATAAGCAAAATGTAAAATGTTGCCTGTTATTTGTAAGCTCAAAATATGGTTTATGTGTCATGACGAAGGTATGGTGCAATTTCAGTTTTAATTTCAATGAGAACTGTAATAAAATAAAATTTAAAAATTTAAAAATAGAAAAAACTTACCAGAAGTACTTAATGGGTTTGAAACAATGGATATGATGTCCCTGTTAATGAGCCAAATACAACAATTAGAGCTAAACAAACCATCAGAAAATGAACAAGAACAGAAAAAAAATTGCTAAATAGTTGTCAACTTGAAAATAAGTCACTTGGATATTTTTTTATAAGAGACCAGCAAATAAAATAACCCTATATGCATCTAAAATAAAAGCTGCACAATTTTGGTAAATTTATCATAAAGCAAAATAAAGAAATAAGAAAACACTTCTTTAGTGGATAAACAAGTTGTCTTTGCTTTAATCTGGATCTGTCTCATCTTTTGTTTTCTCACCTGGGATTAAAAAAGGGAGCTGAATTTTCTTTTTTTTTTTTTTTTGTCCCACTTCAGTTAGTCTGGTTCTTCTGAAACTGTCAACTCTCCTGTAAAAATAATCAAAAAACAGATGTTAAGCTACCAGACTAATAAGGAGTTACTGTATGGAGAAACATATGTACATCGCTCTATATAAAGTGACTGATTTCAACAACACATTTGGATATTTTATTTTTTAATTGTTCTCTACTTCGTAAGTAAAGCTGTATTTATTTATACAGTCTGAAGAAAGGGTTTGTGAGATTTTGTACTTTAAAAAAATTAACAACGTGCACTCAATCCAAAAAAAAAAAAAAAGGCTACAACTCCTCCAGAACTCTGCAGCCCGGATCATAACCTGTCCTCCATCACCCCGGTTCTGCAGCAACTTCACTGGTTGCCCAATGAAGCGAGAATAAATTTAAAAATTTTAACTCTCACTTTCAAATGCATCCATAACCTGGCCCCTCCTTATTTGTGTGACCCCCTTCATATCTCTACTCTCTCGTGCCCTTAGATCCACAACTGCCACTGATCTTACAGTTCCTTCTGCCCGTCTTGTCACCGTGGGCTACAGAGGCTTTACTCTGGAATTCCCTCCCTCCTGTCATCAGGAATACAGACTCTCTTTCCTCTTTCAAATCAACACTTCTGTTCAAAATGGCATACTCGCTGTAATTTCGTTTTAAATGTCGTTTTATGGATCTTTTTAATTTTTTTTTCTCTGTTCTTATTAACTGTTTTTTTTAAATGCTTTTGAAAGGTGACCTTGGGTTTTTGAAAGGCACCTTGAAATAAAATGTATTATTATTATTATTATTATTACAAGAATGTTTGATCCAGCTCTGAACTGCTATTAACTGAATAAAATTAGATAAAAGATCGAATGGAAAAGTGGTTGGATTGAAACATATTTTTACTACAAAAACAGTTTTGCACAAGGTGATATACACAGCCCTGTTATGTGCCAACAACTACAGGAAGCTCCCTAAAAACTATTTGTTTGGGTTTTAGTTACAGTYGGTTTAATGTTTGCTTGAGATTAAATTACAGTTGTTCACCTCAAGCCCATCCAACATTCATCCATCCGTGTTTTCCTTGCTGGGTCTCGGAAGCTGGTGCTCATCTATTAGCAGTCATTGTGTGAGAGGCAGGGTACGCTCTGGACAGGTCGCAAGTCCTTCACAGGGCCACATAGAGACGAACAAGACAAACGATCATTCACTCTCCCACTCACGCCTGGGAGAACGTGCAAACTCCACACAAAAGGCCGGCAGGCCATCCTGTGACCTTTTTTTTTTTTTGCTAATGGGGCTAAATACACACTCAAAACAACAGATGGGATAAAACACATTTGTGTTTTTTTCCAGCATTGATCAATGGGAAGTTTTGTGTTTTTCTTGACCATCAAAGAGTCAAAGCTGTGTTCCATAGATTTTTGGTACTGATGCAAATTTACCGTTGGATTATTTTCCCTAATAAACAAATAAAAAAAGTACAAAGTTTCCATGGAGTTCTTTTAACTATTAGGTCTAATGAAAATCTGATTTATTTCTTTGTATAACATTTATTTTATTAATTTCACACCTTATTATTTTCTCTCTCTCTGTATCTCCCTTCTGGTTTGCCTACGGGCCATGTCATCGTTGGAAAGCTGAAGCTGATGGCTCCAACCTCGCTGACAACAACAAAGACAAATGGCTGCTGAGAGTTACAGGTCCAACAAGAATTCACTGCCACAAAGAAACTGTCTAATGATTTTTTTTTTTACATTCTTTCGAAGCACAAGCAACACATAAAACAATGTTATGTGTTTAATTGCCCAGTACAAAGCTGTATCAATATGCACCAGTTCTATGGTTAGGCTTTTAAAACGTCAAATCTAAACTAAACATGATGTGACAGAAATGAAAGATTCACAAAATTACATCATCACATCACTTATTCTAAACTATGGGTTCGTGTTTAAGCTTTATTCAACTAAAAACAGTTCTTAACTTCATTCGAAGGTCTTGCACTCACCAMAAATGCTAATTTAAAATACTAAGAAAAATATTTTTAAAAGTGCAAGTRTAATTTGCTTTTTCAAGTTCATCCCGGAGTTCAAAAGTGAAATTCACAGTTGTTCAGGATGCCTTTTGAATAAAGCGTGATGCACACACATGAATGGACACACACACAAAAACACTGTGTGCGACAGCCAAGGCACTTCCTGGTTCAGGGCGAGGCCTGGGAGGAGAGTGTCCGAGGCCATGGGAACTACAGGACAYCGGAGGGAAGAAGAACAGAGCTCAGCAGAGATGTGGAGAGCCAAGGTCTGAAACTGAAGCTTAAACAAACTCAGCAGGGCCACCGGGGGGGCCACAAGGCCACAAGGCCAGTCCCACTAACTTCACCTAGGATCCAGGGTTCTGCTAGTCCACTGCTTCTTTCACGGGTATCAAATTCTAGCCTTTGTGTTGTGCATTGTTTTTAAAGTTGAGGAGCAATTTGACACAGTTTAAGGGAATAACTAACTCTAGGAGATGAAAACCTGATTGACACAAAAGTGAATCACCTAATAAGCAAGTAGCATTTTAACAGACTACTCTATGGACAAGTGAGCACCACTGATGAAACAGTTACTGCATAAACACCAATCTCAATTCAATTCAAAAATGTTTTCATTTAATTAAAAAATAACTATTTACAATAAAAAACAAGAAAATACACAAATCAAAAATCAAAATAAAATGAAAGGTAGCAGAAGAAGAATAAATCTTATAATGTCTGCCCCTTTTATCTCCAGAATATATTCAAACGAAACATAATTTACAAATAAAAACATCAACTCAAACAACAATTCATTTTCTCATTTTACTTTTCATATACCTTCATAAAACTAGCTTTTATCTGTTCCTTAAATATATACATAGATCTAGCATTTTTAAGATCATCTTCCAGGCCATTCCACAATCCTATACCCTGGATTAAAGTGCATCTTTCTCTCAAACAAGTACAAAAATATGGCTTTACGAACTTTTCCATCCCTTTAAGATAATAACAACTGTCTCTCTTAACAAAATTTGCCTGAATGTTGGAAGGTAATACGTTTCTGTGAGCCTTGTACATAAACAGTAAAATGTTATAGTCAACCAAATCATAGAATTTCAAAATTTTCAGTTTGCAAAATAATGYATTTGATGGATGGTTGTAATGTTTTCTCACAATAATTCTAATGGCTCTTTTCTGCAAAACAAAAACTGTGATTTGTAATCTCTCTTCAAACTGTTCCAAGTGTTGCCTCTAATCATAGAAAACTAGCTGTTGTAAAAAGCAGAAAACATTGACATGCTAAAAGACAATTATGGAGCAGAATTCCAGTCCTACTTTTGTTTTTCACATTTATCAAGCTACTCAAACCATATATTTTCCTGAACCTAACCAGGCATTTGGGTGACTAAACCTAGGCAAACAGTGACTAAAAGTGAATGTAACAATTTGCTAAAATATACAATCAAATTGACAGTTTGTTTTTTAATTATGGTATTTTCAGAGGCATAATGTCTTACTTCCTTGACGCGACAAATGCTCTTTTTTTCAGCTAATGAAAGAAGATCATAATGAACCAAGTGCCAACCACAGGCTGAGAATTTTAAAAAATGTGCCCACGACAGCAAAGCTGCTCAGCGACTTTCCACTGTCATTTCTTTTGTAGGTGCAGCACTTCATTTAGTCTCACAATAATCCATTGCAAAGTGAACTGAGTGCATAGAACTTGGCTAATTTTACTAATTTTTGTGAGAATGGGTGGAACTAAATGGTGGCGCAAATGGGCTACGAGTGAGGTGATGTATAATTAGTTTGAAGCATACTATTCCCCTGAGCTACTGCATACATCAGCAACGTAAAGGCACAGTGTGTAGGAGTTGTTGTTTTCAGCGACATCTAGTGGTTGAGTGGTTGAATCATCCTCCCTGGTCCTCCCCCCACCCCCACCCCCCGCTTCCAAACRCAAAGGAGTTGCTACGGTGTCTCTCAGGTGTCAAAAACCTTTGATAATTCCAACCGCGATGTCTACCAGCAGCTTCAGGGCTAGTGATGTTTCAAGTGGTAAGATTATGAGCTTTAATAAGTAAAATTATCCCAGCTACAATGACAGACAACAAATATTACATTTATAGTAAAACCGTTTTTGATGCCGCTACCGCAGTTTGTCCTTCATGAGCCTTCCTAGACAAGATGGCGGCTGCCTGTAGTGGCGACCTGCGACCATGGAGATATAAACAGCTTTTTATAAGGTAAAAATAATAAAACAAGGTCTTTGTCTGCAATGATTAGACATGTTTTTTATTATTGTCATTAGTGATTATCTCAGTTTCGGCTAAAAGGATTGACAAAATCCTACACACTGTGCCTTTAATTAAAATAAATTTAAAAAAATAAAGTTTTACAAAAGCAATTAAAAAAAACTGGAGAAAATCTAAAGAATTGGATTATTTATTTTTGACTGTCTGGTCAAAGGTTTCACAAGAACAAATTGTGTCTAACATAATGCATGATCAAAACAATATGTTTTAAAAACTGCAGTGGTTTGTTGCATCCATAATATTATTATCAAACTAGTAAGAAGTAGCAGCCAAAGCACAAATGGTCTCTATTCACATGGTAAAATCACTTGAGTGGTCACTGGTGGTGATGAGATTAGTCTCAGCTGACCCTCCACATTTTCCATGAATCAATAATTATCTGGTGTCTGATGTTTGTCTGATGATGCTCATATGTGTATACAGAGTCAGTATGTGAGCTGCTTCACTGTCTGCCTTCATGAGACAGAACAGTCATGTTACCGACTGCAGTGACCGTCTGATGGCTTGACTTATTGAAACAGTACGCTTCTAAATCAGCGGACTGAAAAAAGGTGACTTGCTAGTCTGTTATTGCGCCATATGGGACCTCCACCTGGAGCCCTCAATTTGGACAGTCTTTATAAGTGCCTGGGGGGATCTGAGGGGGCGGCTGAATCACTGTTGCACACAAACGTCTCTTCTCAGTGGCTGATAAAAAGACGCAGAACAAGGGGCCACTATTTGGTTCTGTGTGACAGTTTTATTTTTATTTTTTTGCATGGGAAAATGGTGCCATCTGCCAGCTACTGCTTTCTCCCGAACACTTCTAGCACAAATTTCAGCAAGGCAAACTTTAGGAAATGCAGCCTTTTAATTTCATTCAATTATGTTTGAAAACAACCACAGCAAACATTAACTTTGTTAAATAAATTGCAGTTTTAGTTGTAGAATAATAATTCATATTGATGATTTTTGTGGCAGCTTTTATAAAAAAACAGCAATGATGACACAGGATATCACCATAATGTAGTCAAGCTGAAATGCCCATGTAATCTGTTTGCACTTATTTCACCTAAGCTCAGCATGAGTGTTATAAAGAAATGTATTTCTTGAACCAGTTGGTAAAAAAAGGAGAAATGAATCCAGCAGAACTCCAACATCATTCTTGTGCTTTTCACAACATAAATGTAACATTTTCCTTATAAACAACTGAACTACTGCTATTATCGGTACACCCGCATAAAACAAGCATCAGAAACATCCAGCAGGTTCAAAATAAGAGAAACTTTTTTTTTAATTGCTGAGATGGAAAAACACATGCCGTTTCCACACTTCAATCGCCCAAGTGTCCTGTATCATTTAAGTCATTTTATGCCAGGCCTATACTAACTGAACTATAACAAAACATTTACATAACCAAACAAATAACAAGGAAACTTGAGCAAGACTTTCAGAAGCGATTAATCCTAACTGACAGGTTCAAAAACATACACACACACGCACACCTGACTTATTCTACTTGAGGTGAATAAACACTAAATTCACGGTATGACAGATATAAAGCTCGTGTGACGAAAAAAAAAGAAAGATTCTACAACAGGGTCCAATTAATCTGTAGCAACCTCGTTGTCCACTCTGTCTGCACTTTGTAACTCTACCTCCAGAGTCAATGGGCTTTGCTTTTCACTTCAGTAACTCTTGCAACAAAAAGACTTTAATGCCAAGACCCCCCTGTGTTAGTAATGAAAACCTCCTTATAGGCCAGYGAGTCTTTATCTCCCTCAGCACACAGTGTTTCCTTTTTCTATTTTTTTCTTCGTTTAAAGGACTTCTTAAAAAAATTCAGCTTTTTTCAATGTCTTTTTTTGTCCAAGGACTATTATTAAAATAATATTTTGAATTTCCCCCTTTAATATTGCACAATTGAAGAGGGACCACCTACCCCATCTCTCCCGAAACCAGTGCCCCAGGACGAGGGTCAGGGGAGAGGGACAGCTGGCAGACCTCCCAGCAGCCTGGAGGAGGTGCGGGGTTGCCGGACTGGACTGACCCCCAAGTCAGATGGTGGTCTGGCTCCCAGGTAAAAAAAAAACAAAAAAACATCTGGTCCAGAGATGGGAAAGGGGTGGTCGCACAGGCGCTCGCACATTCAGAAGCGGCACACGCTTGACTGCACGAGCTCTCCCTGCCTTCTCTAATGAACTCCCTCTCGCACACAAGGCTACACACACACTCCAAGACACGCCGCTTTATTAGTCATTAGGATGAAAAGGTTTGCCCTCAATCAGTCTCTTCTGCACGGGATGGTAAATGGCCGCCCTAGTTGCTAACAGCTGGCCGGACAGAACCTTGCCTGGTAGGTGAGGTTTACAGGCGCTGCAGATGGAGTGAGGTCCAATTACGTCTTTACCAGCAGAATTAGTCAAGAACTGAATGTACGAATTAAACAAAAAAAAAAAAAAAGCTGTGATTTATGTGGTAATATGCAACAACATTAAAAGGGCAAAGCTGTAATAACCACTAATCAGGACTGTGGAAAATACCTAGAAAAGTTCATTTTAAAGAAAATTTCTGATGGTTAAAAAAATATTGTTGGAACTAAAGAAGAATATTTTTTTTTTCTTTTTGTTGTGATTTGCCGCTGAAAGCTCAGAAAAAAAGAAACATGGTCAGTGAGGATTTTGTTGCGATGTGTGTGGCTTTACTGTTCTCAGGATGAGATAAGGAGAGCAGAGATATCCAGAGAGACAGCTGCTGTCTGCTGACAGCACAGGGTTTATTACACACTCACAGACCTAAGTACACCAGCACGGGGCCTCCCCAAGAGCTCTCTGGGGACTTTGGGAAATTAAAAAAAAAGGGGGTGAAAAGGATAGAAGGAGGCAGAAGATACTCAGAGGAAAGTTTGATCACTTTTGAGCATCAAATTATCTACCAATTTTGACTTTTTGCTACATAATATTAAAGAAAAATATTGTTTTGTACAAATCACTGCACTGACTGGCAGGGCAATAAATCAAATCTGGTACTACCGGACTAATAACTCAACTGCCCAGAACTCTTTCAAACGTATGTCAAAAAAACATTTATTTTACCATTATTTAACCAGGCGGAGATCACAGATCTCTTTTTAGAGGGTGGCTTGGGCCTAAAAGCAACCTATTGTACATATTTTGGGGAGTGGGGGGAAAACCCGGAGAAAACACAAGCACGAGGAGAACATGCAGACTCCACACAGAAAGAYGCCAGGTCCAAACTGGGGATCGAACGCAGGACCTTCTTGCTGTGAGTTGTCCATGCTAACCACTGAGCCGTCGTGCTGCCACYTTAGTGGAGAACATGTCTTTAAATTTAACACATAAGGTGGAAGCACAGTGGTGTAGTGGTTGAGACGGTCTCTAGTTCCTCTTCCAATCAGGGGCCTTTCTAGGTGGGGTTTGCATGCTCTCTCTTTGCATGTGTGGGTTTTTTATGTGCTCCTGTTTCCTCACACAGACCACAAACACACACGTAGCTCTAAATTGTCCCTATAGGTGTGAGTGTGTGTCTGTGTCCCTGCGATGGATGTGCGATCTGTCCTGGGGGTACCCTGCCTCTCGCAGRGTGACAGCTTGAAATACGCAGAGTCAGCTGTCGCATAAAGAGCTTACTTGGATTTTATCTTGACATTAACCCTTTAATTATTTTTGGCTCTATGTTGTTCAATAATAATAACCCTCCTGAGTTTTTCTTCGTTTATGTTTATACTTTTGTTAATTTTGTGACGAGCAGAAAGTATAGAAACACTAGTACACATTTTAGTAAGTAGAAGTAAGAGAAGTTAGCTTGTAGCATAATGAGCAAATAAAATGAAATTGGCAAAGAAGAAAAAAACGTAAAAAAAAGCTAATAAAAACGCAATCTGACAAAATTTCACTTCGGCAAACAATGTTGTTGAAAAGATTTCGGTCTGTTTAAGTTCATGCTTGGAAAAGCCTTGTCTCATCATTCGTCCGCAGCTCTGTCCATTGTCAAAAACCAGAAAAACGAGTTGTCACCTCTTATTCATTGTGTACAAAGTGCTGGAATACAGACAAGTAAGTATGTCGTCTACGAAAGAAGCAAAACAAGCAGATCATCTTTACCACGTCTACCTTCAGACAAACTGACTTTGGACACGATGTTCACCAAAACAAAAACAAAACAAGAAAAAAAAGTTGCCACTCAAGTGTCAACTGAAAACTAATTGAAAGCGTGACACTTCCTTTACATTATAAATTAAATCCTGTCACTCAAGTTTAGCATTAAATACTTTTCTGATCGTTCTTTTCGACCTGAAAGTTTTTGCTGAAACCTTCAATTCGAGTTCAGTGCAGACGTTTGACTCCCAGAGAAACGTGGGGCAGGAGGACGAGAAGGGCGCACAGAAGCTTCGAGACGTCAAGAACCGAGCAGCTGTGAAGGAAAATATAATAAAATCGGTGCAGATAAAGTCAGGAAGAGCAGAACTTCCTATGAAAATATTTATCATTCCAGAAACTTTTGGCCAAAGAGAGGTTTGGAATTAATTTGTGTTTTCTTAAGAGGGGGGTGCCTTGCGTTGCAGGATGGGGAATTCTCCACAACCCGGGACAACGTTTTGGGCTCGCTGCTTATTCACAATTTATTAGAGCTGGTAATAGGAACCATGAAGGCTGAGGGGAGAGAGGGCGATCGAGCGAGAGGGTCTCGGGTCAGCCGTAGAGAGAGAGAGAGAGAGAGAGAGAGAGGGGCAACCCAGAAGTGGGGCCTGGTGTTATTAGGAGACGAACCACAGTGTTAAATCACACACACTCCAGCACACACCTTCGGTATGCGGTCTGAACGCACCTCTCGCCCGCCACAGCCAGAACCCTGAATGTTATTTTGCGAGAGTCGAAATATTTGAGATTTAGTAGGCTTTACAGCCCACTGAGAATTGAAACGTGATAGCTCAATTCTCAAATAAATCGTCTTTGGTTGGCTGCAAGACTGAAGACATATTTCAGATAATTGACTCTGAAAATAAGAGACATGTGTCCGATTGGTTTGACAATAAATAGAAACGAGGATTATATTGTTTTCAGATTTTGAAATAGTGTATAAATTTACACATTTCCTTGCAAATGAAAAGTTTGCATGAAAAAAGTTCTGAAGACAGATATGAAAATAAAAAAAATCATATAGGCAACAACCTAAAATACAGTTTTCATGAATAGAGTGCCATTTAAATCCATGTACTGCTTATCATTCACTTAAAACATCCAGGGAGAACAGACTAAATAGGAAATAAACGGCGAGCTAAAAAAAAAAAAAGGACAGAGAGCGACTTTCTGGTCCGAAGCCATGAAGGGGTCCTTGAAAAAATATGAATACCAGCTTTGAAAAATGCTTAGCGTGGCTTCCCCCCGTAATTTTCTTTTAATGACGGTCCCTGCRTGCAGCTGGAGGGTTTGTCTGTGATTTGGGTGCAATCTTCTGCAGTTAGGCCTGAGCAGAAAGCACTGCACTGATTCAAGCAACACCAAGAAAAACAAAGGAGCTCAATTAAAAGGGAAGGTCCTGCATGCTCTTACCCCAGACCTTTAAACAGCACACTGTGGGACAAATTACTCTTATAAAGGACTTTAATGTGTACTAAAATATGAACTAACCTTCCCTGGCAGTGTATATAAAGCTAAACACTAATTTATTATTACTGAAGGCCATTATTGAAGACAAATGTGTTCATTAAATAAGGAACAAAGACCTATCTAATATTCAGTGTGAGTTGTGTCTCAGGGTTGGTTAAAAATTTAATGTTTATTTCCATGATTGTTATTGTTTTGTTTTGTTTGTTTACTCAAACCTCACACATCACACAAATAAGTCAACCATCTCCTAATAAGTCCTTTGWTATATATAAAAAATGTGAAAACATAAAAATATATTTTTGCTTGCTGTTATTATTTTAGTGTAGCCTTTTGTCTTACAAGAAATAAAAACTATTTTTTAATTAGAATAATAATAATTAAATTAATAATTAAAGCACAATATGACGTTAAAATGTGGACTCTCGTATGCACCTAAAAACATTTAAAACATTCTTAAGATTTTATTTTTTTAGGCTTTCTTACCAATTCCTTTTCTGTTTACGGGTCTGAGTTCAAAACAAAGAAACTCAAAGACAAGTTTTATAAGTAGACGCAAAAATAAAACAAACAGCTGAGGATAAAATTGACCTTAAAATGAAAATATKTCCCACCTACCATTATTTAGAATGAAGCAAACAAGTCCGGGTGTCACAGCGGTGGTTGGCTCTCCATGCCCGGAGGAGCCTCCGCAGATTTCTCCCAAATATCTGCGGAAATCAGCGCTCGACTCGTGTTCTGAGGCRGAAACCAGGAGCCTCTGTGAGCCCGGTCGGCTTCGGCAGGTTCGGCTCTCTGCGGACACGCACACCGATGYGTCCTCTGCTCCCCCGGCTGCTTCGGGAGGACTGTTTGCTTTACCGGCGGCGGGGAAGTGATGTTAAATAAATGAGCGAAGATTTCTTGGTTCCACCTCCTCCWGTTTCTCTTGAAGAGGCGCGCGCTGCACAACGCACAACCTGGGCGTGTGTTCATGTGTGGGTGTGCGCGTGCCACCAACTTTTTTTTTTTTTTTTTTTTAAATCTCCACAGTGCTTCACTTCTCGGCTTTTCCTCTCTCTATTATCTGTCCTTTAAATGTTTGTTGGGTCAGGAGCTCTTCACCTTGCTGTGTTTACTCTCTGAGCGCCTCGCGGAAGAAGATTTGGCAGATTGCGGTAAATAACTCCGAGTTGTTSACAGGTTTATCAGGAGTTTATCTTTGCTGTTTAAGTGTGGGTGTATTCCCCCCCCCACCCACCACCTTTATTCCAGAGGTTCTCAAACWAGGGTCCCTGGACCCCCAGGGGTCCGCAAGAGGTATCTTGGRGGTCCTCAAAWTTTTTTTTACTAAAATGTTAATTTAGTTATTTTTAAAAAATTGCATGGACATGAACTAATAAAACAAACATAATCTTAAAATACATATTCCCATGGCATTTGGGTGTTGAAATGACAATAAATTATCTTTTAAAACAGAATGGGGTTTATGAGGGGGTCCCTATATATATA
>NW_013952453.1:1506789-1507924 GCF_001266775.1 Austrofundulus limnaeus | reverse complement strand
TTATCAAGAGTTTGGAAAGATCTCTTGCTATTTTGAATGAAAATAAAGTTACATAAACTCATGAAACTTACAAAWAATAAACCTCATAGTTACTTGTTGTCTTAAACACGTTAAGTTTGCAACACTTGAAAGTCTGAAACAGCTGAGGGAATACACAATTGTTCAGAAGAAAATATAAAACAGTGGTGTACTGACCACACTTTTTAATTATACTTGAACATCATAAGCATAAATGTTCATAAAACTTATTATATATCAATAAATAACTCTAAAATGGCAATTCTCTAAAACAATATGTATTACGTACTTTCTGCACTGAACATGTTATCTATTGTACCACAATTATAGTAAGAAAAGCCATCTGTCATAAAAGTGCAGACATATTGTTTATATATTTTTTCAACAAAAACCTGTGCTATTTATCTCAAGAGCATAATTTACCATTTATTTGTGTCTTTACTTGGATCTTTAACACCAGTCTGTCCTTGAATAAAGAAAAAAAAAGTACAAAGTAACTGGTTTAAATTTGGTTTGGAGTAATTGGTTTATTGTTCTTTTACTGTTTTAATTTGAAACAATGCAAATGATATTATATTCCCTTTTTTTCTCCTTCTAAAATGTTCTTTTTTTAATTAATTGCTTAGAGTAGTAGTAACTTTAAGATTCCTGTAATTGAAATACACAAGAAAATRGCACATATTTCCTGGTTGGGTTTCTGGAAAGTGTGATAAATCAGCAAGGTTATAAAAACAGTTCTAGGGCGTAAGACGTTCCTGACAGCACCTGCTGAACAGGAAAGCAGTATTTGACAGTTTTGTCTGTCTGAAACCGACGTCCCTTAGTAGAGTCCCTTAAATCAAGGAAGTGAGGTGCAGGTGTTTCATCCTGAGTGTGTGTTTATAACCGATTTATATGTGACCAATATTTGAGTCATTGTCTTTGTGTGTTTTCTGTAACTTGAGGATGAGTGGGCTGGAGCTGAGAGCCACGATGGAGGAGGAAACAGGTTCTCCTGAGCTGGGACAACAGGATACACTCGCTGACACCCTGTCCACGGCCACAGACGTGGATATAGGGCATTTGTGGTGTGTGTGTGTGTGTGTGTGTGTGTGTGTGTGTGTGTGTGTGTGTGTGT
>NW_013952453.1:1503910-1506768 GCF_001266775.1 Austrofundulus limnaeus | reverse complement strand
GTGTGTGTGTGTGTGTGTGTGTGTGTGTATTTATGCTATTTTACATCTGTGCTGACGTTGACATTTCTAACCTTCCCAGAAAAAAAAAGAAAGTGCAAGGCAGCAGGTTTTTCTGTTTTTTACATTTTACTATTTCTTGGGAAAAAAGGCAAAAGAATAAAATTGATTACATTAATGACTATTACAATAACTAAAAAAAATTCACATTTTATTTTAACAGATGYAGTGCTCAAAACGTTTACGAATCCTGCAATAATGACAAATCAGTTTTAAATCAGTCTCTTCGCTCTATTTTATATTTCATTTGTTTTACTGCCTTTTTTTTTTTTTGCTGCACAGTAATCAAGAACAACTTCAGTTAGTAGCCTGCTTTACCAAAAATTCTTTGAAGTGTCACATCCAGCATGAGCCCAGACCTGTCGCACTTGGCACAAGTTTAGTGTGCAAGTAGTCGTATCAACAAGAAAAGAAATGCTGCAGTCGACAAAACAAAGTGGAGCCTGCTGCACGAGCGGTGCATGATGGTCCACTGGTGCTGCTGTGGCCGGAAGAAAATTATAAATATGCTTAAAACACTCATTTTAATTGCACTTAACTGTGTTTAGTGATAAAAGACAGAACGAGAAGTGAAATGTAATGGAGCACAAATTTAAGCTTTCTTGATGCTGTTAGATCAAAGATGCATGTTTGGGTCAGTATTTTAGTTTTTTTTTTCTTTTGGTTGTTTTGACCTCTTTTAAAATCTCAATGCTTCATTGTTAACCGTGATTCAGTGACCCTCACAAACCTTATGTCTGCACTCGCCAAAGTCCTATAGTGGATCTCACAGGTGTCTACTTTCTTTGCCTTGAGCTAGCAAGTGTTTAAATGAAATATTTCCGTATAGACCGCACACCTCACTCTGTTTATTTCTTTGCTAGCAATGTGGACACTTGCAAGCATAGATTATACAAACTGATTTTGTCCCTTAACCATTTTTTGCGCTACTCATAATTTTGTTCACAAGTTTAGTGGATTAAGTTCATCCTAGGGTCACGTAGGGAAAAACGACCATTCACACACTCACAGGCTGTGTCCAAATTCAGGGGCTGCRTCCTCCGAAGGCCAAATTTGTTGGCCGCTTACATCACTGCATCGCGCCGGTGGCTGCCCAAATTCGAAGACTCYTCCGATGTGGCCGACAAATGCGTCCTCCTTTTTCCCCGATTTGAGGGACGGGTCCGATGGATCCTTCTCAGCCCATCGTAACCCACAATGCATTGTGGGATGACCGGAGATGTTTTTCCTGCTTGTGATGGCGGACGAAGCGAGAAAAGGGAGTATAGTTTTAAATAAAAATCTGATGGTATAAAAATTAAAAGTTTCAAGAATTTGCATTGTTAATGTTTCTGGCATTTGTGTGGACATGCTTTTAAATATTATTTATGTCAGAAATCAAATGAGCTGGTGAAGAGAAATAAATGTGCAACTACGGCAAGTCATTTAGTTCTTCCTATATAGCCTTTAAGCTAATTTTGTTGTTTTATAACACTAATATACTGATATTTTGCTAATGTTGATCTACTTTTGCTTCTGTTTAGCATCGTCACGATTGTTAGGCGACAGGACATACTCCAGGGTAAGGGCAGGAATAAAGCAGAAGGCTAGACTGTCCAAATTCACAGCAACTTCTTTCCAGTCTTTGCRGTCAACCAAGGACCCGGCCCAACTAGACCGTGTGGGCCGGGTCCCTTGTAGGATCCAGCTCCTGAATTTGGACACAACCACTTATAGTGACAGTTTAGAGTTAAAGTCAAGTAGTCTAATATAAATACCTTTGCATGCAAACCAAAGAACCTGGAGAAAATACCCGTTAAACAAGTAAACTTCCCAGAAAGTCATCGTCTGGGTTTTAAATCTGCAACATTTTTTGTTATGATGCAGCTTCTCTAACAAATGTGCTGCTATGTTGGTCTTTTTCTTATCAGTCTTCTCATACATATTTGCACACACAACAATCTGAGATAACAAAAAAAATACGACACGTAATACTCATCATGAGTTGCTCCTGTGCTATTCTGTGAGCAACCAAAAAAGCTGCAGTGCCATTTGGCAAAATCCGTGCGCAATCCTAAAAATTCTCAAGTTTTTCCAACGTCTGGCAGCTATGGATGCCACTGCATATGATTCACATCACGACTGTATTCCTCAAAGCATCCCGTGGCCCCCGGTGTCCTGTGTGCAAGCATCTGGATTCCTTCTGTTTTCCATTTATTCATTTACGTTTTTCCTTTTGAGACCATACATTCAGAAAAATTTATTGGGCTGCTTTCTAACTTTTTGCTTGGCTGTTGAGGTTTTTCTCTAATCAATCCAGGAGAAGCCAGAGATAAAGAGGTAATTTGTGTATCTTTGTATTGTGCCTCTAATCACGTGAATTTATCTCACAGCATTTAACATGCAGTAAATGTAATTAGCATAAGAAGGTTAGTTGACTATTGATAAAGTGAGTGAATGAATAAAAAACTGTCAGTCTTTCATACATTATATCCACATGTATTAGTGTAGAATCATCAAGGCTATTTTTTTAGGTGCACGACATAAGCAGGATATGGTGGCAAAGTTGAACTTAAACTACAGACAAATACTCATCTTWCAATCAGATTATTTCAAAAGTTAATGAGAAAAATAGCAGAAAACCATGAGCAGATCTAGAACACACACTGTAACTCACCATGAGCAAAATAGCTTCTGTAGAATGGAGTGGGTGATTTGTGAGTAAAAGCAGCTGAGCTGATTGTCAGATGGAAGAAAGCTGTGTGCAACTGGATACCATTTACACTGCAAAAAATGTCCACCTAACCAAGTTTTAAAATCTT
>NW_013952453.1:1490563-1503545 GCF_001266775.1 Austrofundulus limnaeus | reverse complement strand
ATAAGATTTTAAAACTTGGTAAGATGGACAGTTTTTGCAGTGTAGACCTAAGGAAACCTAAAACACAGGCCACAAGACACAAGAAAACAAAGGCAAAATGAACTAATTAYGTTGTACAAACAACTGAAATACAAAGAAAAAAAATGCAAGCAAAAACAAGCAACTAAACCAGTGCAAAAGCCACTGTGACAAGAACATGGAGTAGTGTTTTCAAAATGTAAAATATGAGTCAGTTCTTACCAGAAAATGTGTAATAGGACARGTCATTTCATTTTCCAAGACTGTACTATACACACTATATTTATTTTTGGTGTGTGTGTTTGCAATTCCCTTCTATGTGGAAAAGGAGTTGGTAGGAAAAGTGAAATTTTTACAAATATTTTCCAAAGCAAAAATGTTGGAAGTATTGATACGTAAACGCTTTTTCAAAATACAATCATTGTGTACTGGGTATGTTCTTGTTGCAGTTGATGCACATTAAATTCATTAATTATAATTAATTTTATTATTCATTTGTTTAAATCTRTTTAGATTTTTAGATCCTGACCCAACTTATGCGTGAGAGAAGTGGCAAAGATAAATGAATTAATTGTAGAAAAAATGGAATGCAGTGAGTTTACAACTATGGATTTTTGCATCAAAATCCACAAACACCTTCTTCCACAACCTCCTACCTCCTTCTAAGTGTTTGTAGTCAAGTAAAAATCAACCGTCTCCGTCATCGATCAGCTGCATCAACAGCATCTAGTGGTTTGGAGTCATTTCGTGTCCGTAAAAAACTGAGCTGCAATATAGAGGTGAGGGTGTAAAACATAGTCAGAGTAGACTTTGAGTCCTTACTGAGAGGAGAGAAATAATATACACGCACAGAACCACCCACAATTATGCATAAATATACTCCAGTCCTGCAGCCAGGGCTCTTACACTCCCAGCACTTTCTCCTGCGTACCCCCCATGACTCAGGAATGTGGGAATGATTGCCCTAATTTTATACAGCGCACCGCTTCCTTTGGTTCAATTTTCACCAACATCATAAAAAAAAGAAGCAGTTGTAAGGTCAGCAAGAGCCCATCTGGTTTTGTCATTGCCAAGGCTTTAATGACCAGGTAATAAAAGTTCAATTTGACAGAAATTACAACAGATGTTTCGGGCTGGAAGCCTCAGACATAGTTGGTTCCACAGCAGGATGAAAATCTCAGCCCACAGAAGCTGCCCACTCGTCTGATATGCTGTAAAAGGTTGAACGGCTTGGGAAACAGCATCAGGAATGCACACGTGCAGTATAAGACCTTATAGCGTGCTTTTTTAAAATAAGACTAAGGTCTGAAAATTAAGCAGTTGTTTTATTCACATAAGAAGAGTTAGAGGAATGATAAGAATTCAATTTAAACAGCTTGTATGAATTTTTGAGCATTCTTTTCTATAATATCTGTGTCAGTAGGGCTAGTTGAAATATGTTTCATAGTCCCAACAACGCACACTACCATCCCAGGACCTGTCATTCAATCTCCAGATTCTCAACATGTTTTTGTTTATTCAAGCAGCAGGTATAAATCTCATCCTCCAGGTTCACTGTTGAAGCGTGGGAAAGTGTGGCCGAATGCTGCCGTTCTCACCAAATACAGGACACTGTATTAACCATTTAGGAATGTCTCAATGGAAGTTTCATTTTGAACATCCTCRGGGCAGGTATTCGTTTCACTTTTTTGTACGTTTTCCCATGCATGCAAACACCACCGCTGCCGCAATGCCTCGTGTGGAAACGGCTTTTAGTTTTACTTCATGTACTGCAGTGCATTTTAAGTCTGCACTGGGTCAACAAGATGTCAATTTTATAACAACTGTTATTATTTTAATGCTACACATTCAACCACCACAAAACTGCGAGTGGTTGTCATTTATGAGAAATCCAAACTACACATTTTTTTTTCTAAAACATAGCCGTCGTTGAAGTGACAGCTCTGGCGACTGACACTTGTTCTCACTTCTGCTGATTTATAAATCCCCAATGAACGCAAATAAAGCGAAACCTCAAGCAGTCTCTCATATGATGGATGAGCTCCTGAGAGAATTCCACAGGTTTTTTTGCTTGTTTAAACCCTCTCCCCGCGACAGACACACAAAAACACGCTTTCAAGTCGTCTGCTTCCTGCGCACAAGCTCAGAGGTGAGGAAGATTTGGTGTTACAAGTTCCCACAAATCTAGAGCAAGCATCAGAGTGCAGAACCAAGCTTGAAAGCATTAAGGTTTTTTTTTTTTTCAAACTCTCTCTTTGTTTGAGAAAAAAAAAACATGATGTACTGAAAGTATTGTGTTACTGTTCTATACTGAAGAATAGTTTGAGATATCGTCACCCGAGCCTATTGTAGATTTAACAAAGCATTTTTAAAAATTGATTCGTTTTGGTGGCAACAGAGAAGTGGCATTACTGAGAGATGATATTGCTCCTCTGAATTCCTCCAGGTAATAATTTTGTGAGGGAGAAAGAAAGAGTTTTATATCGATATGCTTTAAATATTGGAGCAAAGAGAGCTCATTTGTATMATTTATTTGTACCTATGTGATGATACATGTAGGCTTGGGAATTAAATTATTATTTATGTTAATATTTCAGTCAAATCAGAATCAACAGCAAAAAAAAGCATTAAAAACTGTTTAATTGCACCAATCATATTGGRTGCTACTTTCTCATGAGAGAGAAAAAAATATAAGAATAAACACAAAGTGAAGTGTTATTTTGTCTGTGTTTTGGGRATTAAACTAACTTTGCATTTTTGACTGAACATTTATATTATAACATCTTTAATTTGTGTACAAAGGCTGAAGTGATTTTTTTATCATAATGGGAAAATGCAAAACAGTTTCTAAACTGGTCCCYCATTTTCTAGGTATTAATCTTGGTTTGAATTATTTTTATTACATTTGTTTTTAAGTGAGGTGATAATGTTCAGGCAGCAGTCACAACATAAATGTGTTTATAGGTCTGTGGGGTTGTTGGGATTTGCAACCAGGTGTAAATTCAAGCCACAAAGTCAGAAAAAAAGTCTGTTACTTTTAATGTACCATTATGCAATATTTATTCTAAAGTCCTGGTGTTCTTTTTGACTGAAACTGTGCTTTATAAATAAAATATGAAAAAGCATTAATGGCTAAAAACACATTTGAGGTGTATGGGATTTAATAAAAAAGTACACGTCATTGCAGTTTTTACATGTTTTCCTGTATTACATAACTATACTAATTCATATTTCAAGTATTGTTTAAACAACTGCTAAGTCAATAAAACCTTGGCATTTGGGCACGAGGAAGTAGAAGGAATGTCTTCTTTACATTAGATAACTTTACATATTGCAGAACAATGCAATCAAATTTGATCTGCTTGTTCTAGCGTGCATTAAAACAAAACAAATTTGCACTGTGACTGTGGTAACGGCAGGGAACAAATTGAATAAATAGTTCCTTGTTTGACAAGCAGTGACGGAATTCTCATTTATCACATTCATAACATGATTGTTTGTAGTCACCAAGAACACCAAGACATAAAAATCTAATGAGCTGATAAAACCTTTCATATTCGCTTAAATTGAAAAGTGGTTATCTGTGACCTGTGAAGTATTTCCTGATGTCAGTGCTTCCTGTGCAGCACATCCATGGCTGGAAGGTTGCAGGAAGTGAGATTTCATTACATGACCTGTATGTGCACGTCTGTGTTGCTACCTTTTTTTTCGTAAGCCAAGCAAAAGTTTATTCAGTATCAGCTAAAAGAAGCAAAGTGTTAGTGTTAACACGRTAATATGATTTTGGAGGGGTGATGGGTAAAAAACTAAAGTAAAAATAGCTTGAAGTGGAAAGAAAAATGTTTAACATTCCAACTATATTCTGCAAATTTATTGGCAAGACCTCCACACTGGAATAAAGTAAACCTTCAATTTATTTTCACATTTGTTGTAAATTACAACACATTTAAGTCACAAACAAATTAATTACTGTTGTTTAACCAGGCAAATCCCATTGAGATCATTTTTTTCAAGGGTGGCCTGGGCCTGAAGGCAACTTATTGTACATGTTTTTGAGGGCGGGGGAAACCGGAGTACCTGGAGAAAACCCACACAAGCACAAAGAGAACATGCAAACTCCACACAAACTTCTCACTTGCTGTGAGGCGTCAGCGCTAACCACCGAGCCGTCGTGCTGCCAAATAATCAGAAAGAGGTCTGGTTTCACGCGGTAGTAAAAGTGTTAAAATTGCAGCTAAACATTTCCCCAGGAAAACATGGCATGCAATACATTTATTTTTTATATTTTCACTCTTATTATTGTAAAATATTTAGGGAAGATGCTATAGTGTTAAATGCAAAAAAGGCAGAGAAATTGGTGTTTTGCCTTTTATTAGTAATTGCTGGGTTGCAGTCATGAGACCCGGATGACGCTCAAAAGATGGGGGCAGGAAGTGATTTGCTCTGTTCAAAATACAACGAAATGGATCACAGCAAGTACACTAATGCCTTAAATGGGCTGGCGCAGGTGAAATATTGCAAAAAATGCGTACATTTAGGACATGAACCATATTATCTTAGTAAAGAAGACTTACCATATAATCTTGAGGATTTACCCGGCGTCGAGGCAATTGACAAACTATCTGGAGCTGCAGACATCGTATTTTACGACGAGCCAGATGAACCCTCAAAGCCAGTTGTTTTGTTTCAGCTTGGGTCAACCGTTTAGGATCCAAAGAAGCTTTAAATGACTGTTGACTTGTTTCTGCCTGGGTGAGTTGTGAGTTGTGCTGTTTTAAGTATTTAGCCTATGATACGAATGCTATCGCTAACGCTAAAAACACGTTGACCCCTGTTATTTCTATGTGCTTGGATCTATTTGTAAATCGTTTATTTAGCTTTTGTAATCCCAAATTTGAGTAACTATCCTTTAAAATATCCAAAAATACAATTTTAACAATACAGTACTTGCCTGTTAGAAAGTGGTCGCTGCAAACTCTTGCGTTGTTCGTTTTCACACCTCCTGTTTTTAGCCATAGATTGTTGATCCACTTTTGTCGTCTTTTTTTCTGACACACTTCTTTCGAAACCAAAAAATAAAAAAAATATTAATAATAATAAGAAAAAAAACATTTACTGTATATTTCTTCCAACTGGAGCGGTTGCAACAATTGTATACAACACAGAATTTATACATTTTGACGCTCAACAAAAGGAAACGGGGTTGCATTTACTTCCTGTCCCCTGTCTGCGTTTTGTGATGTCGATACTACACTGTAAAAAATGAATTGTTGGTTTTACTTTACCATGTTATGTTACCTGGTTCTACTTAACTGAGTTGAGTAAATTCAAAGCAATTTACCAGTTTTTTTAGCCAAAGAACATGAGCATGTTGCTTTGAATTTACTCAACTCAGTTAAGTGGAACCAGGTAACATAACATGGTTAAGTAAATCCAACATTTCATTTTTAGAGTGTACATCATCTGCAAACCAGCAATAATACTGAAGCTGTTGCAGCAATGAACAAATCTTTATGGTTTCTTTCAASTGGAATACAAAAAAGTTCTCAGATCAGACTTTCCAGGCAGACATAATGCAGCATATCTGTTGCAGACTAAGTACTGTAAGACAGTCACATTGAGAAAAATCTAAAAATGCAGCAACAACAAAAATTATATTTGACTTTACAGCTGACTGTTGGATTTTTAATGAACAAAACTAGACAAAAAGAAGGATTAGCAAGGAGTCCTATCATATAATTTGTCATCGTCCCCAGATGACACTAATGATCACACAAGAAAACAAGGTTCACTGGAAAAAAACAAAGAAAGACAACATAATAAAAGTCACATCACTTTATTCATATCTATCAAATTACTTTATAAACTATTTTATAGCATCCACTGTCATAAGAAAGCATTATATATAATGTACTTTGTTCATTTTAATAGAACATATGTTCAAAAAATAAATACAAAAATAATSAAATCTCAAACACAATAGTTCATTAAATGTAACAGTACAGCTCTAGAAAAAACAGCAACCAAATTAAAGTGTTGCACCTTTTTAACCTGTTTCATGTGAAYAAAGCCACTTGTTTTATACATATTTTCTGTGTTAGATGTTTTGTGTTTATATGTAGACAATTGTTCTCATCAGATTAGAAGTGACTCATGTTTGTGTACAAAAATTWCTCCCATACTTTCCGTTTTTTTATTCTCACCTTTTCACCTTTGCGAACGGAGAACCGGAGCTCATAAAATATGGAAGTTACGTGGGAGAAAATTACTTTGAGAAGACAAGACACTTGTTTGACTCACAGAGTTGCCTGCTCTGGGTGATGAGGACTGAAACTCCCTTGGGCTTGTTTTGTCTTTTTTTTTAAACTCCTCGTTGAAGGAGAGACGTAGAAAGGAGGGGGTGAGAGAGCAACAGAGAAAGAGATGGAAAGAGAAAGAGAGAGGCCATGTTTGACCTTTCAGATTATCAGTTCACTGCCTGAGGTGCATGAATGGGAGTGAAGGAAGGAGTAAAGGAGAAGGGAGGTGGGGACAGGTTGAAGTAAAGGTAAAAGAAGCAATGTGTTCATTTCCTTTCCACTCTGCTTCAGGCAGTGGATTTTCAGCTACACCTTGTTGCACATTGTCTTGTCAGTGCAAAGTGTGTGAAAACTCCACCCAAAACACCCTGAAAGCAGATGAATAGAAAACAAGGTAAACACTGGGACACTGCAATAAGGACCCACAGAGTCCAGATTGCTACCAATGATTAAGAACTAATTAAATCCACCAAATAATCCAAAGAATAATAACGTCACCTTAGATTATACAGATRTAAAATCTTCATGCCATAAGATGAAGCTGACTAGTCAGACAAGTTTATTATGATTAATATTTGTTTTTACAAAAGTTGATGATAGTACACAAACAGAGTATTCAATATGAATATAAGGAGAGTTTATTTTTAAGAGTTTGGAGGTTTGAAGTAGATACAAGTAATTACGGTCTTACCTGCAGTAGACAGCTGTCTGACCGTCCTCACTTTGGGGAATCCGGGAGAAAGTTTCAAGGAGTAAATCAGAGAGAATCTAAGCCATTTAGACTGTCTCAAAACTTCAGTTTAAGAAATTTCTACATTATTTTACACAGTTTGGATCTTTTTACGCAAGAAATATTAAGCTGTCACTAGCCAAATGTTGCTGTGTGTGAGACTGCTTGCTTTTTTTCCCAGTCTTAATCTAAAATGAACAGCCACAAGCTGCATTTCCATTGACCATGAAAATGCGCCAATTAGAATTTCAAAAATAAATTTGCTTAATGGAAACACGTCAATTAAAAAAAACACTTGCATTTTTCGACAAAATGTTTTTGCGCTAGGATATGGCGGTTTTTCAGCTGTATCGAAATTTGTGTATTTTGCAAAACTGCAATGGAAACACTTTTTTCACACCACGGGAGTCACGTGATCAAGAACCGGATGTTTATATTGGCGAAAAAGACAACGAAGAAGAACACAGGAAGTAGAGGTAGTAGTAAAATCATCAAAGTAGTAAAATAAAGTAGGAAAATCACCGACTACAATTTCCCAAAAACGCAGCATTCGTAGCTGCTCCCAAGTATAAGGGGCTTGTCGCTCGAATGCCTCAATAAGACGCCGACGTCTCCTCTGATGGCTGATCATGAGCGCTAGCGTCGTGGTTGTAATAGCATGTGTTTGCATCCGTTCCTGCCATGTTTGTAATGACCTATTACGAGAACAAACATTTTCACGCATGACTTTAATAGCATTTCTTACTTAATGGAAAGACTGCAATTGCGAAACTGTGTTTTTTCGACATRAACAGAACATCAACAAATTTTTGCTCACATTTGCAATGGAAATGCAGCTACAGACAGTAAAACTGGCACAACATTTTTATATAAAAATGGAGGAAAAAAGAACTCTTGTTTGAAAGATGGAACAACTTCAGTTTGTATCAACTTGATCAAAAGCTTAATATTTTACCGACACCAAGCTCAGCGTATGTGTAGCAACAGGAACATTTTATCTGTTGAGACAATAAAGAGCTACAAACACAACTGTCTCAAGAACACATAACCACAAAAGAACCAAGATAAACTGAACAAACCACCAAACACAGAAACAAACAAAAGAGAAAACTTGCCATTATTTAGAGATAATATCATGGCAAATAAATAAAAAAAATGTGCACCGATGTAATCTGTTGACCTTTTGGAGAATGGCTTCAATTAAACAATTTAACTTCTCATCCATTTAGTCTAAAAATATGTATTCTAGTGATGACTAAATATATAATTGTGATGTCTTTGTTCTGGTAAACTAAATGTTTTGTGTAAAACCATAAATATGAAAATGTAACAAATGTTGTATGGTTTCAAACCAAACATTGGCTCAGGGCAGTTTGTCATCATGTCAGTTCAAAGCTTTAAAGTTCTGTGTCATTTTGTCAGTTCTGAAAAACACAAGAAAGCCGAAACCACATGTGTCGGGGAGATGCCACAAGTTTTGCAAGAAAACTGGGGGGGTGACCGTAGCTGAGGTTGAGTTTCATAAAAGTAACTGTATTTTTTTAATAGACAAGACGCAGATATATGAAATGTGAAGGATTAATTGACAGCCATGTACAAACAGAACAGTTGCTGACGTCTTCTTGTCGTCTTCTACCCAACTTTCTTCTTCTTTTTTTTTACATCCACATTATGTTGTGTTTGCTAGATTTCCTCTTTTTACAAGACAAAAGAGATAAAAACTTTTATTGGATTGCTCCATGTTCCCTGCTCTGCGTTTCCACGAAGCAGTGAGGTTGATGTGTTTATGGTCATGTCTGTGAGCAGTCGACAGGCACTGGAACACCACATACAACCACCCATAATTAGAACAAGATTGTTTGACTTACTGCATTACCCTGTTATTACTCAAACTGAAGGACACAAGGCTTGGTTTTAATAACTCTGCGTACAACTGAGGGAACAGTCGTGCAATCAAAATCAGATGAGCGTTTACTTTTATGGCTGCTGCACTTTGCTTCGTGGTGCTGCGGTCGATGAACGACTGGCAACAAGAGGAATTCAAATAGATTTAGCATTTTTGAAAGATAGATTAAAAAGAAAATGGATTCATATATGAGGTCTTATTCATAGTGCAGACTGAGTGCACAAAGTTCCTATGATCCTAGCCCGCCCCCCAGATTCCAATAGCTTATCAATAATTCACATGTCAGATCTGTAACCGATTTAGCATTGGTCAGTTTAATTATCTTTTAAGTAACAAGGCTGTTAAAAGCTGGTCTTTATGTTATGGTAATCATCTTATTGATGAATCTCCTGGGTGTGAGGTTAGCCAGCTGTCCTGAGAGCACAAGTGATTGATGTTGATTTTTTTTAAGCATCCATTCTGACCATCCCCCTTCACTGGTTTCACCAAGTCTAAGCTTACCATCAATGTGTGCTGATGGAGAAGACACGCTTGTCACAAAGGTTAACCATAGACTATAAAAAGGAAAAACAGGCTTCATAATGATGTAGCACATAAAAATAGGCCTGTGATTTTAAAATGTACTTTTYGAAGCTATGGCTTTGATCAAACAAGACGTTTTTAATGTTCTAGTTCTAGTTTACGAAGATRAGAATTATAACCATTTTGTTTTCACGCAGTGAACTGGTAGCAGTAAACAAATACACCTCTTACAGACAAGAACGGTAGAAAAATTACAGAAATGTGGACAAGTCTTAACAGTTTAGARAGAAATCCAAGCACAGAGGAAAGGTTGATAATAAACCTGACTTGCTGGGCTAAGTGACAAAACGTTGGGAATATGTGCTTGTTTCAGGCTGGAGGGTTGTGATAAGAGGACGTCTGGGATTTGTAAAAAACTGATGGCTGCAGGGGATTATGCATGTCTCAATGTGTGAATTATTTCTCTTGGCTTCTKAGCTCTTGCACACTGTTTCATGGGGGGAAATTTGTGGGAAATGACTCAGGTGGTCTGTTTTTATTGTATTCAAATGCTTTCAAAGAGCTTAAGAACTATGAATCTTTACTTTTATTTCTGTAATATTTGAGGTTCATCRGATAGGATTTGTTGTTGCTGTGAAGCATCAACATCTGGTATTTTATATTATGTGGAGGATTTTAGTAATCACGTCATAAACGGTAAATGCTGAGGAAAGACAACATAAAACCAATCATCTTGAAACATTTGTTTTGAAACTTAGTAATTGTTTGCTCTGAATTGTCTGTTGTGTCATGACTACCCAAACTTTTGGGGTGAAAATGTCTGGAGTATYTCTTTTCCAAGATCCTCTCCGAAATTGTTGTTTATTGAGCCAAACTGTCATCTGTTAACTAACAAATTGTCCATATGTTCAGCCTCRTGGAGAAATCCATCTCAGCTCTGAGCTTTACACTTCATATCAAGAGTGARGCTCTAAACAGCTGCTGCTTCACTTTCTCTCTGCGATAGAGCGAGGAAACCTGAGATGTGCTATTGATCAGACTTCCAGGTTGTTAGCTAGCAGCTTGATGTCTCCATATTTACTTTATGACCCTGTCCTAGAAGAAGTGGGGGTGTGATGAATGATCGATGAAACTGTACCACATAAATCTTCCCAGTAGAATTTCATCATGTAGACTCAGATCAAGTGTTTGAATTTCAGACTTTCTTACCAAGAACTTGTTTAATTAGCTTTCTGAGGTGAATTTGTCTTTAATCATAGATAATTGCAAATTTGACTTGAACCTGAAACTGTCTGGAAAGACAGGACGTGCTTTCTTTCTGTGAATGTTCAGACAATCCGATGTGGATTGCTTGAGAAAAAGCAGGCTGAGTTGGGTTCATTATTTTATATTTAATGATTATCTGGCTTGCCGTACTCAACATACTTTTACTAACCTGTCACTCCAGAAAGCATGGCTGTTCAACTTGGCTTAATCCTGGCTAAGAAACAGCAAGAAAAAGGGGGATATTAGACAGGTCAAAAGATAGGTATAGAGCAGGGGAATGCTGAAAAAAAACTGAACACCATTTTGCAAAAAAACACCTCTTAATCTAAAAAAAAACAAAAAAACAAAAAAAACAGGGCAGCTGAGGAGAAACAGCTGTGTGCACCGAAGCCTGGCATCCTCAGGATAAAAACACAGGCAGTTAATAATAAAATAATAAGCCTGCTGAGTTATGAATAAAAGGTTTCTGATGGGAATATACAGTCAAGTGAGGGCCCCTCATTTGACTGTATTCCAGGCTGCGTGCCTTAATTACACATCCACCCCAAAAGAAGAAAAGGGGGTCAGGTTTGGCAGAGACAGTAGAAGCTGCTGGCACTTTTTGGAGGCTGCAAACACCAGTTTTACCACAGAGGACAAAATCTGGCAGAGCAAGTCTGTCTTACACCATAGAACCATACAAGTATCAACTTTATCGTGTTGTTGTAGGAGGAGAGCCAGCAGTTGGACTGATTCTGGACTAAAACTTTGGTATTTATGAGTGGGGCTAATTTTGTGAGCATGTACTGTATGGGTACGTGTGTGGTTTGTGTTCTGAGCTTAAAACAGAATGACAGGGAAACCCCAAACCACCCAGTTTGTCATCTCGTCCCATGCCTCACTCATTTTTGCCTTTCCTGTCATCTGTCTCTTTCTCCCCTTTCGCTCTTTCTGCCATCTGGCCTCGGTGAACAGATCTCTGACAGAAGCGCTCAGACAGCTCAGCCTTAATGGTCTGGCACGCGTTGTTAACAGGGCTCATTTTATTCCACCAAATCTTACTCCAAAAACGCTCACCGACAACTTCAACAATAAAGAATCAGATGGAGGCAATTAAAAAAAGGTTGTTTTATTCCCAGAAATAAAACCGTGAGCTGTTCGTTCATGCAAGAAATAACACAAAATACTCAATTTGAAGATTATGTAGCTTCAAGAAATCCTAGGTGTGACTGCATGTGTAGCTAAAGGAGGGGTTAACCCTAGTCTGGTAAAAAAAAAAAAAAACAGTTCCTTTTCTGTGCTTTGCTTGGTACAGAGGGTTTGGACTCTTGGCTATTGAGAAGCGATTTCTTGCTGGAGGCGTGGCCTCTGTTGAAGTTTAAAATGATTTGTTTTGTCCAAATGTTAACGTTTGGCCATGACATATGTAGTGCACTGGCTTGACCGTAAAAGATGATAAGAAGCTAACCGGAAATTGTGCGTGCTGTAAACTATTTGGAAACATGCAATTTATCCTCCTTAATAGGTACCAGATTGAAATGTCACTCATTAAAGGGATCCACAATTAGTTGTAATATTAGACTTTATTTGATAAACATTTCTTTTAACTGTAAAATAAAGACTGTAAAAATACTGTAGGCTGTTTTTAAAAAATATATTTTAACACGAACGGAGCCATTTTATTTACACGCAAAGCATTCTGGGTAAATGATGATGTGGATAGGTCCTCGGTGTGAGTGAGCTATATCCACCCTGAAGGTTAATCTTGGACAACATCTGATGATCGACTCTTTTAAATGAAACCTAGAGCATTGACAGAGAGGAGAAGGTAGAAATGACTCAGCCTGTAACTGAAAATGTTGATGGAGGATAACAGAGCTGCTTCATGGAAGAAGAACCTCAGCTTAGCCTGTTAGCCTTCACGCTAGCACCAACACTACAGCGGGTAAAATAAGTATTGAATGCGTCAACATTTTTCTCTGTAAATATATTACTAGAGTTGCTAATGACATGAAATWTTTACCAGATGTCGGTAACAACCCAAGTGATCCATACATACAAAGACATCAAACCATAAATGTCCAGAAATTAAGTTATTTGTAATAATGTGGAATGGCACAGGGAAAAAGTATTGAACACTCTTACTGAAATTTATCTAATACTTTGTACAAAAGCCTTTGTTGTCAATGACAGCTTCAAGACGCCTAGTCGCATGCATTGTTCAGGTGTGATTTGGGCCCATTCTTCCACACAGTCTTCAAA
>NW_013952453.1:1486925-1489278 GCF_001266775.1 Austrofundulus limnaeus | reverse complement strand
TCAGATATTGTCCAAGATTAACCTTCAGGGTGGATATATCTCGCTCACACCGAGGACCTATCCACGTCATCATTTACCCAGAATGCTTTGCGTGTAAATAAAATGGCCCAGTATATACATCTGTAAATACAGTATTTTTACAGTCTTTAGTTTACAGTTAAAATATATGTTTATTAAATTAAGTGTAATGTTACAACTAATCATGGATCCCTTTAAAGTTTTATGTTAGGGTTTGAATAGCCTAAAGGTTTGTATAAATTGGAGAACTTGTTACACAAAAAAACATATTCCTTCATTATCAACAATTATTAAACTTAAAAGACAATGATCAGATCACAGCAGGCATTTTTCTCATTTATCTTACATTCCTGTGTGCTTTTTAGGCCGTGTCTGTCCCATGAGCTGCCAAGCCTTGCTTCACATTTTCTGATTTATGGGAACCCAGGGAGTCAGAATAAATGAGAGTGAGGCAAATGAGAGCATAAATCATCATCATCACAAGTAACTCTGATATCATTTAACCGGCAGCCAAATCTTTGGTGGAGGCAAAAAGGGAAATCCATAAAAAAGGTTAGAAAAATGAGAACTGTGAGAAAAAGTAGAGACAACRTATGAACAGTAAGACTATACCACTCTGATTAGTCATGCCATCTATGTTCTTTCAAAAATTACCCCGCATGACCTGTACACAACCTCTCCAGGAAAACCATAACAAAGATTCCTCTCTTTGTACTCATTTGCGTTTTTTTATCAAGATGAGTTTCTGGTCACTAAYATGAATACAGCACAACAGCTCTTCTTTTCTAAAAACAACACAGTGTCACTCAGAATATCTGTGTTGACAGGTTTTTGTTGTAAATACTAGTGTAAATTAGTCAGGTAAGAAAAAAAAAATTAATTAATCTACACACTCACACACTGTGCAACGAATCTGCACCTGAATGCATGTTGTTCTCTAGAAATTTTAAAACCTTTGTCTCAATGAGCGTTAACATCCATTGGTTAAGAGCACATTAAAMAAATTAAGAGAATAAAGAATATGWTCAGTGTTTTGACAGCCGGCAGTTGAATTTRTTAATAATACAAGATTGTGAATGAAAGACAAACCTTTAACTGTCCTTAGTGAAACTGCAAATTAGCGTAATTCTGTAATAAAACTKTATGGTTGACTTTTCTTTCTGGGGTTTTGTTGAGTGCATTATGAATCAATAACTTTACACAACCTGTAGAAGTGCTGGGTGGACTCATTAGGTCCACCCTTAAAAGTTTTCTRTAAAGAAAATACCTCTAAAAATTATGGGTGTTTTGATGCACTGACCTTGTTAGGTTTTTGACAAAACATTTAGAAAGACCTGAAATGTCCATTTGCAAAAAAAGGTGCAACATTCTTCTATTAATACAAAAAGCACTGAGGAGACAAACTTCACATTCAGTCAAACTAAACATTAAAGTAATAGCAGAAGATTGTAATTGCTGTATTGGGTAATGCTGGAGATAAAGTAAATCCATGTCCGAACAGCTGATGATGCTTCCACCACCAAGCCCAGGTTTGTAACTCACTCTTTGAACTGCAAGTCTACAAATTAATTCAGAGATATGCAAAATTAGAACTAAGCAAGTCAGTCAGTCATGCAAAAAAATTGCACCTTGCCTCAGAAGTCAAATTCATTATTTTTTTTACTCCTGTCAGTTTTACTCCTTCCCCTTTGACTTGGAAATGTGGAAAACAAAAACAAAACACCACCCTCCAAACGCCCTGCAGACACACACAACAAAACTTAAAAAGCCTGCTGACATATTCTGTTTCATTTAATTTTTATTTATTATTTTTTGTGCAAATCATAAAAACACGCTCCCATTAAAAAGACCACCATGAGTTTGAAAGTTTGTTTGAGGTCTTTTAGTAACCTTGTTCAATTACATTTTCAGCCACCATGGCACTGCACACTATGACCAAACATTCTTTCTTCATTTTAACTTGTCTGAAGCAGGATGTTTAAATAATAAAAAAAAACAAAGGTTTTGCTGTTTGTTCACATTCAAGATTTAAAAATCACTGCTGCCAGTTTTACTGATTTGTTTTTCCTTGCTGTCTTTCCAAACATGCCATGCTGTCTTTTTATCTTTTCTGTTTCAATATATCAATAAACATGCCAATGTAGAGTGAGTTCTAGCTCCTTTTTAAATGTTACTAAACATTAACCTGGATATGAACTCACTGGGAAATCCTCTGACAAACTTTTACATTTAATTGATACCTGCTGAGCCTGAAATATGACTTCTGGATGTTTCATAATATCCCTGAGAAACTATGAAGTATTTATATTATTCGATCAAACCAAAAATGTAGTTT
>NW_013952453.1:1479771-1486405 GCF_001266775.1 Austrofundulus limnaeus | reverse complement strand
GGGGAGGGGTGACATGGTTTAAAGCCAGAGTGAGGGAGAGTTAAGAAAAGGGGCTGGGGATTAGACCCACTGAGCTTCATTAACCCGAATGTTTACACAAGCTGATCTCTTGCAATGAGACCCGTTTTCTTCCCACAAGTGTCTGCTTCAAGTTTATGCTGCACCGCTTGTCCACCGCCTCAACTCAACTCAACCAGCAACTTGTAGCAAGTCAAGACAAGCCATACTTGCTGATTAGAGTCAAAACTGGTGATAGAGTTGATGCAGCAAAGATACTGTTTTTCACTTTTTTTTACTTTATGTGCTTCAAAACTATATTGACTCTGACAGCCAATCAGTTTCTATGTAGTATTGGTGAAGAGCCAATGACTAACCCACTTTGTATTCTTAAATATTTGATTAGATATTTTGATAAACATATATACATTTTTTCTCTCATTTTTCTTTTTATATTTTTATTTTTATTGTACATTAAAATTATTTGCTTTGTTTTAATGAAATGAATAAAGAGTTGAAACTGAAACTGAAGTATGGCTTTAAGAAAAGCTGCATGGTGTGGACATTGGGGGMAGTACCACTGGATTAGCAGACTGGAGAAGAGGTTCCCCTTGTTAAGAAGGAGGAGCAGAGGGTGTTTTCCATTTACTGGGGAATCACACTTCMGCCTCCCTGGTCAAATTTATTCAGGGGTGCTCGAAAAGAGTAGAGTCAATGGTCAAACTTCTGATTCAGAAGGAACGTCAGAAGGACAAGCTTTTTAAYCTGGCACAAATTTAGTTTGTTCTKGTCAAAACTAATTTGAARTATTCCATAAAATGAACAATGAWYTATGAACAATAGAGCTAATYGAGCCTATTGTGAGGCRATGGCCCTCTTTTGCATGWGACTAACCTGTTTGTCCATGTGGAGGCAGTGYTTATAAGACTAAGTTCACCTGAAACTCATCAGACTGAAGAAGTCTCTTGGACGAGAGACGAAACGTTTCACTAAAGAAGAATCATCCAGAGGACCTACTTATTTTTCTTTTTGATTTTTTCCTACCTGGATTACTGCTACACATTCTCACTCCCAAGTCGTCACATATTGATGCTTTGGCAAAGGTTCCCTCTGCGTCTTATTTTGACGCGCAGGGTACCCCCCTCGCGTCAGTCCTTGACGCCCGCGGATTTTCCGGGTTTCGCCACCAGGGGTCTTTGGGTCGGGGGTCTGAGGTTAACATGAGGGATCAGGATTAATGGTTAARTTTAGGTACTGGGATCAGGGGTAGGATGTCCATGGTGAATATTTGGTCATTTTACGCTTTACAACATGTTCACGTCAATTTCGTACATTTTCTAAAAATGGTTAATTTTAGGCACTACGGTCAGGGACAGGATGTCTAAAGTGAACAAAGGCAATTTCGGGCTTTGGAACGGTCGTTTTCGCACATTTTATACACTTTCTGAAAAAATGACAACAGACTTCGCCCCATCTCGTCAGTAACTGACGTGCCGGGGGTACCCTGCGCGTCAAAATCGGACGTAGAGGGAACCTTGCCAACGCGTCAATATGTGACGACTTGGGAGTGAGAATGGGTTGATTACTGAGATGCATCAGGACATTCCATAAAATGTTGTTCTTCTTTTTTATTTAAATAAAAAATTGGGGACTGTGGGAGTTGTCGTGTGTAACTTCTGTCCTGGTTTGTCTAAGAAAAATACATATTTGAGCAAAGGGTTCTTGTTGTAGCCAAGCAGAACAAAATTGCAGCTAATTTTATAAGGTATTACAACACAACGTTACACAAAAAGGTTTAAAGGGGGTAAAGAGCCACTGAATTAGTGCCAATCATAAAACATACTTCAAACACACCAACTTGTCTTTTGTTGCTTCTCTCCAAGGACCTATTGAGCCGTCCAGAGCTGTGCTGGAGCTCTAAAGACAACACTGGGGGCTGTTTGCTTCTCAGATTAAAGAGGCTGAGTGAGACAGCCACCTGAAAGGAGTGTGCTAGTAGAACAAGCACCAGAGGTTTCCCCCCAAAAGAGCAGTTAGCAGAACAGAACTGCCCGAGTTGTTTAGGATCTCCGGCGAAAGGTTGTTTTCTCTCCCCACTGAAGTGGAAAAGTAAATTAACGCTCACTCTGCGTCTGGCTCTGGCCCTGACTAACTGCGAACGGTGTGTTGACAGCCACAAGACTGCTTCCTTTAAAGAGCTGTAACTAAAGGAACATGACTTATGCTTGAGTAAACAGAAAGAAGTTCAGAACTTTTACTTAGACAAGAAAGCTGYGGCGTGCACTTCAAACTGTTATGACATCAAATGAGCTGGTAGATCGACTGGATGTCCCTCTGCACGGGGAACTTCTTTTTTTTTTTGACGACATCTGCCATGTGGGTCTGATTTTTCACTTTGAACGATTGTGGGTGCTGTGGAGGTTCACTGTGAGTCCATGCCTGTTTGACAAGATGCTGATTCTACAGACACAAATGGGGAAATAAGAGGGGGAAAAAACTTGAGACAGAGAGAAAAAGACAGAAAGCCAATAAGAACGCCAAATCACGACTGCTGTGGACCAACAGTCTACGCAGTCTCTGACAGGAAAGAGAATGTGGGGGGAAGAGAAGAGGAATRAGATATTGGAGAGAGAGAGAGGTGCTTGGAGGAAAAAAAAAGAAAGAGAAAAGGTTTCTAAGGAGACATCTGGATTTGATTATGAGGACCGGCATAGACAAGCAAGCCWTTGCTGCTTATTTTGACTGGGCCTTTTTAAAGGAAGTCCAGGCTGTTTGTTTTTGTATTGCAAGTGGCTTGTTAATTGATGAATAATGAGCTCGGGAGACAATGAATGCACCAATATTATRATCAGATAGCTCCAAGTTATATATCTCTAAAACATCTGCTTTTATGAAAAAGCAGTATTGAAAATCTACAGCTAAGGCTGACTTACAAAAAAATGCTTATTGTTCCAACTGTATGAATGAGGCGAAACATTTTGAAAGCCCAAAACTGGAATTCAAACTTCGCATCTRTCGTTTACTTTCAGACATATTGAGTGCGAGAGAAACCTCATGGCATATCGTCCTGCACCGTTTAATATGAATAAACCATCAAGTGTAGAGAACTCAAGCCAAGTGAAACTCAGCACACAGGCATCACAGCCGAACAAGAATGAGAAGCTTTACATGTAATCGCAGCCAAAACTTCTCCATCCTAACAGTCCTGTTCACAAAGTCAATTGCCCATCAACAAAATGAAATGGCTTTTTTACAAAATGTCATGTAATGATTCTATCGTTCCTGGTTTGGGTTGTATTTAGTGTGACATGCATTCTTCCAGAGGAAGAGACTTTAGTAGACTGAATGAAAATCCAGAGTAAAGCTGCTGAGGCTGGWTTGAAAAGAAACTGGAGATTAGAAATGGCCTGCTGGCATTCAGCGGGACTTTGAGGCTGTGATGATGATTGGACTTGATGTCTGCTTCTGCTGCGAGAGCAGATGTGTAAATGTTGGAGGGGTCTGGAACTTGGTCTCTGCCACCTTTAACTTAGGAAAAATCTGAAAGTTGATGAGGATTTGAAGAATGATTAGAAATGTCATGACTTCCTACAGTTTAATTTTACCAAATGTTTATTCTACGGTGGCTCAGTTGGTAGAGCTGTTGCCTCTCAGAAAGAAGGTTACCGGATCGAATCCCAGCCCATGGACCTTTCTGGGTAGAGCTATATGTTCTCTCCGTGCATGCGTGGGTTTTCCTCAGGTATTCCGGTTTCCTCCCACAGGCCAAAAACATGACTCTTAGGTTAATTTGTAACTCTAAATTGTCCCCAGGTGAGAGTGAATGGTTGACAGTAGTTGGGTTTCCATTGCAAATGTGCGCAATAAATTTGTCAATTTTCTGTTAATATCGAAAAAACTGTTTCGCAACTGCGGTTTTTCCATTAAGTAAGAAATACTATTAAAGTCATGCATGAATACGTTTGTTCTCGTGATAAGTCATTACAAACATGGTGGCGATGGATGTAAACACACAACATGTTGCTACCACGACACTAGCGCTCATCATCAGAGGAGATGTCTGCGTCTTTTATTGAGGCTTTCCAGTGATAAGCCCCTACTTGGAAGCGGTTACGTATGCTGTGTTTTTGGGAATTTGTAGTCGGTGAGTTTACTACTTTATTTTACTACTTCTGTGATATTACCACTACTTCTACTTCCTGTTATCTTCTTCATCGTCTTTTCCGCCAGTAGAAACAGCCGGTTGTTGATCACATGACTCCCATGATGCAAAAAAAGTGTTTCCATTGCAGTTTTGTGAAAAACACCAATTTCGATACGGCCGAAAAACCACCTCAGCCTAGCACAAAAACATTTTGTCGAAAAACGTAATTTTTTTCAAAATTGACATATTTCCATTGAGCAAATTTATTTTTGAAATTCTAATTTGTGCATTTTCATGGTCAATGGAAACGCAGCTTGTGTGTGTCCCTGTGATGGACTTGCGACCAGTCTAGGGTGTATCCCACCCCTTCCACTGCAACTGCTGGATGTGAGCACCATCACCCTGACAGGAAGATATGGGTACAGATGGATGTGTATTCAATAACTGCTATATTCACTGTATTATACAGAATAGATGTTGCTATTCTGTAAAAAAAAGAAAACTAAAGTTTTTTTTACATTACCTGTTGTATAAATAAAAAACACAATTTCGACATAAAATTAAGAAACTCATAGCTATTTAGAATTAATTGAGACTCATATATGTGTCRCGTTAAATTGACTTTAAGGTCTTAGACCTCTGACCACTGCACTTTGCCAGCAAGCAGCAACACAATGTGATCAGTGAAACATTATCCTGAAGACGGGAAGCCAGCTGGGAAGTGGAGAACAGGAGTAACGGGAGGATGTTCTCTCTGCTTACCAAACAGAAACCCAAGAATTTTTTTTTTTTTTCCAAGGATGAGGAGGTGTTAAAGAAATTATCTGTGTCCTGGCAATTGTTTCACGTCTTTAAGATTTCCAAGTGCAGTTTGCGAGTTAGCATGTGCACGGAGGTGTTCAAATAATTGTGCAAGTAAGGAAAAGACAAGCATATGAGAACATGTGTTTCTGTTAAAATGATAATATTTTCATAACAAATCTTCTCTGGAGAGTAATCACTCACTTTGCTCATATTGGAAAACTGAGTTTTTAGTTTGAACACTGTGGACGATGGTTTTTAAGCAAGMACTCTTCTAGGATGCAAAGTACAGGAATAAAAAAAACATTTAGGCACATTTTATTATAGTGATTAATAACTAGACTGATAATTGAGTATTTTCTGCAGTTTTCACTGACATCAATGCAGTCTATCACAAATTCAACACATTTCCTTTATGTTGAGGTAACTCAAACAGTTTAAGGCAATCGGTTTCCTCAAATGAATTGAGTAGCTAGAAGTTGTGACAACTAGAACGTTATAATTTCATTAGAGGAAAAAAAACTGACATAAACATAAGCTAAATTGGATCATCTTTAAATAAATTTTACCATCTAAGTTAGTCTGACTCAATACTGCAGATGAGTACTAGCAACACGTTTTAAATAGGTTAAAAGTAATACTATATTTGAGTGTAGAATACTTACTAGTTTTAAGTCCAGTTTACTAAAATGGTCCTTTTAAATTAATTCATTCATGTTACTGTAATGAAAACACTTGAGTTATGTACTTAAATAGATTTTTTTTGCACTGGATTGTTTAGGTTAATAAACTAAAACCATTTAAGACAATCGGTTACCTGAAATCATTTGAGTTCAACTAACTTCTAACTTATCAGGTTTTACAATGACCGAATGTCTGTTTTAAAGTTGCTAAGATGAAAAGTAGCTTGTTTATGTCTGAAATTTGAAATTTCTCATATTTTTCATGGCTATAGACATTTTGGTTCCAGACTGCTTTGACAATGAAGTGCTAAATTTAACACTGATGCAGCTTATTATGGTCATGCACAACGTGACTTATTTATAAATGAAAGCATTTTGTTAAATCATGGGATTAAGRTAAACCCTAAGATTGAAATAGCTGCTCCTCTTGGGTGATTGATGAGTCAAATGTAGAGAACAGATTTCATCACTGCATGGGACCTTTAGAATCATGACAACATTTAACACATTCACTTCCATATCATCCATCTATCCATCTTSCACTGCCTCTTTGTGSTTGGATAACAGAGGCAACAGGTCCAGGAAGAAAATCCAGGCATCCGTCTCCCCCAGGGACATCATCCAGCTCCTCCTGGGGGATCTCAAGGAGTTCCCATGGCTAAGGAGGATATATAATCCCCCCCACAAGTTCTGAGTCTGTCCCGGGGTCTCATAACGGAGACATCCTTTTTGTTATATCATGCCTGCTATAATCTGGTTCAAATTTAAAACATAAGCTTATAAGAAGAGCTGGATTTAAAAAAGTCTCTTTGAGACGTGTGAAATTAACCAGACATCCATTAAGCTAATTAATATAAATTAAAGGAATTAAAATTAAACTGACACATCACTTTTTCACCAGTATTTTCTGTTAAGTGATTTTAAAAGGCCCTAAGCAGACAATAGGGTCGGAGAGCAAAAACCGGCAACTGCAGGTGCTATAATCTGGTTCAAATTTAAAACATAAGCT
>NW_013952453.1:1475635-1477005 GCF_001266775.1 Austrofundulus limnaeus | reverse complement strand
ATAATAATAATAATAATAATAATAATAATAATAATAATAATAATAGTGCGGTTTTTTTTACAGTTTAACCTAAAACACACCTTGGGGAAAAACTAAACTAAAACGCATCAGTGGCAGTGTTCTATGCAGCATTAAAGGGAATAAAACCTTTTTTTCTGGACAAAAATTAAGCTTTTGTCAATAAGTTAGCTGCATATTTGCACTATGATTTTTTTGGAGCAAATAAAAGTTTTGATTTAACAATGACGGCTGGTTTAAAAAAATGAAAAATGAAAGTTACAACATTGTGATTGAACCAAATAGCCTGTTTTAATATATGAAGTGTTTTATAGCTGTTAATATTTTATAAAGTGCTTACAAACTCACCAATAATCTCTTTATAAAGCATTGAGAAATCATTTATAAAATGTCCCTAATTGTGACCAGAAAAAAAAAACCTCTAAATAGGATGGAGAAATAAAGTGATGTAAGGCCTCACCCAGATATTTTTTTGTTAATTTCGATCAAACTAAGTTGTCAGTGGATAGTATTTTCTTTACGGTTGAAGATTAGTTAATAATTAAAAAAAAGCTGAGAGGAAGCACAGAAGTGTAAATCAAAWTAAAACCCATTGAGCTTGAAGTGAGAAGCCCAAACAAACCGCGCTGAGAGCTTTGGCCAACTTCAACACAAAAGCGTGCCTGAGGTTTAAGGGTTCCCATCTCCTCCACCGCACAGACGGACAGARCTCCTATTGGACCATCATCCCGCCAATCAGCAATTATTTTTTCTTCCTCCCGTCAGCATCGTAGCTCAGGGTCCCGCCCACTCCGACTGTGAAGATTGAAAAAAAAAATACTTGGAGCTCTTTTTTTTTTTTTTGGACCAATAAGATTGAACATCGCTGTTTTGTCCATAAGAGGGAGTTGAGTTTCTTATGCAGCAGTTTGGCTTGTTTCCACAGCAGAACAGCAGAGTGCGGAGAGAGGAGGGGGGTTAGTGTTGGACTGGTTTCTCTCAGAGCGGCTGTGGAAAGTCTGAGGCCAGCCTGTCTGCTGTCTGTCTGTCGGTCCGCTCCGTCCTTTCAGCTCCGACATTTATCTCCAGCTGAAGACCAGCCGGACCAGCAGGAAGAGCTCCATTTCCTCCCACCTGGATTAACTCAAGACGTCCTTTCTTCTTCTTCTTCTTCCTCTTTTTTAATTTTTTCTTCCGTTGTTCATTTTGGTAACGGAGAAACAAACAAAAAAATGTTGTGGAAATTAGCTGACAACGTCAAATATGAAGATGACTGTGAGGTGAGTGGAGAGAACGGCGAAGGATGAAGAAAAACAAAGTTTTTTTCTTGTCTTTTCTTGTTTTTATTTTATAATTATTATTATTATTATTAT
>NW_013952453.1:1470149-1475413 GCF_001266775.1 Austrofundulus limnaeus | reverse complement strand
AAAAGAAACATTATTTTTTAAATCCATTATTTTACATGGTATCAGTGTTTACCTGACACCCTATCCCCCCTGAGCGACAAAACGTCCCACCTGCCATCTGCTTCCTCTCAGTTCTTCTCTTCCGTCCCTCAGGAAAGGCATGACGGTAACAGCAATGGGAATCCCCGGCTGCCTCACCTGCCAGCGGTCAGCCAGCACCTCTACAGTCCGTCTCCTTCCCTCTCGCACACGGCCAGCTCGGACTTCCAGCCCCCGTACTTCCCKCCGCCGTACCAGCCCATCCCCTACCCGCAGTCCGGTGACCCTTACTCCCACCTCGGCGACCCCTTCAACATGAACTCCATCCACCAGACGCCCTCCTCGAACCAGCAGCAGCCGTGGCCCGGCCGCCAGGGCCAGGAGGGGCTCGGGAGGAGCGGGCTGACGAGTCAGATCCTGGGCCTGGAGGGAGGCTCGTCCGGGGTGAGGAGGGAAGGGTTCCGCCGGCCGGAGCTGCTGCCCCCGCACGCGCACAGCCTGGAGTCCCCCGTTATGGTGGACAACATGGGGATGCACGACATGAGCCACGCGCTGGAAGAAGCTCAGGTAAGTGGACCAGATCATGGCCTGACGTGGGCTAACTTCAGTTAACATGTGGAAAACAAGCAATCACTGAGTTAATGTCAAACTTTATTATTTTATTTATTCATTAAATTATTTCATAAGTAAAACAAGAAGCTGGTCAGCTAATAAAGTGCTTTTCTCCACAAAAATATAATTATTACTACTTGTACTATTTTTATTTAATGTTTTTTTTATTGAGCTTGTGCACTTCTTTCTTTTTTAATCAGCACGTGGATGACCACAGTATTATTATGGCAGATCAGACGGTTATAAAAAAAGGTGAGTTGTGCCAACTTTAATTCAATTCAGTTCAGTTTATTTATATGGCGCCAAGTCACAACATACGTTGTCTCAGGGCACTGTACATGAAAACAAGAACAATCTAAAGAAGAAGCCAGCAGATTGTGTTGAATCACTTCATCACAGTCTCTGAGCAAACGGTGGAGAGGAAAAACTCCCTGCTAATCAGGAAGAAACCTCCAGCAGAACCAGGCTCAGGACAGGCAGCCATCTGCCTCGACCGGCTGGTTTGGGGGACAGGAAAGAGACGCAGGCAAACACAGAAGAACTGGTCCAGGTGCACCTTCTTCTGGAAAAGAGACAAAAAAACATGTTATTGATAGAAATAATTACAATAAACATGTAGAGAAGAGAAAAGACAACAGCAGAGTGAGGAAATGTGCTCAGTTTGTGATCCCTAGTCTTTATCACTGTTAAAAAGGGAAATAAAAGGAGCGAGGGGAGAGGAAAAAAAAAGGTGGTTCTGTTGGTAAACTCTGCCTGCAGTACGTACTGTTTGTACAAACATGCAGTAATTACTAACAGGAACTGGAACTTTACTTCAAGGACTTGTGCTGTTTTTTTCATTCTGTGCAGCTTTAGAGATGTCATGCCTCTACAGCGGCATGTCAGGGCATTCAGTCGTTAGCGCAGAACGCAGGAGGAGTCTTCTATTTGTACTAACACTGCACACAACGATAATCCTCACAGCCACGAGCTGCACTCGCCTAAGCCCGATGTGATCCTTCGCCCATTCTGCCAGGGGAAAGGTGCTTGAATGGATTCCCAGCGAGAGAGAACGGATCCCCCCCCCTTTTCAAACTCGCCAGGCTGTGGCTGACATGACAGGAAAATTGAGCAACCTGGCAACGGCCGTGTTGACTGAGAAAGAAGAGGAAAGCTTCGGATCATCTTTAGGCCCTTTTTTTTAAGTTTGCACCCCCCCCACTCCCACCCCACCTCCGTTCTTTCTGTTCACTCTACCAGGAATTTAGGAGTTGATCTTGAAGCTGTGTTTGGTGCTCTGCAGGACCAGCTTTTTTTTTTTTTGTTGGGGTGTGGCATTAGGCTTGCATGTGAAGGGCAGTTTGGTAGTTTGTTCAGGCATGAACTGTTTGAAGGGAGAAACTTATTCGTGTGGTTTTGTCTTTGAGGCTCTATTAAACAACGTCTGAGCGGAAAATAAGGACCAACGTCACATCACCCCTTAGATTTGTTGATTTGTTTCGACGTTAGAAAGATACATGGGTAGATAGATAGATGGGCGAGTAGATAGAGCATGCAAAAAGTTCATGCAGTACAACAAAGCACGTCGTCTGCATTTGTAACACAAATCAGTGATGGCTCATTATGTTGTTCCCATGCTGAAGGGAACGCTATAGGCAATCTAGGTTTTCCACTTGTAAACAATATGTCATTCCCAAGCATGTGCCCCAGAGGAGAATTAAAACATCCATGTGACTCTGTGATTTCTGTCTCAGTATTAGGACTACGAGGTGGCAGGAACCTTGATCGCTTACAGAGGACTTATTATCAGGGGGGCATTCTTGCTGGTGAGGATGAAGATAGCTGTATTTTGTAGTGTGGTGTGCTGTTTTTTATTTTATTTATTTTATTTTTTTGTCTAAAGACTGTCAGTTTTTTTTGTGTGTATTTTGATTTCCAAAAGAAAACAATCCAAACTGTGAAGTGTTTCATTTTCTCCAATTTTGCTGCATCAAAGTCACCCAATTAAGATCACAAGTGTTTTATTTTGAGATTAAATAATGCAGAAGCTTATAGGGCTCAGATGAGCGGCAGTCTGTTTGTGGATGGTGTTTGCAGTAAGGGCTAACCATCAGGCATTTAATGTTTCGAAAACCACAAATACTTCAAAAGGTTTGAGATGCTTCTTGTAAACACTCCTTTAATAGTCTCTGGTTTTCTCAGTTGTGTGGAGTTGTACACACACTTTCTGTCTTGTGAATACATGCAAAAAATCCCAGTTTTGGCATGAGGATTAAGGTTAGAGCTTATGTACATTAACTGGAAACGTGGATTATACAAATGTTAACTATTACACAAATCACAGTGCATTATTTTTCTGTTGATTTTTCTGTTGTTTTTTTTTTTCTGTAATTTTCTCTTAAGCGTAAACATCCATCTTTTGCTCTTCCCCCGCAGGCCCTGTCACACTACCGAAAGGTAACACACTGGGCCTTCCCTTCCAGAAAGAGTCCCTGCTGGGCATGGTATCAAATCCGACAGAGGTGTTCTGCTCCGTACCGGGTCGTCTTTCCTTGCTGAGCTCCACGTCCAAGTACAAGGTCACCGTGGCTGAAGTCCAGAGACGTTTGTCACCCCCAGAGTGCCTGAACGCGTCGCTCCTGGGAGGGGTTTTACGCAGGTCAGGGCCTCAAGCTCATTCAGTGTGACAGCTTGGTTGGGTTTAATTTTATTTTTCTCTCTATGCACTCTAATCCCCCCCCCCCCCACAACACCCCCGCTCTGAAAAAGAGTTTCATAAAATACAGGAAGATTGTTTGAGTGCTTTAGATGTGAGTGATAATTGCTTTGTGAAACTGTAGACACAATCCGTGGCATGAAGCTCAGTGGCTCCTGGGAAATACTTTTTTAAATGCATAGCACGGCTTTATTCAACACTTTTTTGTGCAAGGTTCATGATATTCTTTGTGTTGTCTGCAGTTTTAGTTTAGCGCTTCCTTTGAAGATTTGCTACATCAACACTGTTGGTCTAAATCTGATAACTCTGTAGTTGTGTTTATGTGTTTATGTGTGTGTGTGTTCATGAAATTGTTCGATGTGTAGTTTTATCCGTGTCAGAGCAGTTGACTTTATGGCACTTACGTGTTGAGGGACTGAGAGGTTACCTTTTCCTGATCGCAGTGTTTGTTTTGTTTTTAGCTGGAGTACATGATTGCCACTTCCCATGTGTCTTTGTTCATGCTGACATGCACATGTGCACTCACGTACACAAACACAGTCAGTTTTAAGTAGGTCATACAGCAATGGGAGTGGGTTCGTTAGCAGAAAGACAAAGGTGGTGGTGGGGGGGGGGATCAGGATGACGGGGTGAAGGCATCAGAGACACATGCTTCCCTAAAGATGGTCCGTCTCTCACCCGCAACAAAAAGGGAGGGAGAGCTGGCTGTCCAGTCATGCAGAAAACTGAGTCGGCCATGTCGTCAGGGGTTTAAATGCTTCTGTAAATACGTAATATCTCAGCTGTGTTTAGATTTGGATTACCATTTGTTTTAAGGATATTGAGCTCCAGATTAGATTGTCGTCATAATGTGTTATCAAAGATTTTATACGAGCCCCAATCTGACATGCTATTTATTCTGTTTATTCAGTTTCCACGTGGCTTTTTAGCTGATTTCTTTTAATGCATGTGTTTTACATCCTTGGGCAAATAGTAATAAAAAAAGGAACTTTATTAAGTGATAAATACCTTTTAATTGTACTAATTTTCTAGTTACAATTTTCTGGATATTTCGACACAAGAGAAGTCGTTGTTTGTGTAATTTTGCGGTTGCTTTCATGTTGGTTAACTCAGTCTTTTGTTGTTGTTTTTTTAAACTCTACAGGGCAAAGTCAAAAAATGGAGGCCGTTCTTTGAGAGAAAAGCTGGATAAAATTGGTCTTAACCTGCCTGCAGGAAGAAGGAAGGCAGCCAATGTCACTCTACTTACCTCATTAGTTGAAGGTATGATATGTCACTCAGTGGCACTCAGAACTTTCTCAAGTCTAACTGTTGATTCTACCAACTGGAATGCAGCTCATAAAGTTTGAGAATGTCAATACATCACTCCTGTCAGCACAGTATTTCAACTACAGTACATTCTCAAAGTAATCTCCAAACCTCCGTCTTTATCTTTTCTTTTTTAATTATTTCATTATTGTCTGGCTGACAAATCATTGGATATTTTGTTTTTATTTCCTTATTTACTTTGGACATTTTGTCAAATTTGTAGCATCTACATGGAATATTAATGTTTGTATTCATATAAAACCCTCAACTTTAGGTCGTACAATTGTATATCAAATTTTAATATTTGCTTCTAATGAAACCAAAACCAAACAAATCATTGAAAAATATGCCTCCATGTAAGAAAATAAAATCACAATTCATTTACTTTAGTTTGCACCTATAAGCAAACATTTTTATATATACATAATTTGGTTTTTGTTGCACTTTAAATTAACATCTAATATTTCTGTTTAATAAGCACAAGAAATGCAATGTTGAGTTTTAGCTGTACATCCTCTAATACAGTGTTTCCCAAAGTTGGGGTCTTTGGGTCCCGAAACATCAAGGTGGGGTCCTGAAAATATTTTCTTAATTAATTACATTTTTGCCTTAGTTGTTACAAAGGAGTGAG
>NW_013952453.1:1465169-1469437 GCF_001266775.1 Austrofundulus limnaeus | reverse complement strand
GTGTGTGTGTGTGTGTGTGTGTGTGTGTGTGTGTGTGTATGTTTGCATGCGTGTGTTTAGGGTGGGAGGGGATGAGGGCGGGGGTGGGAGTCACAGCCTAATTCTTGAGGAAAATGTGGAAGAAATTAATCTAAATTACAAGGATGAAGCTAGTCTGGAGTCTGGGTCTGGAAGGGCTACAGAGAAAAGGACAGCAGTGTGGGCAGGGGGGTGGGTGGGTAAGCTTTACTCCTGTTCTTCTCTGTATGCTGGTTTTCTTTTCTTTTTTTGACTTTTTTTCTTCTTCTCCTTTATCTTGTGGGAATGAAGTGGCCTGTCTTCCTTCCTTTATGGCTTGCCACCCAGACACAGCTCCTTAACTTGCTCACGCACAGGCCTCTTCCCAATTACTTAGCATTGTATCCGCTGCCGGTGTAGACAGTCGCCTCAATCCCTGCTCTCCTCCTGGTGCTCTCTTCTCACAGACAACAGATGTCTTCGTTTCTCAGGGAACACGTCCCTTTTTGCAGGCCTCTTGCAGCTTCAGCCAAAACTTTAAGACTCAAAATAAAGACTTTGCGTTTTCTCCAAATTTCTAGGAACTCTAAGCTGATCAAAGAAGTTGACGCTCAGACACAAATATAGTTAATCAATAAAAAAAAAAAACTGCAGTCTTCTCTTTTTACCGTGACAAAAAAACAGAGAAATTACACAGGATGGTTGCTGCTGCTCATCTTATCTAATGAAAAACATATGGCACCCCCTCCGAACCAATGTGCAAGAGAATCTTGTTCACCTTGGTTTGAGAGAGAGCGGTAATTGGAACAAGCTGTTCGGGCAACAAACAGGCCTGTAAACACAAAATACATTGTACTTTACTCGCAGTTCTTTTTACTGGTTTGCTTTAGACCAAATCATGAACATATAGGGGCAGGATAAAAAGAGATCACATATGTGGTCACGCTGGTCACTCTGAAGTTTCGTCTCAAGACGTTTCTGGTGATCAAAAGAAAAAACAAACATCTCAGAAGAGAAACATTTGCTGCTCATTATTGTCATTAAAGGGAACATGGATTAACAGGATTACAGATCAATCTGGTTGAAAGTTTTTAACCAACTTTGGCCCATGTGTGTGTGACTTCCAAGGCTAGTGAATTGAGTTTGAGCATGTGTGGCTAAAACAAGAATAAAGTCCACTGGTAATTAAAAAAAAAAAACGTCTCAGAAACCTTCCATACAGTTCCCACTGTCTGTGACACTCTGATTGTGTACAATCATAATGAAGACAAAATGTACATATTGATACATTTTCCTGTAATATCTGTTTTAATAAAAACATTTCTTTTGTTTTTTTTTGGTAACAGCTGCTAAAAATTAGTTTTAGTCTAAAAAGTACTCTAACACTTGGACTTAAAGTAAACTATAATTGGACTGGAAGCAGTTTATCTCAATGGTGAGCTCCACTCAGGCTAAGTTTAGAACACATGACTATGTCCGCTTGACTCTGGTGAGAGTACAGAGCTCCATTGATTTTAATCACAGAGAGACAGTTTATCTGTGTTTAATGTTTCGTGGTCTTCCCTGGGAATACCACAAAACATCGTGTACTTGTAGCAGTGACTCAAGATACAGACATTGTTCTCAAATTGAAGGAGTTTTTTTAATCACTTCTCCTAAGTTAAAATGCTAGCTAACAGTTAGATTCATGCGATGGGATGAGATGAATTTGACCGGGAAAAAAAGTGCAACTGTTTCATATATTTACTTCTGCTTTCACTGATTGCTTATCTAAAATGTTGTACAGATTGTACTCACAATAATATTGTAAAGCGTGAACTTGAAAAATGTAGAATTGCATTGAAATTTTATTTTTTACATTCTGCAAAATAAGGCAAGGTACGAAAAAAAAGAATGCTAAATCTTTACAATTAAATTTTTTCACAAAGATTGTTTGTATTAATTCATCTAGTATGTGTTAACATTTTTGGCAGCTAAAATAATAATAATTAAAAAATTCAATACAAAATTATAAAAAAATACTTTATTTCTGGAATATAGACACAAAATAAATGAAAATAGAAACTGTCAATGATTTGATTTTAATATAACTGACAAGAAAAACAAAACAAACAAAAAGTAAAGGTTAATTCTGTTTTCCTGTAAAAACTGTGGGACCACAGCCAGTGACAGTTGTGTTTGAATCAGTCACAGTGTAATGTTCTACATTTGAAACTAGAGGGTCATTCGCCTGTTTTGATTTGTTAAAAGCATGAAATGCATGCTATTGTTTGCTGTTGAAACTAATATTCGTACTCTGACTTGAAAACCTTGAAATCAACTCTAGCCCATCGTTTACAGGCGACCAAATCTTCGATTGTCTCAAACAGACAAAACATGAAGTTTAAAAACTTGTTAACTTGTGATTCTTTAACATCGACAGTAATCCAGGTCATCCCACGGTACAAAAACAACCAGTCATCTTGATGCACATGATGTGAGAAAACAGTGAAAGACTTTTTTAAACCATGGAGATGACGCTCATGGTATACATGCACATGTGCGTTGTCCTCACTTCAGAGCAGGAATGCCCATGGGCAAGAACCAGCCTTTATGGTTCAGCTAAAGGTAAAACTCATTACTCTGGTTGACAGTCACTAACCAGCTGTACTTCATGGTTTTAGCTTTAGCCTTAGGCGTTTTGACTTTCTACTAATAAAGAGCAAAAAAGAGACTGCAATGTAGTAAATTTAAAAAAGGGGGGAAAGTATATTGGAGACAAATAATAGATACATGAAAAAACAAAAACAGGGGCAGACAAATTGAGAGGATGAAAACAGAATTGCATAATTTTCACAGAAAAAAGCACTCCTTAAAAAAAAAAAAATATAAAAAACAAACTCAACGACCTTTGTTAGAGAACAAAACCAAAATGTCCTTATTAAGGTGAGTTGTAGAAATAAGATACAGCCAAATGAAAAGATACATATCTACCAAAGCGGGAGAAAATAGTAAACATGTGAAGCCAAGCTGCTTTGAATGGATTTCTTTGACAACAAATGCTTCCAGTATGGAGTGAATCATTGTAAAACCACATTCATTTCCTGCCAGTGTTTATCCAAAGAGGGATGAGATACAAAGCTGTCCAGACTTGTTTGCAGTGTGCAGCGCGGGGTAGTAGAGGGAGATGTGCTCAGAGACAGCGTAACATCTTACTAACTTACTCCATGATTAATAATGTTACTCATCCCTTTAATATTTACCAATAAGAGACCTGCTAAGTTTGTTTAACAAAATTTGAGAAAATCCTTCATGAGCGATTTAAACAAAGAGCAACAATGTTCTGTTTTACTCACTTCTCCCTCCCCTGCAGTTTATCCAACCCATGTTTAGCATATGGCAGCCGAAAACTTGCGTGCCTCAATTTTGTTGGACGTTACAGCATTGGAGGAAGGTAGAGAAAACAGTGGTGTTTACAGTACCTTCCCCGTGGCATCTGGCCACAATGCTGTTGTTAAATAAAGAGGAAAAAAAATGGTGATGAAAGGTGTCAGTGTCCCTTGTCAGATTGGCACGTTTCTTCTTTAAACATTACACAAAGCAAAACAGAGAGAGGAGGAAAGTGAAACGGCTGATGTATGGTCTACATTGATTTTATAAAAAAAAAACAGCAATGGGTACGCAAAGGTAATTTATTGTAAACCTTTGGACGCTTTTACTCATAAATCTTAACATGACAGTAATTTTCACTCAACGGATACTGTATGTGGGAAAAGGAAAGTTTAAAAAAGCTTGTTGAAAAGCAGCTGTTACAACTGAGGACTTACTTTGCTTGTGAGTGAACACATCATCAGTGTCTGTTTGTGCGTACACATGCACCTGCCTGTCATTAAAAAAAGAGAAAGGGGGGGAGTGAGAGAGAGAGAGAGAGAGAGAGAGAGAGAGGAAGTATAGGCAGCATGACAGCCGTGGACAACGTTTCTGCTGATGCAACCACTGTTGGGTGAAGCGATACGTAAAAGATAAGACAAAACACAAGAGAGACCGAGTTATGAGCTCTCAGATGTCTGTGATATGAGGGCAACAAAGCACATATCTCAGCATGTTTACACTCAGAGAAGGGCTGCACTTGATTTTTGGGTGAGAAACAGCTTTACCATGGCATCAATTTAACTGATACAGTGCACCTTATAAACCCTTTGATCTATCTATCTATCTATCCATCTATCTATCTATCTATCTATCTATCTATCTATCTATCTATCTATCTATCTATCTATCTATCTATCTAT
>NW_013952453.1:1460005-1464914 GCF_001266775.1 Austrofundulus limnaeus | reverse complement strand
ATATATATATATATCATCCCTGGCTTGATAGCCATTAAATAGTTTTTCATGGAAGTTTAAGAAGTAAAGACTTAAAACAACAACATAAAACGTAAGTTTGCAATGCAATTCTTTTTATTTGTTCCAGAGTTTGTAAAATAGATCTGGAGATTTTAGGAGTTACACGGTGGCTCTAAGATGTCACAGCACCTGTTCTAAGTGGATTGAAATATGTGTTCATACTTGAACAACTGTGTCTTGTATAAAAAAAATAAAAAAAATAAAAAAATGGTATTATTGGTATTTGTTCATGTCTTTCATCTTTAGTCCCATGCTTGTATATTTTTCCATTCCAGTCAATTTGTTTTAATATAATTAACAAGAAAAAACTAATTTCCAACTATATCATCAATTTGACACCTTAATTTATTATGTTGTATTTTCGAGTCAAAACAACCAAATGCATGCTGAAAACAGACAGATGGTTATTCTGCATTTTTAGCAAATCTTTTTGCATGCTTGTTGTGTGTTTTTTTATTCACTCATGCACAAATGAATTTGAACAGGAACATGAGAGCGTGTGTGAATCTGAACACACACACACAAGAGCATTGATGTGTGTGTGTGTGTGTGTGTGTGTGTGTGTGTGTGTGTGTGTGTGTGTGTGTGTGTGTTTAGTTGATGTGAGTGTGTGTTTAGTTGTTGATTAGCCCTTTGTCTAAACAGACAAACTGACGTCTCCAGTTAAAAGAAAAAAAAAAACAGCTTAAATATATTGGTCTTGTTGTGACCTGTCCTATTTTTTTTCTCCACACCACCTGCTGCAGTCTGAGCCTGAAAGTAGCAGCCATCACAAGACTATGATGAAGATAAATAACCTTTAAGATTTAATGGCATTTTGAAATATCATAATTAGTTTTTCACAGATGTGCAATGAATTTTTCGAAAAAGTACAAAACATGTAGGGGAAAAAAACCTTTAACTGGCCATTCTAAGTTATCTCATGTTGTCTCTTTGATTATATATCACTTATTGGAACTATTGATGGTCATATCTGAGAATAACTGTGAAAAAATAGGCTATCCACAATATGTTTTCATCACAAAAGCTGTACATGAATACAATGCATGCATGGACTGATGTATGTAAACTTGAATTTGCAAATCCACAGCTCATTAGCTCTAAGTCCATCTCATCTCCTGCTAACAGCTCTCTCTGAGTGCCGCCTGTGGAGCCACAGATGTACTCGCTGACCTGTGATCAGATCCCACCAGAGCTTCAAAAAGTCAAAACTGGTTGAATTATTCTTGGTTTCATTTACTGGCTTGTGACTGAGTCATGGCAGCGCTTTCTGATTCATGTAATTACTGTTCGGTGAAGATGCCGTGACGGAATTGATTCAAGCTGCAAAGACAGTCCAGAATGAATTTCTTCAGGGATGCCCTGCTGAAGAACAGAAGTTATACCAAAGTACAAAACCGTGCTTCCACAAGATGGTGTTTGATGACTTTCATCCTGTCTTTTTCAGGAAGGATCCCGTGTCAAACTGTTCAATACAGTCCTTTAGGTTCAATGTGTCGAACAATACAGATTTTTAAAATTTATTTTATCTGCTTGTCTTCTGAAGATGCTCTGTGTTGAAGGATCAGTGGATCTGTGTTCCACTACTCCACCTAGGCTGCCTTGTCGAGTGCAGATCCACTAAGAAACTTGCAGTTTCAGCAACATTTAATTTAAAAACTGCATTTTGAGGTTACAAGTTAAAAGGGGCATGGACATTTCTCTTTTTTTGTATCGAAAAAATATCGAACCGTGAGACTAAAGTATTGAACCGAACCGAATCATGAATCTTCTGTTTCGTTGCACCCCTGAAAGACATGTATGTATACTAAAACATAATTATTAAACCTAATTTAGTTTGCATTCATTCTTTAAAAGTAAAACCATAATGGCTTAAATAAAAGTTTAACTCTACGGTAATTAATGTTCAGTTTAATATTGAGTATTGTCCACTATAAATGTTTATTTTTTTTAGCTTCTTTTCAATGTGTACATTTTCAAACAATTGACAAATGTTCTCAAATATGATATTCTTAATTTATTGGTATTTTATAAATTTCACATGGTTCTTCACTGTTGAGTAAAACAATAAAACTGTTAAAAAATCAAAATGAACGTCAATATTTAAACTTTTTATCATAGTATAACAGTCAAATATTCATTTTCTCCACATTCAGTCTGATGAAATTAAAAATCAGTAAGACCATTTTCACACCTCATGGTGGCTGTCAAAACTATTTTCAAAGTAATCCACTGGAGTCTGTGAACAGTTGTCACTGGAACCGTGGAGACACACACAAGTTCAGCTCTCACTTCCTACAGCCAGTGACAGTGCCATCACAAAGCAGCTGTTGGCAGGTTGAACCTGTCTCTCTCTCACACACACAAACACACACACACACACACACACACACACACACACACACACACACACACAGGTAACAGGGAGCTACAGCAAGCAACAGGTAGACAAACGCTGATAATCTCCCTCTGCTCAATCTACTCTGTCACTCTGAGCAAAGTAGAAATACAGCAGACTGTGAGTTCGAGATTGCACGTGTGCAAATGTGTGTGTCGGTGTGTGCAAATGTGTATGTGTTTTGGGTGGGAGAGCAGCATGTACACACATAAACATCCTCCAGGCGATGGGAGTCATCCTGGGAATATTTATCTTTGCTGCTAATCCAAAGAGGCAGACAACCTCTAATCTGGCCCTCAGTTATTTTCTCTGAAATTTCAAAAATGGGATGGGGGTAGATGGAGGGGGGGGGGGGGACCAAAGTCACTGGAAAGGAAAGAAATCTTGGAAATAATAGAGAATAGAAGAATAATAAGTGTCTCTGTGCAGGTGAAGAGGAGTGGTGGGAGTTCCTGATGATGTGTGTTGTGTGTCTGTGATGCTGACTGAGTTGTGGTGATGTAGGTGTGTGTGTGTGTGTGTGTACATATTTTTGCTACATAGTGGGGATGATTTGTGACCATTTTCCCAGTACTTGCAGCCTTGTGAGGACCCTCTGTTCCTCACATGGACAAAAGCCCAGTCCCCATCGGGGGGAAATACCTTTGGTGGATCACAGGTTCAGTTTAGGACTAAGTTGTAAATTGAGTTTAGGTCAGGTTTAGGTTTGGGGTGATTAAGCTTAGGGCAAGGGTTCAGGGTTAGGCTATAGAAATGACAGGGTAAATGAATGGAAGACAATGCAAAGTCCCCATGAGGATAGAAGAACACATGCGCCTGTGTGTGTAAGTGCGCAGCCGTGGCAATGCCCTGCAGGCTGAGCTAGATCTCTTGGTGTGCGGGCTGATTCAAAGTGAATGACAGCGTGCCGTGTGGCTCGATCGTGGCCAAATAACTTCTGACACTCCTCGCCTTGTTTTTTGATGTCTGAGGAAACAAGGTGACAGAGGCAGACACACAATGTCACAAACGGAACACCGGCAATGAACTCTTTATTTAGCGCACATAAAAATGCTTTCTAACACTCTTGTAACAGAGGTTTCACATCTGAGTCACAGTCTGTTCTGGTGAGAACAAAAAACATTAGATAATGTGATGTTTTACTGTCACTTAAAGCAAAGACACGACTGTTAGCTTTAAATATATTTTATTTCACTGACTTTTAATTGAACAAATTGGGCTCCAATAAAGGGGAAAGAATGAAAAACAAAAACAAAGTTGTTTTCTAGACGCCTGCATGTTAACCACTGCTTGTATCGTTCCTTCTTTGCGAGCGACTGTACATGCAGACACACAGCGTGTTTATGCTGGCTGTCACTGTGTGGCCGTTTTAGATTTGTTTGAAAGTCTGCGACGTCACAAACAGTCTGCTTGGTGCTGCACTTGTCATTGCCTCAGGCTGGACACGTCTAAGTCTAACAATTTATTTGACTTGGGCCATTTTTGTTTCACTACACCACCAAATCTTTGCTAAACTTTTTAAACATCAACTGCAACGCAACAGCAACAAACAGCCTTTACTGATTAACGTAATGGCTACAGAAGAGTTAATTCTGATCTATACTTTACTGCTTTATTTGTTAGGAAAACAGAATATCTGTGCCATCCATGCAGCCAGTAAGATTACAAAGTAATATTTTAATCATACAAATCGTTTGAATTGAATGCTTGTACAAGGGCAAATGTTCAAATTTTATGTCACTGAATCTACAACAAAAGCCTCTGCCTTTTCTTTGTATATTATTACCCAAATTAACATGTTGCCATTAGAATTTATGTTGTGGCACTACTACGCTGCTTAATGATCTGTGGTCTGAATGTGGCCTAAAAATGGTTAAGTAGAACCAGATCCCAGCAACAGCTGTAGGTTTATTGTTAAGATACAGTATAAAGGATGTAATTATAGCGTAAAAAATGAGAAAATTTATGTACCTTTCTATGTAAAACCAAAAATATACATATATAATCAGGTTAATGGTTGGAGGTTGATTTATGAAATCGCAAAGTGTTTTGATGCATGTTTTAAGGGCAGCAAGTTGATTTTTGTCAGATTCACATGTATGTCAGAGAAAATATATGATTTTTAGGTTTGGCACAGTATTGTGTGTGTACAGTTTAACGTGCAACAGCTGTTGTTTTACCAGCAGTGTGAATGGGATTAGAAGAGTATGTACAAGCTCCCTCAGTCATCAAAAGCTTTTAAGTGTGTTCTCTGGACCTGTTCACATGAAAAAAAAAAAAAAAGAAAACATATGCACAGATTGCATTCTTTAGAATGTGGGTTATATTTGTGTTTGTGTATGAAAGACAGGCTGTCTACAGGTTGAGTTTTTCTGGAACTTCCAGATTTGCACTGGTTTCCTCGGTGTCACTGTGTGTGGGCTCACAGCAGCTGTGTGGAAAGGACTTCAT
>NW_013952453.1:1457549-1459419 GCF_001266775.1 Austrofundulus limnaeus | reverse complement strand
TTAGAATTTTAGAAGGTGTAGCCTTGTTAAATATAAATGGTTGTATTTTTTGAAAACATAATAAAATAAAGCATGAAGTGATTCTTATGAAATTCAGCCATTAGACTTGTTGTAATCTTGTTTTCAATCAAACAAAAGGTCAAACAAAAAATCTATTAGCACCAAAAGTGGTTTAATACTGTGCCTATGAAAAACTGAAGCACTGGTTAATTTAACTCATTTACAGCTACCCTTAGACATTTACTTTATTTCATGCAATCAGCAGTTTATGCAAGAACAAAATGTGTGCTGGGCTGGATCTAAGGGCAAATTACATACTTGTCTCTTTCAGTGACTATCACCCAGACAAACACTAGACTTGGCTGCCCTTCCCTCTGGCCTTCTGTAACCCATCTCTGCAAAACAGACAAAAGAGAAGGAAAAAGTTATAAATGAGATAGGAAGGAGGGCGGTGGGGTGAGCAAAAGAAGAAAGAGGTGTTTTTGATAAAATAAATAGTAACAAATGTTTAATATCACCGTCTTCAAAATGATCCATTCTATCAAAAATATGAAAGAAAGCAAAACTTTTCCTGAAGGTTCCAACTTATTCAAAGCTGTATGAATCATGTGTTAATTAAAGGGAAAATGTCCACACTGATGCTGCTGATATTATTTTCAAACTCGTTCTTTTCCTCGTCTCGCTATCACTCCTTCCCTTCCCTCCAGCTTCCTTTCCTTACCTCTCTCCCCCCTTTTCTACTCACTGCCTCTGGCTCTACAGACAAGCTCTGTGAGGATTAATTAACCAATTAGTACCGAAGCCCTGGGAGATGTTTGGGGGTCTGTTCCCCTTATTGTCATTACACTCACACACACACACACCAAGAGGAACAGAGGCCACAGTTAGGCAGGACTGCAAAAGCTGGCATCAAATGGAAGACGCATCACTAGCAGCAGCTTTCATCTCTCCCCTTTTAGTAACTGAGTAGGTGGGTAACCTTTTAAATAAATTAGCATTATTATCATGATGTCCACTGTTTCTGCCCCTGGTATTTCATCCACTCACTCCTCTTATTTGCCTCAAAGTGCTGCTTAATTAAATCAAAGAGGAGCCCCACATATTAACAATTAAAATATTCACCCTGGGCCTCATCGTTGTCGTACATTTCTCTACAGAGACCAATCCAGTCACAAGCAACAGGCTTGAAATGATTGCATCACATGGCGGTAGGGAATGTCTAACACCTTTTTGGGGGCGGGATGGAAGAAGTCATGCATGGAGAGAATGTGGGATAAAACACAATGAACTGAAATATCAAAATTTAGACACCAACATTGAAAAAAAGGACAGGTTTTGAGTTTTTTTTCTTCTCTCGTTCAAAAGACTGACAGGATTTCCAACACTTCGAGAGTGAGAGCCATGCAGCCCCGCTGTGAAGTATGCTGCATGTCAGCGCTGACTGGCCTGATTAGCACAACACAACATACAGCCACAGACACAGCAGGGGGAGGAATGACGCTGCTGGAGACGAGACAAGACACCCCCAGCCCCCCCACCCCACTTCTCATTATTTCCTCATTTGTCAGCTCACTTGGCCAGCCATCAAACCGGATTTCTACATTAACATGTGAACTGCAGAGGATGGGACAGAATATGTTTGTTAAATGATGACATGACCTCTTGGACTGGATATTTAACCCCGGTGGGACTCTGGTAACAGAATGTTTCATAGTGTAAAGCTGTAGTTTTTTTTTTACTTATTGTTGATGGCATTAAAAAAGTGTTTTAAGTTTTTTTTAATCTCATATTTGTTTTCCCTCATTAACCAAAATGTTATTGCAATCAAAATTTTGCTTAAATTTTATATATAATTATTTGTTACAAATTG
>NW_013952453.1:1450260-1456904 GCF_001266775.1 Austrofundulus limnaeus | reverse complement strand
GGTTACAAGATAAGGTGCACCTTATACACCAGGTGATCTTAGCAGTGGCTCATGACTGAACCCAGTGTTGATTTGCAGACACATTTTTATCAATCAGCTCCTCTACAAATAAATGGAGCTTTCTAAACAAACAATCTAATCTGTTTTTGAGAGTTGCTGATCTCCTTCAACCAGTCTATCCCAAAAGACCCAAAGGGCTCAGGCAGTAGCAACTGGGCTGGTATTAACAGATTTCATACCAGCTATTGTGGTGAACTATGAGCTGAACGAGCCAAGTCCCACTCGGGTCCACCTAACCAAACCACAGTGTCTCACTTTGTTTGAATACCATGGAAAGAGCAGTTTGTGCTGACATTGAAAATGACAAAAAGTAAACAAGCACAGTATAAATGACACAGCGTCTCTAAAAAATAAACATGTTGGACTGAATAAATGGATTACATGTTCCCCTTGACAAAGTAGCTTTCTGCACCTCTGGGATTTTGGAGTTTGCCAAGCGCTGACTGCCACACCCGGTTAAGTGAATAGATTTGGAAGAGAGGGAGGAGAAAGGCGCTGACTGATCCTTTGAGATTTTTTTTTCCCAAAATCAAAACAGTAATATTTTCCATTTTGTAATATATTACTAAATTAGTTAAAATAATGATAATATTTATGAAATAATCTGTTTTTGCACAAAGATAATTATGTCAGGTTAAGGAAAAATATTCTCTTTTGAGGTGTTTACCACCTGTTTCTGATGTTCTTGCTGCAATGAAGTACATCATTTTAAATACTGTATAAGGTTTTTTTTTAATTCATACTTTTTATTTTATATGATTTTTTTACTGCTATTTAGTGGGGAAAAATAACACTGGTGCTAATCCTGTTTTAAGCCTTTTAAATAGATATTTAGTGTAAACTTATAAAGAAAACTGGACCTGCTGAGGCTGTACAGATATCAGTTATGTGTCGGCAGTTCCAGGTGGGATGATGTGAGCAGGACACGTTTCAGCATGCACATGCATTATTTTAAAACCTGTGGGAATTTGACACAGTATCTCACCTGCTGCACTCGTTATAGTTAGGTTGGTGGGGTCTTTAAGATTAAATGTCAGGTTTTAGAGAAAAAAAGTGATAAACCCAAGACAGAAAATTGCCAAATGTACCATGACACAAGTTTGTTTTGCCTTTTTGTAGCAACATCAAGAATCAAATTGTCATTTGTTTCACTAACTGATCAAACTTAACGAACTTTAATTATTATTATTATTTTTTTGTTTTGTTTTTGCCGTAAGAACTCTCACACTCACACACCTGCACACACACTGAGTTTGCTGGCTGATATCTCCCTTTGAAGTGTGGACCTGGCAGTAAATTCTTGGGCTCTTTTTTTATGCACGCTCCTATTATGATTAGCGAGGTTAACAAGCCACTGCAGCTCCAGCTAATGAGAGTGTACCGTGGGAAGGGGGTCATCAGAGGTGGGGTGGGAATATGAATAGATGAGCCAGTCTCTTTTCCTTTGAAATGTTAAGAAAAAGAAAGGGTAAAAAAAGAAAGGAAAATCCTAAACATTAAAAATAATTCTAAACAGAGCATCCTGATGCATCTCAGTAATCCAGGTAAAAAATCAAAGGAAAAAAAAATTGTAAAGGTCCTCTGGACGGGTTCTTCTTTAATGAAACGTTTCATTAAAGAACAGAACCTCTAAACAGAGTAAAACTTTTAAAACTGTTTATATATGTTACGCATTACTCGGTTTTCATTGCACAGCATTACCATTCATAAAAAAGAGATTGTTCTTTAACTGCATGAGTCAAAACACATACACAGCCTGCCTCCTCACAAATATGGGGGCCTTGTGCAGCCAATCCTGCTGTGGACAGATGGGCAGAGAGAGGGGGGGCCTCATTAAGGCAGGATGTACCAGGATGCAGTAAAACCTCTACTTTACTTCATTCTGCATTGCTATTTTTTTTGCACTCACAGCACAGAGCTCCCCTGGAGATCATAACCAGATGGACAGGAGATGAAGTTAAATAGGTTGGTGCCGCAACTTTTATTTTGTTACATAATCACTGCACCGATGATTTCTCCTTTATTATTCAATATTGTTTTTATGTACAATAAATTCCAATACAAAAAAATAATACTTGTATCTTGTACCTGTGGTTTAGCATTAAATATTTGCAGTAAGTTAAATACAATTAAATTATCACAGTTGGTTATGACCAAACTACAAGAGTTTAGTAATGTTATAGGGCATCCCTTACTCCTCTTTTATAATGCTATAAAAAAGGAGTACCTTAAGCATTTAAGTATTTACCTTAAAAAGTGGTGGTTCAGCTTATTAAAGTGATTTTTTTTTTACTTTGACATAGATCTTCCTGTGCTGTTGTTAACATGCACCATTTAAATGTTAGAAGCACAAAAGCTCTGTATTACATCCATGATCATATTCTCTTTGGAGTAGTGTGAACTTGTGTTTTGTTTTCATTCATGCTAGCTAAATGAAGTCACAATGATTTATGTGTATTGCGTGAAAATCATCCTTTGGCTGTGCCCTGTCAGGCAGGTTGCACCAAATTTGAATAATTTGATGGGATAGAGGAAGCAATACTTATCAAACAAAGCAGCTAAAATGAAACAAGACAGATAAAGAAATTAATGAGTTAGGAAAATATTTTACAGTCAAGTGGTGAATCTTGTGTTCTTTTAAAGAAGGTCTTTTTCTCAGCACAAATCAAAACTGGGACACTTAAGTGTTTTTTTTTTGTTCCAATTTCCAGAATATAAGGACAAGTCTTAAAAAAAAATACAAATCTTGACTGAATCAAAATAATGAATTGAGTTAAACTCTCCACCGGCTATGTATTAATGAGAAAGACAATTAGAACAAAGAAAGTACATTACGTTAAGCCAGTGAAGCAATGGACCTTCTTAATCATGTCTTCTTGTGGCAGTAATAAAATAAAATAAAATAAATAAATAAATCTGTTATTGCACTTGTCAGTTTGTGGCATGTCAAAGAGAGGGGAATGTATTCAAGCCTTTGGCAAAGTGTGACCTTTCAGGGAAGCCCAGGCACAGTTTCCCTAATTAACCCGTCCTCCTCGTGCACACAGACATTCACATCCACACACACACCACGGCGCCTCCTTCATTAGACAGACACGGAGATCAACAGATTAGTTTAATCTGCATAAATGCAAATGTCCTTTGTGAGCATCGTGTTCTTGTAGGGCGATAGTTAACGACACAATGCACAGAAAATGGTTCAAACTGATGACAAGTGCAAACAAAAGCAATATTCACTCTTGGTCTTGTGAAAAAAGATGGAATAGTTCTCAAATATGTTTGTAAAACATTGTACAAGTGAGATGAGTTGTGAGCAAATATGCAGAGGAGATTTCACAATAGTTTTAGACCAGATGCAACCTGAGCTCAAACTCACAGAATTATGAGATAGCACCAAGCTACTGTGGCCATCAAGGTGTCACTACGTAGATGTTTTTAGAAAGGCACAGTTTTTGTGAATCTTGTGTTTAAAAAGAATAAAAATTTAAAAATACGTAAAAAAACAAGACATTAGAGCATTATACCAAATAACAGAAACACACATTTGGACCCTGCATCTTAAACTATTATGGAACAAAGATTTCTGACATGCCTTCATGAAACCATTTTAGGACATGAACAATCCGTTTGTTTTAATTTAAATTAACCTAATTAGTGTATGGGGGTGCTCTAAAATGCACTTCAGCAATTAGATCAAAGCAGCGACAAACATGAGACAGAGTCCAGGTGTGACAAACGGCACAGGGTTGCATCAAAATCAGCCTTCTCTTGTACCTACAAAATAACTAACACAGATATCACTTTTATTTTGTAAATAAACGTAATGCTGGAAACAGTAAACACAATCTTGTGGCACGCAGGGCCTTGCTTGGCATTTTATATAGATGTAAATTAATCATATTCAGTGAATTGTGAAAATGTCACTGGGTTGTATTAATTCACAGTCAGTTATAAAAAAAAGACACAAATTAGGATGTTAAAGGCCAAAATATGCTTGATTTACTTTGCTTCTACAACCAGCAGTGGTACGGATGTAACCAGGTGAAGTAATGCAAAATAATACAATAAATTAATACATAAATGTCTACTTTTATTCACATTCAACTTTTTGTAAACTGTTGCTGATTACGTATAAAGAAGTGAAACCACATAATAAACAATGCTAAATAATAAAAAAACCCACTGCAAGCAACAAAATGTCCAAATTCCTAAAATGAAAAATAACAAACAACCAAAAAGTTAAAATACTGTTTTTGCAATATCAACAGGAATTGCCAAGTGCTTCACATCATGCACGGGGAGGCACAAAACCGCATCACATAGCACAATTTAACAGCTTCAGTGTTGTTTTAAGAGGCTTTAGGTGATGCCTGAGACGCTGTGATACCTCGGTTTACAGCAGCAGCCGGAACGCTGCAGCTTCACTGCCTCAGTGTGTGCAGCGGGGCCCTTCTGGCCTCCCATTTAACAGGTTCCCCCCTTACATTTTTAAAGGCATGTTTAAACAAACACGGCTTTTTTTTCTCTACATCCCCTGCCAGCTTCCCTTTGAGCGGAGCACAGTGTGAAAAGGTGGAACTGAGCTTTGACCGTTTGTATGCCTCAGTGGGGAGAGGCAGCTCAGAGGGAAACGGTGGGAGTTGTGTGTATATTGACGGACTGCAGGGCTGCTCTTCGGGTGTTTTCACAGAAGAAGTGGCGGGTGGTTGAGTGGCAGCCATCCTGCCAGAGAATAAAGGTGCCAGGTTTGTGCTCATTAACCTCTTTAAACCACATCTCTGGGATAAAGGAGGGCAGGGCAGTCCCCGCCTAATATATAAAAGAGGGCACGCTGGGGCCACAGTGAAATGGAAATGCAGATCTTATGATCTCATGAATGGTCAGCTCCTCCCAAGCCATATACCGCCTTTTTAGTCATGCTGTGATCACATCACCGATTGAGGTAAGAAAAAAAATGTTAAAGCCTCCAACTGCTGAGCATTCATTAAATATTTGTAGACTTAATACTAAAAAAAAACAACAAAAAACATTAACTCTAATGTGTTAAATGATCACTGTTATGTTTAATTTGTCTAAATGAGGCTAAACCTTTTTTTTGTAAATTATGATCTTTACACTAAATTTGGGCGTGAGCTGATTGTTTCAGATTTGTCCACCTTCCCTTTGTCCTTTCCCTCCACATCACATGCTAAGTGTGAAAAGAAGCATGAACACCCTGTGATCTCACATGACAACAGCACAAACTGACATAACAAGCAGTGTCGGGCACTAAAAGCGGCAAAAGCAAGTCAATGATGTTTTCTTACCCTTTTTTTTTTTGGTTCATAGAACCAGTTGTATGAGTTTCTGAGACCCAACACTGGACCACGTGCAACTCTAATTAAAGTTGTTTGGCCATCATTTATCGTTGGACCGTACTTTATGAAGTGTTAACAACCTCTGCACCCGACAAAGCCTTTTTGTAAATCATGCTAAACAAGACGGACGTGCCTGTGAGTTTCCTCTCTCGGCTCCTGCAGCAAATCTATTTTACCCACTGTATGGAGGAGCTAAAGGCTTTGTTTGCATCGTCCCTGCCCTGAGACAGAGCAGCTCTCCCAGACTACACTAAACTGGCTTGGCAGCCGGCGTGTGTGTAGTGCCAGGCTCGAGGGAGTGAATGTGTGTGTGCGTTTGTGTTTAAGTTCGCTTGCGCGCAGACGGAGAGCTCCAGCCACTTTCCATCGTGGGTCTTCCATCTTTGTGCTCTTGTGCCCGAAACAACGCCGAGCTCTGAGGGAACGCAAGCTGGGCGAACGCATCCCGGTGCCCTCTTTTGGCACTCATCAGTTCGTGACTTGTGAAAAGCGCCAAAGTGAGGATTGTAAGTGAGCAGGACACTCGTCACAGGTCCGTCCATGTAACTCGGTGACACCTGTCATCACAGCTTACTCTGAAGACCTGCTACACACCACCTCCAGCCTCGCCTCACCACGGCCAACGACGAATAGGGGGAGTGGAGAGAAGTGAGGAGGTGGTGGGGGAGGTGACGGATTATAGATCCTTCTCTTTCTCTGTTCTCTGGACTGGTGGCGAGGTTAGGGGGCATAAAGTCGGCCGAGAACTGGGCGGGAGGGAAAGTGAGAGGGATGAGAAAAGTCGGCCCGGTTAGCGTTTGTCCTTCAGACCGGCAGACTTCTCTGACCCCGTAGCTACAGCTCTCCTTCTCGCCTGGCTGCGTTCTCAGGACAAAGAGCCTGTGTGCGTGTACGTGTTGTAGTGAAAGGGCTTAAATTCAACACAGAACAGTCAAACACACTTAAGAGCTCCGTGTTCATATTAGTAATGAGCCTGTATCACATCTTTTTTCCTGTGAACATATGGATGGGACTCTTAACGGGGCGTTTAATCAGGTTATCTGCTTTTTAACTACAGAGCCATGTCTTTTCTCCAAGTTTGTTTTTCATTTTTTATTTCACCTTTTTTTTTGCTTGGCAGTGTTTTACTGTACTATAAACAGCTCAAAATGTTTGAAAAATTGGTGAGAAGTGAGCAAGAGAGAGAGAGAGAGAGAGAGAGAGAGAGAGAGAGAGAGAGAGAGAGAG
>NW_013952453.1:1445682-1449240 GCF_001266775.1 Austrofundulus limnaeus | reverse complement strand
TATATATATGAAACTGAGTTTAAACAGAAAATTTTCAATAATAAATCCATCAGTCAAACATCAGTGATCAGTAATGTGTGTCATTCTGTTTGTCTGGTTTAGCAATCTTCTTGTTTGTTCTCAGAACACAGTCATGTCAGTATTGTGCAACTCGGTGCACTGCGACTCTCCAGGAAACAACTGATGCTATTTTCAGCGTAAAAGGAAAATTCTGACAAGATGATGTGTTTTCAAATTGATTAAGTACCAAACTAAAAAGTCTAAATATCTCACAACAGTGATGAGGCTCCAGCAACAACAAAAAGTGACAAGGTTATCCTTGAACAAGACAAAGAGTCCCTAAGCTCCCTGGGCCTCCTCTACTCCACTTGGGTGTATCTCACGTGTGATGGGTCAAATGTGGAGCACGAATTTTGTCATTGCATGGGAACATGCATCGATGGCAATATATACACATAATTAAGCAAATTTATGTTGTAATTCATTGCTTTCTCTGTTCAGTTGAGTTTATTAAGGATCCCCATTAGTTATTACCTCAGCAACAACTATTCTTCCTGGGGTCCACATAAAAACATATGAACAATAACATCACAACAACATCATGACAATAAACTTGGTTATACAATCATTATAGAAACATTAGTTCATAAAAAACAAACAAAAAACTTGATGCAATCAAATATACAAATATTAGTACAAAAGAAAAAAAAACAAATGCAAGCTAAGCATATATCTATACACTTAATATTATACTAAGATTTTCTTCAGAAGAATTGCCACTTTCAGCTGTTTTTTAAAAGAATCGTCCTTGCTAATTTGTGTAATACATGAAGGCAGTTTATTCCATATGGAAACAGCTCTATACAATACATATTTTTAAATTACTTTTAGGAAAAGGTCATGTATTATTGCTTAAAGTAGATTGTCTAGTTCTATACTCAGATTTGTCTTTTAAGAGAGCCAACTTAGTATAAAGGTTCGTTGTCTTGTTTCTACTCATCTTTCCTCGTCCATGCAGTGTTTGTAAATCCAACAGTGACCAAGTTCTGGCCAAAAGTTTTAAAGTCTCACTTGTTTTGCTGAGGAGCTTGTATTCTTTAGGCACTGGTGCAATGATAGCAGCTTGGCACCCAGGCTGCTGGATCAGAACGTGACTAAGGCATGTGTTATGACACGCAGTGATATTTGCATGTTAATTTATGACATTAAGAATTCATCTCCACCGCCTCAGGTGTTGCCGATTTCCACTGGGAACACGATGAAAACTGTTCCCCATGTTCCTGCTAAGTGAACCTGACTGGGAAGTCCAGCTGATAGTACATTTTAACCTCTCGTGTCTTAAAAGAAGGAAGACAAGTTTTCAGTGGGGGGGTGGGCAGGGTGTAGCCACTCAAAGTGATTCTGGCTCTGACTCACTCTGGCAGTGTCTTTAATAAGGGTGGAAAAGCTACAATGTTCTCATGCAACACCAAGTTAAATACTCACCCTAAAGTCTGCAGGGGGGTCAACCATGGTGCACAGGCAGAAAGCAATGACATCTATTTCCCCCTGGCAAGCAGACAACCATCATATATTTCTACACGTTTTGTGAAAAAACAAGGGGCAATATCATGTAAAATCAACTTTTTTGAGTTTCATATCATGTTATAATGTTATACTCTCATAAAAAAAACATGCCCAAAGCCTTGCTTTGACTCATTTGTGCATGTTTGAGAAATCCTGCTGCATTTTTAGGCAGCCATGCTGAGGAGCAAAACGACAGGTGGGGACCAGAAATGCCTTTTGGGACCAGAAACGCCCCAGGGACGTGCCCTTTTGGGACAAGCTCCTCCTCTGGGATGTGTCTTTGTGCCGAGCTCCCTCATGGCGGAGCGCCACCCCACACCCGCTCCGCGACTCTGGCAGGCTAGTGCTGAAATGGGCGTGACCGAAGTGGTTGGATTTTCTTAAAGAGACAGAGACCAATTTCAAGACGTTTAGAATCTGTCAAGATGAGAAATAAATTGTTTTGGGGATTTTTACAAATATATAGCTTTTTCATAAGCTGAAAATGTGACATAGTTACTTTATTTTAGTATAAAATTGAAATAAAGTCTTGGAAAGCGTATAATATTGCCCCTTTAAAATCTCATACTCCAATGATGTTGTGTAATTTATATTAATATAAACATCCATTCATTAAATAACATTGATTAATTTCTGTTAGACTGGCCATATGAGAGTCAATACAACTTTTGTGTTACCACAAAGTTCATAAACAAAAGTAAAAAAAAAAAAACAGCGATGACAACTGAAGGTTGGACAATTATTTTACAGGGGGAGGGGCACGGCACAAGCAAGCAAACAACAAACGAAGGTGGAAAGTGGAATAAAAAAGTGAGGGAGAGAAAACACAACAAGATCTGTGAGTTGTCTGTTTATCAAGACCCCCATTTAAAGGGTCTGCCTTGAGAATTACAGGTCAGGCCTTTAGCACTCTTGCTGTCAGTGGAAATTACAAACAGGCAACATATGAAACATGTTTTAGTGCAGCAGCAGACAGCCTGAGAGACGGAAAAAAAAGAATCCCGGCTGCTTGGAAGAAGGGTAGAGCCTGCATGATAACTGCCAACTTATCTTAATTAAATGTATTTTTTCTGACTCAGCAAATATTCGTTGATGGTTTACATCTTTTATCTAACATGGATAATAGCTGTTTTATTGAAGTTCTGAACTTGGTGCTAATGTAAATATTGCATAGTGCTAAATGGAGCAGAAATAATAATATGTATCTGTCAATGTGAAGCTGAAAAAAAAGAACTACAGCAGCAGGAAGTCAAATGTAAAATTAAAGACACGCTTCAGAGCCCAATACAAATTCAGTCAATTTTATTTATGTCGCATAAAAGTTGAGACACAAGACACATGTGGCATTTATCAAAGATAGCTGCGTCTGCATGTCACTCACAGATGTCTCACTTTGATATCCAGACCTCAAACACAAGCATGCTTTAATATTCTGCTGAAACAGACATTAATAAAATGAAGCCAACAGCAACGTGCACCAGTTATTAGAAAGCTGTTCAATTAACACAACCCATGGGGCAGTTTATCACCCTCTGCAGTAAAAGAGGACAAAGCAACAATGTTTTATTCTGTGTCATGTGCGTTTGTTTGTCTCTGCTATCATCAAATCATCTGACGAATCACTGAACAGGTTCTGAAGAAATGTTCGGAAAAAATAATTTTGTTGACACCTTCATCTTTGTGACCCATTCCAATTCAAAATGTCCACTACAACCAATCCAAATACTTTTGAATTTCACCATCATTGAGCTAAAATTGGGTGTGGTGAGTGACACAATACATACTTTAAGAGCTAACAAACTACGCAAGATTGGGCAAGATAAGCTCATACATAATGTTTTTTTTAAGGTTTGACCAAAATAACTAGAATTCTGTCATTTCTCAACATGAGGTAAGCTTTGTTTAAAACTTTAAAACACTGGCATGGACGGCTCCTTCAAGAAATTAAAAAGTTTGTCAAAGCTGCACCAAAAACATACAGCATGTCTGGAT
>NW_013952453.1:1442833-1444292 GCF_001266775.1 Austrofundulus limnaeus | reverse complement strand
ATAATACATCTTTCGAGTCACTTTAATCATTCCTGTGGTCTGTGATAATGTGAGCGGACACAAGATAGGTTTTGTGTGTGCACAACATAAATAAACCTCTGTTTCCAATAATTTGGACATTTGAGGCAAACATGCATGCAGCAAAGAAAACAATAAGCTGCCTTTTATGTTACGCAAACGTCTCTTTCCTAATATGCAGCCCCCATCGTTTTCCACACGCAAACCAAACAAGAAATGACAGATTTCAATTGAAATCAGGCACTTTCTTTGTTTTCACGCACGGCCCCTCAAGACTGAAGCCTCATCTGGTACAGATTGCTTTGAAATTTAAATACATCATTTGAAAATTATATTTCAAAAAGAATAAAAAAGACATCACTGTGCAGGAATACAATATTGTTTCTATAAAGAGTTTAGATAGTTGCTGTTTTGGATTTTCTCCTGAGATAGTTTCAGAATTCATGTGTCCAAAAGTGGTTGTGCAGCAGGAAAGAGGTGGGATCACATATTCTGTTTTAATAAGAAAAGAAAAAAAAGACAAATGCAGACCGAAATGAGAAAATTGCACATTTCTTCTTCCACACTGTTTTGTTTGTTTTGAAATTAAATCAGCATTGCCAAACGCACGCACTGCAGCCAGATGCAGTCCCTTTCAGCTATGTTTATCATAAACAACATGACAGTGATGACAAAAGAAAAGCCCCTAGAGCCAGAGAGTTTAGGACAAACAAAGACCATACTGCTCAAAAAAAAGCAAAAAAAAAATATACTAGATTACGACTAAAAGACCAGCTGAGTACCTGACTGCACAGCATTTAAAGTATGTTGAGAAACACTGAAAGTTTTTAGTCAGAAATAAACACAAATCAAACATGTGTTTTCAATATTTGCTCAGAGTCCATAATTCTTGTGAGTAAAAGGCAGAACAAACTGAAACACAAAGTCAAAAAGAAAAAAAAATCAACTTGATAGGTAAATTAATCATGGGCTCCTATAAGGTCATTAAGTGGTTGGCTATAGGATGTCAAAAATTGACAGATTTACTATGTTCAGCACAGTCACAAGATATTTACCATGAGTTTGATCTTTGTGAGAATCCTATAAGCCTGAGCTTCTTTATCTCTGTAATGATTGGCAGCACATGCCCGAGGCAAGTAAGGAAGAACGCAAGCCAACATGGCTGTCCTAGAAGGCTTAGTTTTGTAAGTGAGGACTAAGCAATAAAAGTTGTAACGCACACAATCACTCTGTGACTGAAAAGTGCAAGTTGTGAGAATTACTCAACACGAAGAACACAATGTGGAGCTAGTTTTGTGCTGCCTGACAATAATTAAAAAAAATAATTGACATATATTTATCAAACTAAAGTGTTTAAATTGACTGCTTGTTCCAGATTTATACTATCCACAATAAAATAAATAGCAAAAAGTCACTCAACACTTACAGAAAACATATATAT
>NW_013952453.1:1441654-1442773 GCF_001266775.1 Austrofundulus limnaeus | reverse complement strand
GAATAAATATGTTTAAAATCTATGCTCAATGTATGTATTTATTATACATTCTTCTCTTGTACATTAATCCAATAAAGAGTTGGCTTATGCTATCTTTTAGCAGGCAGACTTTGTTCTCTCGTGTCCGAATCTGTCTGTGCACGCAGTACAATCACAACTATGATACGAGCATGTCTATTTTAATTACAAAGTCGGCAGGTTAGTGTAACAGCTGTTGACAGAGAACGGTGGAATGCTCAACCAATTGTTTCTCTCTGAAAAATGAGCTTGGTTGGTGTGAAGCCAAAAGTTTGAGCAGGACAAAGAGACTGAGGAACAAAGAAAATGATCTATGCCCCAAGGACGTACTGCTGCTATCTTAGACTGACTCACTCCCAGCAATTAAGTAACATACAACTGAGCAGTGTGAGTCACATTTTTTTCTTTGGAACAGAAAGAAGAAGCACAAAAGATTGCAACATGTTTAAAAACAAAACAAAACAAAAAAAGAAAAGCAATTTTAAGAGACACTTAACAACCTGGACACCCGGCTTATCTTTGATCAGAGCAGAACCACTTTTCCATGACAGTGATAAAGGGTAATTTAAACACTTAGATGCAATCCTTTGACCTATGATAATCAGACTTGGTCAAATAAGTATTTATGAAAAGGAAAAGGGAGAGTTTAAATTATTCAATTGGTTGTTTTTGTTCAATTAACACCTTTTTTGACCAGTGGGTTCATTTATTGGCTCCCCAAAGCCCAAAGTGTGTGGCAAGCTCCCCATGTTCTGCCCATCGTACATGTGAGTGATTGACTGTAGAATCAGCCAATCAGCTCTAAGCTTCATTCTGACCACAGCTGTGTAGCCAATCAAGTTACCTTTTGTTCAATATGCAACTTTGTGGTGTGAGGGCCTTGTGTGGAGACAAAAATGGAGAAATTTCTGACATGGCAGCCCAACAGGTAATTGTGAGTTTTGCTTTCAAGAAGAGACAGTAAAACAGGTTTTGTTGATGTATCTGGTTTTGTTAAGTACTCTGAGGAGAGAAGGAAGTTAGAATGTAGACTTCTAAAGAATAAGTTGCAGTTAAAAATACAAGATATTTTGGGATACTCCTCTTCTTTTGAATATTTAC
>NW_013952453.1:1437379-1440964 GCF_001266775.1 Austrofundulus limnaeus | reverse complement strand
CAGTATGGATATGCTGCATTTTATTCTCAAATATTCATTTTTAATGCTAATGTTGACAAATTTGAACGGGTAATAGTTGTGAATCTATATCTTAGCCCCCTTTTTAATTTTACGTAATACCTCCTTCTCTTTATGTTCAGGAAGACTTTAAAATCCTACAAAATTTTAAGTGAGAAAAAAATCTTTTGATTTTATTGTATTTTAACTTCAATAAATGCTAGTCATAGTTACAGCAATTATGACTGCTGAATTTAAAAATTAATAACTTTAGAGACCTGCTTGTGAATGTACTCCAAAAGGTTCAAGAGCAGTACTTAATGCCATTGGGATAAGGAATTTCAGGCCCGACAGCCTACACAGGTGAACAGGTTTACCACCAAAGGTGAGACACAAAAATTTGACAAAAATATAAAAATGATAACAGAACAAAATAAATCAAAAACTAAACTAAACCATATTGTTTAACTTAATATAACAACAAAAGCCTACAAATCTTACTTAACTTTTTTAATTTATTTTCTGTAGGAAAATGGAAAATCATTACTTTCTCCATGACTGGAACAGTTTGCAAGCAATACAATACAAGTAAAGTTTGACCAGTATTTTTTTTTCATGAGATTTCCATCCAAGCTTTTAGATTTGCACAATAAAGCTGGTTTTAACTTTGTTGCCACATTTATGAGAAAATGACACAGTAATGCTTGTAAATTTAAAACTCTCTGAAATTCAGAAAGAACATTTTTTTTGACAAGGTCAACAATCAGCCCTGCAGGCAGACAAGCAGCATCACTGCTGCAGTGTTATCACTGAGAACCAACAGTGCAGGTGGGAATGTGGTTATTTAATTTCACCATTGAACTGTAAATCAAGATGATGCATCATGAAGCAACAACATTAATGTTCAAACTTCTGAGAAAAAAACATCCTAGTCATTTATTGTTTTTTACATTAATTGATAGGAATGATTTATTCCCATAGTTGTGTGTGTTACTAATCCATCAGTGTGACTTTGGCTGCACCTGTGACTTGTTTAATGCTTTGAAGTTTTAACTGACTGTTCAAGTTGTCTGTTCAGTGGTATTATTTTTTCATTCTGTGCGCTGTCCTTAAAAGGCTTGGTTTACTCATTTAAGGCTGGTGCTCCTCATTGTTAGCTTGCCATACAGTAACTTTCCACTTGTATTTATTGTTTGAAAAAAAAAACCTAATTGAAACTTTCAACAGTGGCTATTTGCTGTCACATTAAATGAATTATCAGTGTACATTAGGGTGGTCCGGACAGTGCCCACTGCTAAGCAGGAGGAAAGGAGAGTGGAAAAAGTTCAAAACTTATTTCTAGTGGCAGAACAGGTTGGAAGATGGCCATTTGGTGTTATTAATTGCTTTTAAAATCATTCCACGGGCTCTGACATGTTAGATAAATTTGAAAATGAGGTTTAGAAAAAATCCGTAAGACTTGAAAAAATCCGTGAGATTGCCCTATACTGTACGTCCGTATACCGGCAAAATGATGTAAAATCTTTATAACATAACTTATACAATCCGTACAATTTGACATGTATGGTATTCCAAAATGACTATTAAAATATTAATACTAAAAAATTTAGGATGCACTAATGTAGATGTTTCGATATATACTGTATATATTTATATGTATATACCACATACATCTTCAGGCTTCATAGGTCTGATCTGTGCTGCTGGAGTGTGACATATGTGTCGTGCAGCTGTGATGAATTGTGTACAAACTAATACAGTATAAAAATGTTATATTTATGTCTCATTCAGCCACAGTTACATTCACTTTATCCAGGAGGCACAGTTTATCTTTACTGTATTTCTTTTAATAACAATGTGAATTAAAACAAGCAAAAATGAACTAATAGTAATGACTTTATACGTTTTGCCCTTTTAAAAAAAATGTAAGCATAAGTATAGATAATTGTGTGAAAATGTAAGGAGTAGAAGTAAAAAGTAGGCTGAAAAATAATTACTCAAATTAAGTACAGATATCCAAAAAATCTACTTAAGTACAGTAAAGAAGTATTTGTACTTAGTTACTTTACAACTCTGCACATGACTGAGGATCGTTGTGACCTTCCTCCTTGAGAACAGCTACAATCATCATGTGCAACACTGCTGTCAAATATGACAAGTCTGCCCAGTTCTTTACTCAGATACCACAGATTTCTGGCTAACGTCTCGCTGGTGGCCTTGGCAATGACAGAATCAGAACTCAAAATTTCACTTGCATGACACAAAAACGGGTTGAGTGGCAGTGGTTATTTTTCAAATCTAATGAAATTTCACCCCATTAATTTTTTTCCCCAAATGGAACAAAAATCTGAAGAAGCATCTTGGAAAAGTAGAAGATTGTATTTTGGGACCACCCTAGTGTACATACCAAAACAAAACAAAAACATGTACATATACAGTAGGTCCAAACATTTATATGAATCCTAAAGAAATGCTGTATTAAATAGAAGAAAATAAAACATGTTTCAAGAAAAAACCTTTGATTACTCCAAAATGAATAAAGAAATAACAATTGTGCACCACACACAAGGCCGCCTTGAAAAAAAATTGTAATGAAACAATTAAAATTTAAAATCAAAAATGTGTTGTTGTATTTTGTCATAATCAAAGATTGGTAACAGACACATTATGCAGGGGAGCAATTCTTTACCTGAACATAATAAATAAATATATAAACAAATAAATCATATAAATCATATTGATGATATTGATGTGGCATGTTGACATAATTAGCAAGCCTCAGTTTTTTTCTGATTCTTTGAAGAGAGCTTCATGATGTTGACATTGATGAATTGACTAGCATCTCACTGCAGGCCATCTTTGAAATGTCACTCTGAGTTGATTCACTTGGACGCCACATGTCTTTCTCGTCTCCTTGATGCTGGGTATGAAAAAATGTCAATAAGAACTCAACAAAATGTTTTTATTTCCTATTTTTTCTTCCTCCTCCTGTATGTTTTTTACATGTTCTCTATGTCTTTTTTAGTATTTGTATTCTATTTATTCAGTTTTCTTAGACCTAATGTTTTGTAGCTCACAAATCTTGAGCATATTTTTTTATGTATTTCCCTTTTTTGTGACCACTCAGTCAAATGTTGTGGTCAAACTTTAAAGGGGTCAATTTTTAAAGCTTCTTATTTTATAAGGAAAAGCCAGTGTGGAAGAGAGGCTTGTGCCATTCAGCTAACAAAAAACTACAACCACATTATTGTTTATTTATGAAACCTGGCATCACTTGGTCTATAATATCAGCTCCTCTGTGAATATGGTACAGATAAATTTGTTTGATTTATTTTTGTCATAATTGACAAGCAATAATTTTCATGCTCATTAAGTAAACAAATTCTGCTGATAAAATCACTGTCGCAGTGTACAAAATATTGGCACACAAGCATAAATGGATGCTAAAACAATCCATTCATCCATCCATTTTCTTCCGCCTATCCGGGGTCGGGTCGCTGGGGCAGCAGCTTCAGAAGGGAGGCCCAGACCTCCCTCTCCCCAGCCACTTCTTCCAGCTCCTCCGGGGGAACTCCATGGCGTTCCCAG
>NW_013952453.1:1427292-1435491 GCF_001266775.1 Austrofundulus limnaeus | reverse complement strand
GTACGGAACATGGTCCATTCAGACTCAATGTCCCCCACCTCCCCCAGAACGTGTTCGAAGTTCTGCCGGAGATGGGAGTTGAATCTTTGTCTCACAGGGAACTCCGCCAGACGTTGATGCTAAAACAAGTTATTTATAAATAAGCTTCTTATCTGTTCCATCTTCAAAGCACAGCACACTGGAACATGTCCAAACTTACATCAGCAACTATAATAATGTCAGGTACTTTTAATTGAATGAGTGTTAGTGGCAGTTTTTAGAGCATCACGCTGGAATTATGGAAGGAGTTAATTAAATGTGAGAGACCAAAGAGGACTGAGAAAGGTGGTTTTGTCACATGCATGACAGGTGATTGCAGGAGTGTTTTTCACTCTATTAAGCTTTTGACTGACTGTAAGGAATTAAACTCATTAACACCCCACCTTTACAAAGATTCTGAAGGGAGTGACCGGGAACTGCTCAGACTAGTTCTGAGGTTCAAAGGTGTCACTCTGCCTTCTGTAAGAAATGTCCACTTTTTGTGTTGTGCTGCTGCGACTTGTTGAGTTTTGCTATGACTTGTCAATCTGTTCGAAAAGTCACGTGTTGTGTGCAAATCCACTTTGATATTGCAGTATAAGCAAGTAATCAAACCATTTCAGAGTTTACTTAGTTTGTGTAAAGTTTACAAGTCTTTTGTGTACCACTTGTTTTGGATAATTAAAAAGCTAAAATGATTCATTATGTTTACATGTCAGGGCTCAGCAACAGCCGGACAGCCATCTAAAAAAAAATCACTCTCAAACACTGGATTTAAAGCCATGACTAAAAACTTTTTTCTGCTTGACCATCAAAGGAGCAGGACATGCTTTCGCTCTCTCCTGCCCCCCCCCCCCCCACACACACACACAATCACACCTGCTGCTTTGCTGCTTTTTGCGTCTTCAAGCTTTTTTCCACCTACCATCTGAATCTAAAGCAATTATGGATTTAGTCAACTGTTCTCTGAATGCAACTGACACTATTTTTTCCACACTTGGAATGAGGGGAACGTGGCTGTCTGTGTGGAATGGTTGATGCTGGACTTGTTTGATTCCTGGGGCTGAAATCTGATAGGCCGGCACCACTTTCCATCAAAGACATGGAAGATTTATAAATATATATTGGGATTTATGATAACTGGATTCCTGCTGATCGGCAAAGGAGGGTTCTAGATTTATCGAAAAGTGAAAGTGACCCTGACAGTGGTTCAGGCCTTTGAGGAGCTGTCGGGCGCACTTGAAGGATTCTGCCGGGCTGGAAGCACACAGACTTTCAGCTGGGGGATATAATTTGCAAACTGTATGTGATTCTGATGAAGATCGCAGCTCAAGAGCGAGCCTCCAGCATTTAAGGATTACATCTGGGTGATGCTTCAGATGGTGAGAGGCGAGGAAGACCCCAAATTCGGCTGATTGTTTTTTTTTTCCCGCCACTTCAGAGATGCAGTTAAGACATTTCAAAAGCAGCAGGAAATCCAAGGCTGCTTTGTTCCAAAACAATTGGTTTATCTATTTGGCTCCCAACAGCACAGCCTTGATGGCAGTGTTTATCTCAATCTCCCCAGGATGGAATGTTAAAGAGCTTTATTCGCTCCCATCACCCGTGTTGGACCCGGTCCTGGAGCCCAATCGCTGAGGAGGAGGAAACCCTGAACTCTAGTGAACTGAGCAGAGACAATAACATCATGTGACTCTGGAGGGGGCCAGGGTTGGGTCCTATACAGACCCACCCCCCTTACCTCAACGTCACCTACTCCTCTGAACCTGCCCTATCTTACCTCCCCTTTGTGTTATCTGACCTAAGCACCCCCTTCTCCCCAAGCTGACTTGCTCTGCGAGTGTTCCTTTTTGAGAGCATGTTTCTGTGTAAAACACAGGATCAGAGCTTTTTTTTAACTCACTTTTCCTATTGTATGTATTCAAGTTGCAAAACGTAGTGCGACCATGTTGCAAAAGATCTTGGACATTTGTTTCCCCTTGTTTCGTTATTTGTGTTTTTCTCTGAACGGATGTTCTAAACTGCAATTTTGTTCTGCACTGCATCTTTGATGGTGTATGTGAATGACAATAAATGCTTATGATTCTGATTCTAATAGGATTGTCTGCTAGAAAAACACAAATAAAGAATATATTAACAGTTTAAAAGAAGCTAAGTTTTGCCTTAAATGATAAACATGTGAATCAAGTGTGAAGACACGTATGAGAAACTGTCAACTTTGCCCTTAAACCAGTCAGCCTGCAGTCTGTATCATGGCCTAAGCAGGCTATTTTCTAATCTCCTGTTTCCCCTCATTTCCCCCTTATATTCCCCACCTCCAACCTGAAACCCTCAGGCACTCTTCCACTTGCTTTAGTATTAAAATTTAGCCTGTGTGTTTCCAATAAATCTTCAAGAGTTATGAGGTCTCATCCAGTTGATTCATGAGCATGCTGACAGCTCAAATTGCGAGTGTGAATCCCTGGAACGACATAAATCGGCCCTGAACCACCCTTTTTCTGCCTCCAGGCATGCAGGATAGAGAGGAGAGAGGTGGAGTCGGGGCAAGAGCTGTAGGTTTAACCCTGTCACCTGTTGTTTGATACTGAACCTGCTGCTCTGCACCGCGGAGGCAAACGTGTGTGTGTGTGTGTGTGTGTGTGTGTGTGTGTGTGTGTGTGTGTGTGTGTGTGATGTTTTTTGTCTAAAACATTGCCTAAAACTATTTTAATTAAACTCTTGGTTAGCAAAATACTGAATCTCATGAGTCAGTGAACAGATATCAGTGAAATGTACTGAAAGTATTCACTGAGGTATGTCTATATCTGAATAACCTTTAAAGTCAACCCCTTTCAACAACAACAAATCAGACTTATACNGTGTGTGTGTGTGTGTGTGTGTGTGTGTGTGTGTGTGTGTGTGTAATGATGTGCGTGGACCTACATGTTCAAGAGCTGCCTGTGACTGATAAGGGTGGCTGGATCTTTGGAAAAACAAGTTTTAATTTTGATGATTGTAAAAGGCAGTTTTACAATGAAGTTTTTTGCATTTATATATAAACGCTAATAAGGTTGCTTAGTACAGTTTATTGCAAGATACATAAAAACTAACTCGTGAGAAACAGAAATTTCCTGAGTTTATTGGAAAGGCAGATCACAATCACATTAACATAAAAAACAGTGGATTTAGAAAGTAAGTCTTCTCCTTGATCTTTGCTTATACACTTTAATTTTGTTTCTAGTGAAGCAGGAGGACAGAAAAAAAGACAAATATGAATATTGCCCTGAACAGTGGTGGGTCGTTGTATGCTAGAGCGAGCCCTTCAGCTGCTGTGTGCTTGTACCTTTAAGGCTGGTGCTAAAATTCTCTTTGATTTCAATTGTGAGACTGCTGGTCCTGGAATGCTGCCCTAAAACCCGCCCACAGTATACTGCGTTGTTGTAAAAGTCACTCATCCTGCTCATTTACCAGAGCTGACGTTAAACAAAAACCTGTGAGAATTGTTGGATGTGTAACTAACACATAAAAAAAATGCGTCAGAAGAGCTCACAAAAGACAAATGAATACTGAGCAGTTAATTTACATGTACATCTTGGAAAACAATCTAATAAATAATCTTTCATTAATAAAATGCACTATGACACTGATGTGTCACTTTTATTTATTTATTTTTTAATCTCCATGCTGGAATCTTCAAACACCCACTACACAATGCCCATGGTTAGCTTACTGTGGCTGTGCTGTTTAGAGTGGGAGGCGTGCTCCTCGGCCAGGCAGCGCAGGGATACGTTCCCACTCCATCTGTTAGAAACGGTGGCGGCCTCTTTGTGACAAATTTACTAAACAGTGCTTCTCCTCAGTTAACAACAGAAACACCAGATTTTCCTCCTCCAACTCCTCCATCATCAACTGAAAATAAACATCCCCTCTGTCAACCATTCTGCGATGTTAACTGTTAGTGTGACCTGTGCTGCAGTGGGTGGTCTTACTGAGAATTCTCACCTGCAGTTGCTGTTTATTATAAATTGTCCATACAAAAAATACAGTCACATTTATGTCAGCGAGAGCCACTGTCTTATGTTTTGTGATAACCAGTCACCCTGTGAATGACACTGGAGACACTATTGGGCATGACAGAGACATAGCGTTTGGCCTTGTGATGTAAATGTATTAGATGTCCTTTCACCTTCTTGCTTTCTGATGACCAAGATGAAGATACAGTATGTCCAAAATAAAATGGAACATGGAACATGAAGAAAGTAAGAACATGAAGCTTACAATTACTGCTGGCTAGACAATGGGCCAGATATATTTCCATATGAAAAATATGGAAAAATGAAAAAAGTCACATATGAAAAAGTCACGGTTTCAAAACCGCCAAAATTTTCCATTATACCGTTCCTTTATTATGAACATTTTTTTTAAATCACTCATCAGAAGAAATGGTCAAATCCATTGCTGGCTCTAGCCATTTTGGTGCCCTAGGCGAGTTGAAGCGCAACACCCACCCCTGTCCGAACTATATCCCACCCACCCCAATTTGAACTCCTAAAAACAAGTTTGACAGTGTAAGGTACTATGGTAAACTTAGATTTATTTGCATTCCAAGAAAGCAAATAAATAAAAACATACATGTCAACTTGTACGGATTGTCCGTAAGTTATAAGGATTTTACGTCATTTTGCAGATATACAGAAGTACAGAACAATCTCACAGATTTTTTCAAATCTTATGGATTATTTTCAAAACCTCATTTTCAAATCAAATTTATCTAACATGTCAGAGCCTGTAGGGTGATTTAAAAAATAAATAACATTAAATAGCCATCTTCCAACCTGTTCAATAAGTTTAGAACTTTTTCCACTCTCCCTTCCTCCTGCTTTGCAGCACGCACTTTCACATCCTCAGCGAGACTGACAACCCCCCCCCCCACCCCCACGGGTGCAAGTTGTATGGATTTTTTGCTAAATTTACGGATTTTTGAGGCTTTTATCCAGGTAAATGTCCGAAGAGGTTGACATGTATGGGACAACAAAATACAGACTTGTTGTTATTGAGTTTGTCAACACGAACCGCTACCTGAGAGGCAATACTAGCCCCTCCCCCATCGGTCGGAGCAGGATGAGTCAGTGCAACGTCAATCAAATGAGAGAGAGGGTGGGGGCGATTGCTGCAATGGGGGGGATGTTTTATGGGTAGAGTAGTTTATTTTTCCTGTAATAGTTCATTACAGTTTTTTAAGACAAAGCTAAATGAAAGGGGCGCTGAGCAGAGTTACAACCAGGGATTACAAATACTTTTTTCTTCTGCAGTTCGGCGCCCCCTCCAGCAGGTGGCGCTCTATGCGACCCCCTAGTTCGCCTATGCCAAGAGCCGGCTCTGGTCAAATCCCTTTGGTCGTGTTCCGCTGCAGAGTCACAAAAACCCTCCCCCTACGCACCCTTGCATTAGCTGCCAGCTCTGCAGTTGTCGGATGGCTCTAGGAAGCGAGTTCCCCGTACTTTTTTCCCCTGTCTAAAAAAGTCAATTATATAGGATTACTTTGACTACCATAAAAAAATGGACGGCTTGCAAACGGTGGCAGCCAGAGGAGGCAACACATCTAACACGATAGCACATCAGGTATTAGTAAAACAATGGCAATGGAAAAGTTATTTTCTTTAATGTTTTTAGAAATCCTTTTAGAGTTGTAATCATAAAACGGTGAAACTGCAAAGCTGTGATATTTTTGTCTAAGGTTATAATACCATCAGAATTTCATACCAGCCGATGCCCATACTGTGTGAACCTAAATGATATCTTGATCGTATTGCTTAAACTGCTGGGAGACCTCCAGGACCAATGAAGCAGCACCACAGGGTTTAATGCTCTGCTGGCATCACATTTTGTTTACATGTAATAAACTGCAGTAATAATCACAGTCAGATGAGCCCTGACCCATTTGAAAGCCATTAAACAAACACAATGAGGTGTATTCACTGGCTCATAAGTGTCTTTTTGGTTGCACATTTAATGGCCCCTGCAGTGTAAATCAGTCTTACAGCTGTTAGAAGGTTTCCACAGGACTTAATGAACGAGATAGTGTTTCAGAAGCCTCGCAGCAGTCTTTGACAGACTAGCAAAATAATTAAAATAAGATGTCCAATCTGAGCCGCCACACAAAGAGAATCTTTTTGAACACTGACATCACAAGACATTAAAATATTTTTAACTTTTTGCCAGCTTTATGTGAGCACGTACCATTTATAGTATGTTTAAAACAACACATTTTTGCACGTTTTTTTTCTTTTATGTGCGTTTGTTTCTTTAATCAAAATAATTACCAGATTTCGGATAACTGCAGACCACAGGTTAAGCAAAATAAATGCAAACTTAAAAGTAACCACAGCCACCAGCCAAAGATCCAGACATTATCTGCTTTACATATGTTTAAATATAATAATAAACATCTGTTGTCAATTAGAAGTGGTTCATTAAGATTTTGATTGTTTATTAAAATTCTTTTTTTCCTTTTATTATTAAGTAGCCCTTTATACAAAAGCAAAAGTACCAATTATCTAGTTTTGTATACAAGCTAGAGTCACTACAGAGTTCAAAAATAGTTTATTTTATGTCCACAGGGTAAAACTAAATTTAAACCTACATAATTACCAGCTATTAGAGAGTATTTTTGTTTAAAATGCTGAGTCAATGAATGAAAGTAACTTCCTGCCACAACTGGTGAACTCTTTTTGTTGATTCATTGTGTGACACAGAGTCTGTACAACTTTCAACACTCAGGCTCCAAATAGATAACAAGATCATCTTCAAATTTTATATTTTCAGCAATCTTCCTCTAATGTGTGGTTTCAATATTTCAAATTTGTTGTCCAATAAATGATCAAATAGCTAAAATCTAAATTTGTATTTCATATAATGAGACACAGCAAGCATACATTTCACAAAATGTCTGTTTATCATGAGTCTCCTTTGAAAGAAAAGAGACAATAGAGATGCTTTGCTCTGACGGTATGGACATCATTATGTCATGTAAACAGGCCTGGCATCAAAACTTCTAACATCACATATACTCTAGATGTGGCTCATCTTTGGTCTGATGTGGAGTTGTGCTAATTTGTTTGTTTTTGTTTTTCTTTGTATGACACACTGGAATAAATTGCAGACTCCAAATGAGAAGAAATGCTGTTTCAAAGGCTGAGATTATTGTTAAGTTAGAAAGAAATTAAGCCTGTTTTGTTTGCTTGTTTTATCTTTAAGCAGTGTAAAACTTCATAAAACCTTTTTGGAATGTTAATAATAAATTAATATGGCATAAATACATGACAGTATATTTATGTAAAAATAACTGATAACTATGGAAATTAAAGCTTCATTTTCATGTGTTATTTTCAATAAATATTATTTTTATCTGTATTTCAAGTACATGTTAATTTCTTTTAAAACAATTAGACTTACAAACACATTTGTCCTTTAAATGGTCTTCTCATCCATAATGACATTTGACAAAGTTGAAATGAGAATTTGCAATATTTGCACTTTAAAATGAACAAGGAGCCCATATTATGCTTTATCTTGTGTGATGTAATCAACAGCATTTAAAGAAAGTTAGAAATACACCTGCTCCTCCTCAGCTGTACTGTGTTTAGATAAAATGTTTGGAAAACAAACCGAATGAGAGCTTGAATTATGATACAAACCCAATGAACTGTAACAGCAGTGCATAAACAAAAGTTGTTTTTTTTTTGTCTCCAAACTTTGAGCCAAAGAATTTCCACACAGAATGGAAAATATTAGCGAGCAAATATGCATGAAAAACCTTTTGATTTACCTCTTTGAGAATCTCAGCAGGGGTTCATGAAAACCAACTCTAAGATGAAGGAGATGCACAAGTTGTGTTTCTAAAAACAGTGTGTGATCTCTGTGAGTGTAAATAAATTAGTCTGACTGGAGGCTGCGCCTTTAGTCTGAAATACTCCAGCTTCAGGGCACAGTGCAACAATAAGAGCTATAAAAACTCTGCAAGATTTATATCAGCAGCCTGGTATCAACTTTGTGAAGACAAAAGAAAGTAAAACATTATACTCAGTTCTAAATGGGATGATAATGCTGAGCTTTCATTCTTTCTTTAACTGTCAGAGTGTATTAGTTAAACTTTCAATATTTTTTATTGGTTGCTGCATTTAAAACAATTCAGGGGTATTT
>NW_013952453.1:1422510-1427137 GCF_001266775.1 Austrofundulus limnaeus | reverse complement strand
TATATATATATAACAGACCTATTGTGTTTCCAGATGTTTCTCATCAAAATAATCAAATACATTGCACAGATTTGTATATTGATAAATGGTTCAACACATCCAACAAATCCTCATTTTTTATAGGGTTTTATGGTGCAACAAAGAAAGCTCATGTAAGAAGTACACATGTCCTCAAATACTTGTTTAATTATAAAAAAAGAAAAGCTAAAAGTCAGTATGAGCATTTGGGGAAGCACATGGACTAAATTAAATGACTGTAAGCAAGTACTGTTTGCAATTAAGTTCTCTTTGAACATCCTGTACACAAATTTGACTGAGGTTGTAGACATTTATTCAGTTATTAGGCAATAGTGACATCTAGGGGCCAAACTGATAAACCAGCGACCATCAACAGTCAGCCTTGCAAAACACACACAAAGTTGAGGTATTGCATTTGTGAGCCATCACGATGAAACGAGGATCAAGTCTAAAAGTTGTACAGTACGTGCAGAAATAGGCAGATATAGGGTTTTGATTAAAACACTTGCAAAATTTGCATTTTGTCAAAATATAACAAAAAAATGTGTTCTCAATGTATTGTTTCAATGAACTGTCTGAAGTATTATCCTAAATAATTTTTTGAAGCCCTTTTTGTAGCAGAAGCAACCAAAAACCCGATTTAGAGGAAAAACGCCTTAAAATGTTGAGATTTTCCCTGTGTGCTATCAAAGCTTTTTTTTTCTTTCCAGCTGGGATATTGCAACATTCAAATACCATTTAGATTTCTTTTTTTCAAATGACATGAAAGAAATCCTCATTGAAATTACATAAAATTAGGATTTAGACCAAAAAAATTATGTATTATTGTAACCAAAGACAAATTAAATAATATCTCTGGATCTACTAACGATATCAGGATGATCTAAGTTTAAAATGTAGCTTTTAAAGCCAGGAATCTGAAAATATGATTTGCTCATTTTGACTAAATTTGACTTAATCCTCATGTCGATGTGATGGGTCACATTTATTCACACTTAGCTTGTTCCATCTTTAATAACTAAAATAATGACCATTCATATGGATGCTTACATTTTACTGAACTTTTTTGCGCACACATTGTTAATCTCAGATTTATTCTTTTTTTTTTTCTAAAGAATTTTTATTCTGGGGTTAACCAAAAGAAGGAATTGTTTTCTTATGGTGATAATATTGAACTAATGTCCATGGGGATTATAACTAAAGTCACATGATTATAAAATGTTGCATTTTATTTTGTAGTTGCAACGGATGACCACATGGTGGCAGCATTATTACGGTGTCTGCAACCAAAAGGACCAGCATTTCTCTGATTCTTTGCTGAGAAAATCCCATATTAATGCACTTTGATAACATGTTGCATTAAAAACGTATAATATTAGGAGTGGTATTTGTTTTAGGTGTTTAATAAATGATGTGCATTTTTTGCTGTAGAAAATGTATTTTGAGATGTACATAAAGACAAGCATTTTGTGTCAAGTTTTTAGTCTGTGGTTTAACATGTCTGAGTTAACCCACACAAGCATTTCCACACAGCTGCACCACTGCTCCCACATTAAATCACCCAAAAGAAAAGAAAAAAAAACTTTTAAAAGTATGTTGACAAATGCTTTTTTGCCTTTTTCGTTGAAACTGTTTCTCATTTTCCCAGCACCAACACCTGCACGCAGATGGTGTTCTTTTTTTAAACCATCTGTGAGAGTAAAGTCTAAAAAGATGATCGATTATCGGTGGCTACAACACTTCTCTGCCTCCAGATGGCATGGTCGTTAACTTCTCTGAAGACTGTTGTCTGGAGTCCAATTCTTTCAGCAACAAATATTTAGAACAAAAATGATACATGTCCCGCAGAGAGCTTGTTATGCTTCATTTTATGTGTAAATAGCGAGTAAAAAGAGAAAAAAAAACAGTTTTAAAATATCTCAGAGCTACATGTAATTAGCATACAGTATATTCAGCAAAGAATGTGTGTAAGTAGTGTGCAGTTTTGTACTTGTTTGCAAAATATCTCCTAATCTATAAGAAATGATTGGTTGTTTTATATTGACCACAAGTGCTTGCAAAATCTAACCTTGTGATTATGATTAGGATATGCTGCTGAGATGTGATTACTGTTATTAATTTGTGATGTGTGGCTTTTTGTTCATTAAAAAAAGAGGTTAGTGGCAGGATTTTTCTTAGTTTGCTTACATTAAGATCCATGCTTACTGTGTGTGACAACTCTTTCTAAGACCTGGAGGAATGAAATGTTTATGCGTTGGGAATAAGTTGAAAGGATAAGCTGAAAAGCTTCCAACACAACACAAATACTCATTATCATTAGCGCATTAGTCACATCGACAGCTCAAGGATGTGGTCAATAAGAGGTGTACAAATCTCCTCGGACCCTGCTTGCCTTTTTTTTTTTTTACTTTGTCGGTTTTCCTCTTTCATCTCATCTTTCTGCTGCTATGAGTTCAAAGTTAAAACCAAAATGATTTTATTCTTCTCAGGTTAAGCTGAATGACATGTGAACAATTTGAACTTTGAGTGTTTTTTGCCTGCGTAACTGTGTGCTAAATGGATTCAGACTGTTCTGACTTGTGTGAGTTATTCTGGCTGTGAGCAGTTCAAATGAGACTGGGGAATGATAAAAGAAACATTAATGTGAGACTTTGCATAAAAAGTCGAAAATATTTTATACTTTATAACACTGACTGAGTGAGAAATATATATATATATATATATATATATATATATATATATATATATATATTTCCACCCTTTTATCATATTTTACCCACTTCTTTCTTTCAGGGTCACAGGAATCATAATTATCTACATTATTAATCAAACATTTTCTTGTTTTGATGTTTTTAATTTCTTGATAGCCTTTAATGTCTCTTCCAAAATAAGAAAACTATACATATGTACAGTATATTCTGTGTATATAGTGTATATATACTTGATCTGATGGAACTATAGCACAGCCATTCTCAGTCATTTTCAGAATTTGTCTTGGGGCAAGGAGCTTAAATGTTTTTATTTCTTTCTCTCTTCTGAACAGATTAGCTTCTTTTCATGGCTGCAAATTTGTGATAAGGAAGCACGTTTTCAAATACAACACATCATTGATGTGTTGGGTTTATGATTTGAGGAATGTGATGCAGGTTTTGACAAGGCAACTGTTTCAAGTTGTTATCTCCTGTCAAGACAGCAGCCAAACTCTCAGACAGCACTGTCAGCTTCGTGTTGTAATGTCAGCCAGAGAGAGACGGGCAAAGGAACAGGTGCGATTGTCATATGTTTGCGAAGGAGTCTGCTAAATGTTCTCACCAATTAACAAACACCCCAGACAGTCTCTTCTCGTAAAGCCTTCGCTCTCTCCCCACAGTAGCTGTTCACTCCATTTAGGAGGTAACTCACGACTTGCTAAACATCTCTCTAGGTACGCTGAAAAATAGGAGACTGAAATAAATTGAGCACACAGAGCTGGAAGAGTCACTGCCGATGGGGAGGAAACTGATGGGTTTGCAAAATGTTCTTTAGCTATCATTGTGATCTTGTTTTGAACGATTTAATTGCTCCGCTTTCTGCAAAAGTCAGCATGTAATAACAAGTGACTGGGAGGAGTGCAACTGGTTGCATTCAACAGCTCAGCAATTAAATCTTTAGATTTCCCAAGAATGCATTATATTTACAAACCCCATAATGGTGAGTTCAGTAGTGGCACTCTCCTGCAGCTATAGCAACAGTGTGCAGTTTGTGAGACTTGGAGGCTGGTGTGTAATTAACCAGCTGTGAGTACAGCAGGGTTCTGCGAGAGCAACGACAACATGAAAGACAAGAGCTGTCTACCTACACAAACAGGTAGCTCAGCAGAGTGGGAGGCCTGACTTCACTAAAAACACTGAAAAGACAAAGATACCCTTGTTAATTAGCTGGTTTGTGTAGCCAATTAGAGATGTGGCAAATTTTGGGGAAGTTTGGAAAGAAAAAATATACATTGGTTTTGTGCTTGTAAATTTGAATAAGGATTTAGCGAAGTATCTTACAAAGAACTGTATTATACAGAGTTAAAAAAAAAACAAAAATACTTCAGTCTTTTTTTAAAACAAGTGTCTCTATCGTTAGAACGTTCTGTGTTCATATGAAGTGGATGTTTGAGCTGTGTGTGGGCAGATGTGTAATTGTAAAGCTTTGCAGGAGGTTCAGTTGCCAGTAGATGTTTCACATTTGTCATAAAAACAGATTTAAATCCAAGCTTATGTTCAAATGAGAACTTTTTCCACAACTTTAACAAGCAACAAAGCAGGGTTTGTCTATGAAATAGGTAATAGTTAATTATTATGTCCTTTTGTTAACTGAAGACAAGCCAAGTAAACTTTTGGGGAAAAAAAACTTCCTTTTTTTCTTATCAGTAATTTGCAATTTAATATTTATTTTATTTCTTTCCGTATATTTGTTTACTTTTATTGCTGTCAGCAAAACTGGACAAGGACAGAACACCAGGTTGTGATGTGATTTGTGTCTAAAAACTCAAGTCTTCCACGCACATTTGTTTGCAAAAAACAATTTAAAATGATACACACACACACACACACAGACACACACACACACAGACACACACACA
>NW_013952453.1:1410427-1422488 GCF_001266775.1 Austrofundulus limnaeus | reverse complement strand
ACACACACACACACACACACACACACACACACACACACACACACACACACACACACACACATACACATATATTTCATATTAGAATGTTATCTGTTCTGCCATAAAATCTTTTGTAAAAAAACACCCATCACTCAGAGACTTTTAACTCCTTGCATCTGGCAGAAGATTCAAACGGACAACAACACAGACAAGATGAAAAACACCAATTATTTCGAGCTATTTTGTAAATTTAAAAAGTATCTCTTGATTTCTCAAAGTCTGGTGTTGTTATTTGATGTTTAAATCTGATGTTTTTATTTGTGGTTCTTCTTTTTTTCATTTAATTTACAATGTTTAAAGTTGCTAAGTGTGTGAATGTGTATTTCTGTTATCACCTGGCTACAAAATAAACTGAGACCGAATCAGGTATTTACCCCTAATCGGTTTTATGTATGCTAGAATTAGGTCTTTTCTAACAAAGTGAGACTTTAACTCCCCTGCGTCGTCACTGTTTAACTGTCTATGATAATAAACTCCATGAATCTTGTAGAGGCTTCAAAACTGATCTGTTTCAGAGCTGACTGAAATCTATGTATTCAGATGGGTAGACAGACAGATTTGTTGTTCATTAACATGACCAAAACAACAAAACAGCTCACAGTAAGTAAGTGGGATGGGCAAAATAAGCAAAAATAAATAAATAAAAATGATCAATTGGGGGATTTATCTGATAAAAATTATCATGATCATTAATCCCCTGTAGTCTCTGGACGCCTGCATGCTCTAGTCCAGGGGTGAGCAATCCTGGTCCTCGAGGGCCGTAGCCCTGCAAGATTTACTTATTTCCCTCCTCCAAATAGCTGATTCAGTCAATGAACTCTTCCAAGTTCTGCAGAAGCCTGATAATCACCCATTCATTCAAATCAGGTGTGTTGGAGCAGAGAAACAAGTAAAACATGCAGGGGCTGCAGTCCTTGAAGCCCACCACTCCCTTCGTCACGTGACCAATTTAAATCGTCCAGTGGGAAAGCTTTGCTCTGTTCCAAATTGTGTCAAAAGCCACAGACTTCAGGCTTCAATCTTCTACATCAGTTTCTAAATATGTGTTGATAGACCAAGTTAAACCTGTACTTATGATAAATTATAGAACTCTTTTAAAAAATGCTTGTCATATTTGAAGTGGAGAAAAGCATCGAGCGGAGTGACCAGGGAAATCTCCGGTCAGTCTTCCTGGTGGCATTAATCGTGTTATTTAAGTGCCAAAAAAATAATCGATTGAAGTTTTTCTTACGATTGATTGCACATGATACGATTTTGCCCAACCCTAGTAAGTAAGTAAGTAATGTTGCCAAAGAATAAAATAAATAAATACAAAGCATAAACTAAAGCTCATTTTCTCCCTTTATATGTCTTTTCATTCTCCCGTTGCTGCCACACAGCCTCCTATATGCACAACTGCATTTTAATCCTAGGCAGACATGGCATCAGATCAGTGTGAGCATCTTCAGCCTCATAAATGAAAATGACTCATCAGTTATTCATCCATCCTGGATGGCATTTTCCTTTCTTTCACTCAGAGGGGAATGAACTCCATTTGGCTGGAGACCCAGTGTCCCGATGGTTCAGTCTGAAAGCCTGGCGCCTAGAGGATATGTTTTGTGTTTCTGATAAGGCACACAATCACGCTTTGTGTATTTGTGACTAGTTTGTTTTCTTTGTTGTTTTGACATTTAGAGCAGATAAAACATTCCTAAATGGCTTTTCATTTAAACAGACATCACTGCATCCTTTTTTTAATTGATATGTCCAGCAAAATAAATAATCCCAGTCCATGGAAAAAAAAAGAAAAAAAAGAAAAAAAAAGCATCTGACTGAATATTTTGTGCTGCTCTTCTGCTAAATATCTGTCAGGTGTCTGATGCTGCACAGGGAACTCTTGTAGCCCATAGCTTATTCATGTACTTTAACACCTCAGAGAGCTGTACAAGAATCATAAAAAAATCTGATTCTCCTAGAGTAAGGTATAATGTAGCCTTACAGCCTAAAAGCTGCAGCTTTGAAGAGCAGACGTTCTCTGCTCTGTCACAACATGCCCATTCCTCTTGCTTAAATTCCCCACAAAAATCAATTATCTGAAACCGGGGTGCTTCAGCCCCTACCTGGCTGCCGGATCCCATATGGTAATAAAGATAGTAGTGGATCAGATTATTGAAAATCTTAAGAAGTGAGGGATCCTCCCCAGGGGATTCTATTGTGCTGTGTCCCTTGATACGATTCAATATCTTTTGGTGGGTTGGCGCAGTGCCATTGCTCAGTAAACTGATACTGCCAAGCTCTTATGGGGATTGTTATTTAAAATCTCAGTTAAACTGAAAACTGGGAAACTCGGCTATCTGCTTTCTCCCCACCTCTGTGATGTGACAAGCTCCATATTTGGGCATCCTTACAAAAGCAAATTTATCAGGGGAAATACATGTTAGTGAAAAAGAAACGCACACGGCCATTGTGACAGCAGATTGCGTAGAAAGACTCTGAAATGTCTTTCACGGTGTGTTATTTCAGCACAGTTGCTCGATTCTCAAAAGAGACGTGAGCTGATGTTCCCAACTCAGATGAGATTCCTCACTAAGTTGTTAAAATTTGAACCTGTTTGTAGTTCTGAAATCACACGGGACGATGAAGGGAAGGAGAATGTAATTCACCTAAGAACGCCTCGACAAACTGAAGAGTTCGGCATGCATTTAAAATTTATAATGCAAGAAAAAGTTGCACTTTTTTATGGCTGATAGTCAATTTTTGTTGAAAACTGTATAAGCAACTACTTTTTAAAAAAAATATTTGAAAACATAAACACGCAACTAAATTATTGAAAAAGCCTAATCATAACAATCACATAAATGCAGGCACGTAAAATTATCAGCAACATATCTACAGTGTTGTATAAAGTATCTCAAAGTGATACTTGAGTAAAAGTACAAGTATCTTATCATAAAAATACTTTGGTAAAATTTAAAGTCTTCTCTAAAAATATTACTTGAGTAAAAGTCTTAAAGTATCTGATATTTTTTGTACTTAAGTATCAAAAGTAAATTTCTGACACAAAATCTACTTAAGTATTAAAAGTAAAAGTACTGAGTAAAAGTGAGCTGTTAGATTTTCCAAAATGACATTTATTGAGAGGTGACTTCTCAAAAAATATTATTTCTAACGGCATGCAGCTGTGATGGGTTGTGCACAAGCTAATACTGCATCAGAATGGCATATATTTATACTTCTCATCCATCCACAATTAAATTCACTCAATCCAGGAGACACACTTTATCAGGATAGTATTTTTTAAGTAATAGCAACTCAGAATAAAATAGGAGTAACGACTTTCTAATTCTTACTTTTTTTAAAAAAATGTAGTGAGTAGAACGTACAGATAATTGTGTAAAAATGCAATGAGTGAAAATAAAATGTATATTGAAAAATAATTACTCAAGTAAAGTGCAGATACCCAAATATTCTACTTAAGTACAGTAACAAAGTATTTGTACTTAGTTACATTACAACTCTGCATATCTACGTTTCATACTTGTTGGAATAATGCAACTTTTTTTTCTGAAAGAGCTGACTCTTTCTAAGAGATGGTCAAATGAGAGGCAGAAGCGTCTTTTAACAAGTGTTAATTTGCTTTAATGGCCTTTTCTCTGTGATTGAGCATGTGTGTTGTTCCTTCTTTCTGCTCATTCTGCACGTACTCACCCCTGCATCCAGCAGACGACTGGACACAGCTGTGTGCACTTTGCATGTGAGAGATCAAGTGTAAAGGTTGGAAGAAGTGCAGCAACCAGTGCCAGTGGGTCATTTGGCAGTGTGTTACATGCATGTGTGCAAGACTGGCTGAGTGCAACAACTTTTACACACATTAAATAGTAACTATATCTCAGTACTGTAGTGTTTAAATGATCCACTTTCTCTATTTCTCTATATGTGTTTAACATGCTGACCATTTATCATTAATCCATTAAATTGCTTGTTCAGGAAACACAACACAAACCCAGTAAGTAAACAAGTAAAAACCAGTAACCCAATAAATAAAAGAGCAAAAAAATTCTATACTGAATGAAAGGATATCTGAGTGAATTAGGAGCAACTTCATGTTACATTACACCAGCACACAGTCAACTCAATGTGACTTTTGTTAAATGAATATATTTGCATCACACTTTCAAAACAAACATTTTTTTCCAAAGAAAAAAGATAAATAAAAATGAAGAGACAGTATCTCAAAGCAAGAAAAGGATAAATAAAAATGAAACGCTGTGTGACGCAACCTTTAGCCATTTCAAGTCACTTTAAAATATTCACAAGGTTGTAAAACGGGGGGAGGATAGGACAAAAGGAACGCCAGTAACACAAATGCAGTAAAATGCCGAAAGAAACTGTGATAATATCTCTGATGCTAACATTAGCAGTTCAGGGCATCATTAGGGTTATCATTTTTAACGGGGAACTTTCAATGACATTTATAAACAAAACAAACTAACAACAACAGCAATATGGAAAACCATGATCAGATTATTTACTGTGCTGCTAATAATGTATTTAGAGTATTTAAAAGTCATTAAATGATGTCTATGTATTATTCTGTGTAATTGCTCATGGATTTGTCAAATCACCAAAAAAGAGGGTGGAATTTTAGAAGATAAGGAAGGGATAGATGTAAATAGTTTTTATTTATTTATTTATTTATTTATAAACAATAAATAATACCATATTGGGTTTAGGATATGGAACTAAACACATGTTGGGCAGGTCCTAATTGTCACTTAATATATTGAATTTATTTGACTATGTTGATGATTATTTCCACATAAGAACACAATGAATTTCAACATAACACTATAGTACAAAGAACATGGAATGAAACAAACTAGTTGATCTTAAAGTCACAGCCTTATAAATTTATTGCAGAGGACTTTTCTATGGGGTTTTGGTGAAATAATTGAAAGGAGAGTTTAAAAGTGTGAAGCATCTCTATGGGTTTGTTAATTAATGAATTAATATGCTGTTTGAACTAATTAAGATTTAAAAATAAGTTATGTACTCCATCCCACAGAAGCAACCCCATTGAAGCACAAGAGACTCAAATCAGAGATTAAGAGTTATTAAATGACTTTATTTGACATTGTGTTCATAATAAGGAAAAGCTGCGAAGGCTGAGGTGTCATTGGTCATTAGACCATTTTATTTCTCATCCTAATAGAATTTAGACAGTAGTGATGATTGAGCAGGTTTGATGATGAGGTTGGTTTAAGGGTTCGTAGATGCTGGTTTTGATGAAAACTAAAAGTGAAAAGGGGGAGGAGGATTGTATTGATTCAGGGGAAATAAAGTAAGAAACGGCAGCCAGAAAAAGAGATGAGACTTAAGAGAAACATGTTAATAGTTGTCTGTGTTGAACTCTTTGTTGTTGAGAGCAAAGCTTTGGATGGCTTATGGCTGAAAAGTTCAGGAAAAATTACATACTGTAAATGGGGTCACAAGAGTTTTAAATAATCTTAGTTACTGATGCATTAAAGTTAGTATAGGGTTTTTATTTATTACTGCATCTCTCTGGTGTTTTAGGCCCTTACATTTGAATAACTTGGGAAAAGGGACACAATGTGTATTTTTAAAATGTCTTGTGAATAGTTTATTTTAATTTTTTAACAGCTATTTATTAGTGTGATGGTCTCTTAAGATTTTAGTATCCAGTATGTTCTTAAAACTAACAAGCTAAACTCCTAATCTATTATGCTGTATCTGTGCTATTGCAAAAAACATTAGCACCATATGGCTCCTATAAATATTGGCCCTTAATTAATCTGGTCTGACAGCTTAGATGTGCTGATATGATATGCAAATTTATCACACAAAGGGAAGATTCACTTTTTCTAAGATTATTAAAATGTTCCACAGTTGGTTGAATCGGTTCACTGCGCATGTAAGCAGCAGAAAATCAGTCGCATTTTAATGTGGTTTCAAGGGAGCAAAAGGGCAAATGATGATGGGCAGGTTTCTAAGCAATGAGTAGATATAAAAAGAAACTAATTACATATTTGAAAGTACATAATTAATTTATTTAAATTGAAAAAAATACATTAATACTTTTAAACAAAACTTAGTTGCTGTTAATTTTACTAGACAGACAGACAGATGTGTACAAAAGTCAAGATATTTTGTTCAACTGTATAAGTAAAAAAGGTGTGTGAATCAGTGATTTAAAATGTTTTATTGTATGGGCTGCTGTTTCTTTCTTTTTATTTTTTGCAAGACAGGCTGTTTCACAGATAAGTGGTGACCACTGTAATGGTTCTGCCACCTTTGCTTTATATATACATGCTTTTAAAATTATAGAACATATTGATGAACATTAAATATGCATGTAGTGTTCAAAGAAGCCCATAAGTAGGTCAGCTTCATCCGCAAATCACAACGGAGGCACAAATACCAATATTCAAGCCAAAAGAATTGAATAAGTGGTCCCAAAGGGACCTAAAGATACCTCTGCGTGTCTTCATATCTCTCTCTCTCTGAATATATATATATATATATNTGTGTGTGTGTGTGTAGTGATGCATAACTTTGCTTTCACCATCATTTACAGCTAAATTTAGGGTGATTCAAACATTAAAAAAGCTGTAAGACTGACCTAAACTATGTTAATGCAATAATGACTACTGTAAAAAGGAAAAAAAAGGTATCTGTAGATTAAAGCTAATGCAGGAGGAAATGTGCTCCACAGTTGTAAAATGAGAGATCATACAAGGGTTCAGCAATGCTGGTGTTTCATAACCAGAATAAGTTGAGGTTGTTTGCGTACGAGTGTGGCCAGGCAGCACCATCTAAAGTATCACCACTGGGAGCTGCAGTCTCCCTGATGGATGGCCTGCTCACCACACAATACATAACACCATGTAACAACATCAAGCCAGCTGCTCCTAACCTGTTCCACCAGCACAAAGCACCATCTAGACATTAACCCAGGGACAGAAGCACATTGAGTTTAGATATAGAGCTGCCGTAAAGTTATGTGTATCTCAACTTCTCCAGACGTAGAAAGGGTAATAAAACTGCTGCTGAAATGTGCATATTTATTCTAAATAAAGTCATTGTCTTTTTTATTTACCAGATGAATGAGAGCATAAAACATTCCCTGCATTGTAAAAGTGAAATGCACACAAATTATGAACACAAAAAACAAACAAACAAATGAATAACAAGAAATGGGGAAGGCCAATATCTTAACAGAACAGACCGATGCACTTTGACAAGAATTACTGAAGAAATTAAACAAACATGTTCAGTGTCCTCACATTTAGAGTGTACCATGTAATGTCTGACCCACATTTTCAAACAAACCAATGTTGGACCATTATTTGTTTTATTCTTCATCACAGTTTGCATAGGCATGAACTGCAACAATGACCATATTTTGTCTCAAACAAGCTATTTGGCACATCACTTCCTCAAGCTAGAACAAAATGTAATTCAATAAGACGATGCATAATAGTGGTCTTTTGTTGAAATAAAATCAAATTTAAAAACTAAAAAAATTCTTAAAGTCATTTCAACATCTCAATGCACCAACTTTGGTTTATTGCAAAATAACTGAGATTTTTAAAAGGATTTACTTTAATTTTGTTTTCAGTTTTTCCTTCATCCATGCAGGGAAGTTCAAGACGACAGTGGAGGTAGAAAATGGAAAGAAATAGATATCAAGCCAAAAAAAAGGAAGAAAAAAAGAAGCTAAATCAGCAGATCTTGCTTCATTATCAAATTGTACATTACTTTTTTACAAGGTGTTGAAGTGCTGGAAATTAATTCAATACTAACATTGGTCCAATTTCTCATGTGTTTCTTCTTTTTTCCTTATTCGTCTGATTCTTTGGCTAGATGCTTGTTAGTTTACAATACAGCACTGCACAATTACTCAAACACAAAAGGTGTCAGCAGATTTTTTAAGTGAGACAAATTGTACCAGCATATTTTCAAGTCAAAATCTGTACACGCTAACACAAAATGCATACAGGTTGGCAGGCCAGCATAAGCAATGAGGTCAACCAAGTCTGCAATTTGTCACCGGAGTTGAAATACCACTGATAGACAAAGATGATGTTTTTTTATTTATTTAACTTAATTTCAATGAATTAATGGAGGGAATAATACAAGTACAAATATATTTATTTGATAATTTTAATCTTTCAAATAAAATATTCACTAGCTGTTCGGCTGTTTCTGTTATTACACATCACCCTTGATGGAAAACTTTTTTTTATTATTATTTTACTTACAGTTTGTATTTATGTCTACATTTTTAGTCAAAATTATGTGCACTTTTTAAAAGTTTCAGACTCAAATCCTTGGATCAGTTCACTCTTTATTCAAACTTCCTAATCCAGTTAAACCCTTCAGTCAGCACTGATTTGAACTGGAGTGACTGAGGTGTAATAAAGACAAAATGCATGCTATCATAGGTTTAATGTACTGAACTTTTACAGCCTCAAATTCTGAGTAGATCTCTAATAAGATGCATAGATCAAAAGGTTTCCAGGTGAAAACATATTATACTAAATATACTTTAGTATACTTGAAGCCAACACTAATCATCAGTATACTTAAAGAGTGCTATTTTGGAACAACTAATTTAATACTAAATATATTTATTTAAGTTGTACAAAAGCACAATTTTAAGTGTATTAAGCATACTTTTAAATAATAAAATGGAACAACTTCAAATGTACTTAGTACACTTTAAGAGTATGTCTATATATTATCTTTTAAAACAGCATTTGGTTTATGAGGGGGTCCCTGGAATTTTTTTCGCCCTTGTAAGGGGTCCCCAGACCCAAATGGCTTGAGAACCCCTGCTCTAAATGATTTAAATCTATTAAAAACTCATCTTTTCATAAGGCCAGCATTTGTTTTGTTTGATTTTATCATTCATCTCTTAACCCTGTTGTTTGTTGTTTTTATTTGATGTTCCTGTACAGCACTTTGGTTTTTATTGTGCTTTATAAATAATAATAATGATGATGATAATGAAACTGTCGAAAAATATTAAACCACTCAACTTCTCATTTTTTGTCATAGTTTGTTCATGTTTTCCATGTTGTTTTGTTTTTATATAATGTCATTGCCATGTTTTGCTGATGTCAAGCAAAATATTGTGCAATAATTCGTTTAGCATTTGCTTGTCTGTTATGTTAAGTGGTTCATGTTTTCACAGGGACAAAGATTCTTGTGATATGTGGTGTACTAATATTTCTAATCTTACAATTTATGCCATTTTAAGATTAAAGGGGGGGAAAATTAACTATGAAGTTTTTTCGCTGTGTGTGTGTGATTCAAAGGGCTTCATAATCAATTAGGATTTAAAAAAACCTCTGTAGTTTGAGCCTGGGATAACATCACATACTCTATTATCATCATACAGCCTTTTGAATTATTAAAATTTCATGACCACACTTTTGTATGGAGTGTCTTGTCCTAAAATATCTAATCAGATCTTGACAGAGTGGAAAGAAAAAGGGAGCAAAGGAATTAAATCTAATTGAATAAAGCCAGTGACCCAAATAGATTCAACCAGTGGCCCAGAGTAACCACGTATGCGTGACCCCTCAAATATTAGCAAGGTGCTCGGCACTCTCTGAAGGTGTCATGAGGGAAAAAGGTTGAGGTAGTTTTGCTTTTTTTTTTTCCCCCCACATGTAAATCAGAATAATTGCGGTTTTGTCCTTTTAGTTTGACTTTCCCACCTCTAGAGTCCCGTGAACCTGAACAGACTTGGGATTGCTGGGACTGGGTAATAAATATTGGACGTAGAGTCAACTGTCAATGTTTTGGGACTAATTTTAGATAATATGAGGGATACAGTAACACTCGTTAGAGTTGATTTATATGCAAAGACCATCAAAATACATTTTAAATTGAGTTAAGACACAAACAACATGATGCATGTTAAAATAATAAAAACGGAGTTTAATAAAATGACAAATGAACTGCAGAACATATTTGGACCAAGACGCTGAAACAGCATGAGAGCACATTAATTTTCATTTAATCAACTCAAGAACTTACTAGCAACTTATTATTCATTTACCTGTCATGGAGAGGTTGTTCGTTTATAACGGCTACCGAGTTAAGAAAACGTGCTCTGCTTTTCTCCAAGGAAACATCTATAAAAAATTTCTGCACTATGTAGAAAAATCAAACAATATATCATTTGCAAAACGATAATGTTATGTATCAGCTTTTCTCTCTCCTCTTTTCGCTCCATCTGTGTATTAATTGATGACCTTGGCGTGCCTGTCTTTTTAGCCAGTGAATGATCAACGCAATTGGCAAGATTATTAGCAAGATCAGTAGTTCATCCACTTCTATTCACTGCTATTCATCACATCAAGATTTAATTGGATTGCTAATTGATGTGTAGAAACCCGTTTAATTGCACTAAAAGCCACTTTCAGCCAGCCTGCCAAGCAGGAGAGAGGAAGAGATGGGGCAGGGACTGGGCGGGGGTCACTCAAGGTATGAGAAGCACAGCCTACCATGAAATTGTGACAAAGTAAACACGCAGAAAATCAACATGTTCAGTAAAAGAAAATAAACCTTTATATCTCTGTGTACCACTCAACACCTTGAAACTATTTAAAATGCTTCAATATAAATGGACCTACAACTTGGGAACACACACACACACACACACATATAAAGTGGCTTTGCTGTTCTGAAAGTCGACAACAAATCTCCATCTTTAGAAGGATTTATACCACTGGAACTCTGCAGCGTGGTGTGTTAGAATTACACCAGCTAACTGATGGCATGCAGTTTAAATTAACATGGTCGATCAACCACATAATGGACTTCAATGAGACACCATTCAGACTGGAACTAAAGGATCCTTGATGCGGCAGCAAGATAAAACAGAAATCTAATCTCAATTAAGAACAAGTCCTCTTCATTAAAGTCATTACTGTGTTTTCATACCCCCAAATGAAACCACCCTGTTTCAAAAGACAAACATAAAATTTTGTGTTATTAATTATTTTTCTGTTCTTTCTTTAGCAGTTTGGAAACTTACAGAGTAATTCAAAATCTAACTTTTTTTTCACTTATTTTCTAAATATGTGAATTTTTAATTATTTTTTTTGCTTGTTCTTAATGATCTTACATCTTAAAAATGTATTTGACTTGATGTATATGTAGGGCATATATAAATATGTCTGTATCTTTATAAATTTTTTAAATAAATGGTCATATTTGTTCATCTATACCATGTGAGCAACAAGGAATTTGACTGGTTGTGTGAAACTCATAGGAAGGCATTTGCCCTGAGATTTTCTGAGATGACCGATATGCATTTAAACAAACTTTTACTCAGGCTTGGCGGAGGAGGATCGTATTTTTTCTGCCAGAAATACTTTAGGCATTTGTTGAGAACTGTACTCTTATCGTCCAAAAAAGATGTAGAGTATGAGCATGTTTTTATTCTCTCTCTCTCTCGTCTCTCTCTTTCCCTCTCTTTTTTCCCTTCCTCCTTGGCCATCTCTCCTGCATGAAATACTTGCAGGAGGATGAGGAACACCAACTTTAAAGATCCCAGACTTGGAAGCAAAGCTCTGTGTCACATCAGAGTGAAGGGTTGAACTTGCCCGTTTGGCAGAATTCAGTGTGTTGAGGAGGACTGATTTATTTATTATTTCTTTTATATATTTTTTTCTGGCACAGAATCATTCAAAAGCGGCTGGTGGCAGTGCTTGCACAAAGCTCCCACAGAAAAACTGACAGCAATTTTCAGTGAAGAACTTTGAGATAAGGCCATTGCTTTAAAATGTTCACTTGTCTTAATTCTGATGTGGTTTTTTTAGTTTTGTTTGTTTTCGTATAGCAATCACATAACCTGTGATCTCTTCACCTAACACTTATTTTGTCCTACCTTATTCATTGTTTTAAATTGCATTTGGAGTACAGATTTATTTTATTATTTGTATATTTTGTCAAAGAAAAAGTGAACTTTTTTCATGTAAGGTGATGTGTATACATACATACATAT
>NW_013952453.1:1409097-1410387 GCF_001266775.1 Austrofundulus limnaeus | reverse complement strand
ATATAATGTTTTGAAGCATTTTATTCAAATTTCATAATGGCTGTAAGTAGATTAGTTTATCTAAAAAATAACCTTGAGATTTTCTTTGAAGCTAATAAAAAGAAATTAAACATTTTGTATTTGTACCTTTTTAAGTATGTACTGTGTTATGGAGAAATATTTTTAAGCATATGTTTGGGATATTTTAAACAGTGTCTTTGATTTTGCAAGTGGTTACCCTTGAAATAAACACCATTTTAAAAACTTTTATATTCTCTTATAAACTTGCTTCTTTTAGAACAATCCCTGACGAGACACAGAAAAAAACAACAACAAACTTTGTCAAGCGGGCTGTGCAGATGTTATACGAATGTCAACATCAGCTCCCATTTCCAATTCAGCGAAAATCACATCATCAAATATTTGCTGCAACCGTGGATTTTTCTGTGTGTCAGTTTTCTCCCAGTCACTTCTTGTCAGTGTCAGATCTAACAAGGCAAGCAAACTGCGCAGAGCCAGCGGCCTGTCAGGTGCAGCATATCTGCACCTCATGGGGCACAAAAGTCAATCTGCGCTGACAAACGCTCACCATTGCTCTGCCAGCCTGGTCAGACCCCAGGCATGAGAGATGGAAGGGAGAGGAAACCATCAGTCTTCAGAGGGAAATTAAAACAACTTGTCAGCCCAACTTCCAAACACAGACTGAAGAGAACTATAGGAAGGTGACCCCCCTGCATGTGCTATGTAGACAGTTCTGTCTTCATGTCTGCCCTTTTTTATTTATTTATTTACATTTTTAACCTATAAGTCATAAACCAGGAGATATTTGGCCTATAGTTTTGCTTTTCATTTATAAACTCTTAGAAGACCTTTGTACTTTCCATGTTAGATCAGTCGCTGGCACTTTGATTTTTTATATATATCAACACACGCACGTGTACAAAGACTTCAATCTCAAACATGAAAACAATTGCATCTAAAATGGTGACTGCACAAACTGTAGTTTGGTTTGCGCCTACACACTGAAAAGGGTGAGTACAGAGCGCACTCTGCTATCCAAAATTGCCAGCGTTTATCAATCAAGCAAGCACAGACAAATAAAACAAAAACAAAACTACAACTTATTTAACCTTACTTCATCATTAATACAAGGTTAGTTAACCTTGAATACATCACTAGTTAAGGATGATTCTCACTTTAGATATAAACACATGTATTTATTTTTTTTATCTCTAAAGGCTAATTACTTCCAAAACAAGCATACACCTTTGTTTATTCATGCTCATGAACTAACTATTCTATATACCGAGT
>NW_013952453.1:1391823-1409020 GCF_001266775.1 Austrofundulus limnaeus | reverse complement strand
TATATATATATATGCAGATTCTAATGTAAATAAACGTTTACACCATGTGTTAGACATGTTTTAATGGTTAGAGAACATTTGAATCGACGATCTGCTGATCCTTCAGTGCACCAATAATTAAAACAGTTTTGTGAACCCTTCTAAAGTAAAGATTTCCTAAAGTATTTGTAAATTATATTCAATTCAAACCAGAACCCAGATGTGCCAAAATTAGCCTGCCAGCCGTTGCCCTGGTTGCAATCTCCTGTTGTCCCGTGTAAAAACATTATTTTTCTTTTCATGTGCACAAATCCAATCTATTAACCCAGTGACTATAAATGGTGCAGATAGTTTTCACTCATGGTGCTTAGTTTATTTTTGAATTATATTAAGATTAAACATGAAATACAGTTAACTGCAAGAGACATTTAGATTAGATTTAAGCACGTGTAGATTTTCACACTTTACAAGACCACAAAAACTCATTTGAATTTATGAAATATCCCATGAGCCTTTGCTGCCTGAGCGCATGTGAGACTTCCTGGTTAGAGAAGGGGTGCCCAAACTTTTTTCCGGAGAGCGCCAACATGAACAAGAGGGCTGTTGGTCAAATGAACCAAATGTAATGTTATAACACATGAAATATAAATACTTTTAAAATGAAGTCCTTTTGTTTTTTATGATTAAGTAAGCAGCAGTGCAGTGGCCCATGTTTTTTGTTTGTTTTTCACTTGGAAAAAGTTTGAGATATTCTTAATTTACAATAATGTCTCCATAACAACTTCACCAACATTCCATATTGAGTTTTAATAAATGTGAATCAGCTCTTTAATCTTAAAACACATTTCTAACTTAATAGTTGAATGAGGACAATTTAAATAAAGATGTAAAATATTTTTTAAAGCAGTGATTTGATGCTGCTTTATCTCAGGGTATTATTGGCGCACACGTGGTCCCCGAGAAAACGCGTTGAGAGGTTGTCACCATCTGCCAGTAGATTGTGACTGAGGAGAAAAGGTTGCTGTGACTTTGCATTCTCAGCTTACATTAGTGCGCACCTACGCATGCCATCCACTCTGAGATAAAGAACGTGCACACACAGAACATCTAGTGTTACTCAATGTGACGGCATATCCTCTCTCTCATCTTGTCCTTGTCTGCCTTGTCATCCCTTCCTCTCTTGTTTTCATCTCTCAGCCTGTCACATCCTCTTATTTCTGCTTTTGGTCAACCTTTGCTATCGCTAATGCGAAAAAGGGAGTCGATAGTTTGTGGTGCATTTACTGGATTCCCACCTACTAATTAGCGAGGACCCCTCTGGTCCTTTGATCTTACGTCCTTGTGTTCTTGATGGCTTACTTGTCTTTGAAAACAGTTGTGATGGAAAAACTGCTTTCAGCTACCAAGAATCCTTTGGCTAAGGCTGTGTGACTCTGATTAGCTCACCACATGCTTCTTAGAAGGAAGAGCTGCCCCTGCCCTCTTATACTGTACCTGGTAACAATGACTGGTGGTGTGTGTGATAGATCGCAGGCAGGGAATGTGCTGATAATACAAGTTCCTGCATACAAGGCACATCTGACCAGAGGTCATGTCTTGCATTTTGATGTAAATGTTTTTACTCCTTTTGTATTATACCCACATTGAAACTAACAAGTCTTTAATTTTTTTTGTCTTTTTTCTCTCTTACGTTTTCAAGCCGCTTCTCTCTCTTCCTCTAGAAGCCCGTGTCACCAAGACAACACAGAGTTCCACGTTGTTATACCTGTGATTAATATGTTATGGGATTCAAGAGACAAGGCTTATGTCTTAGATTAATCACTTCACTGGGATCAATATAAAAGTACGTGAATAATTCATTCAGTATTATAATCAACTATGCACCATTATGCAAATAAAATGTAATGTTTCAAGTCAAAGTGGATATCTGTTTCATGAGATGAAAACGTCAAACCAAACACATTTCTGTCTTTTGTGAGTCTGCAGCACTGAAGTGTTTAAATACTGAATCCGACTGGCTATTCTCTCAGTATTCTTCTTATCATGCAAGTGATGCACTTCCCCAGGTGAACCGAGCAGCACAGTACGGGATAAAAATGAATAGAAGTTATTTTGTTTCTGTCTTTCAAAGGCAGATTGTATGCAGCACAAAAGAGGGGAAACTGCACCATTTACAAATCAGTTAAGCCTGGAGGGGAATCTGCTGGTGGATGACATTGAAGTTAAAAGTGCACAGGGAGAGGAAACATTGCACTGCAAATCATAGCTTATTTTGTGTCGCATTTCTGTGCATAATGTTGACTGACAGTAAACACTTGATATGTATGTAATCTGTTCATTTAAAGGAATTTTATGGTTTCTTTCTTGTTGACATGGGAAGTTTGGGTTCTTCTGGATCTTCAGGTAGGCTGACTTATTTTTACAAACACCAGATTTGTTCACGTCTGCACTTCAAGTTGCTAATTAGCAAAATGACAATACACTGGCCATTGCTGAATAAAAATAAAAAGCCTAGTCTAGACAAACTATTTTAGCTATCTCAACTAGAAGCACTCGGAGAGTGCAAACCTCCGCCAAGACCACTTTCCCTCATCCTGTAATGGAGTTAATGCACAAAAGCAGAGATGAAAACACATTTGCCGAATAAGTTTTGACATAGTGAACATTTAAGCAGGCAGTATGCACGGAATTTCTTCCCGGTGGAGTCAAATGTGAAAAAAATGAATAAATAAATATCAGACTCATCACCCGATGTTATTCATCGTCAAACTGGTGTTAAGCTCCTAAGTTTTCATCAGTCACATTCCACCATGTAAAACGTCTGTTTTATCCCCCTGTATGAGTTTGTAATGGTTTGACTCTCTTTATAAAGTGCTTCCTGTTACAGTCGGCTCATGAAGCGAGCCGTTTTTAATTTTTTTTTATTTATTTAATTTTTGAAGCGAGTGATTGAAGCAAAAATACAGCGTGTGAACGCTTTCAGCACAAACACTCCCACAAACTTCAGAGCAATCACACAATAAAGTTCTTATGTGGAGGGGGTACCTGGTTGATCAGCTGTTCCAGACAGTGCAGGTTTGGCTCGGCTGCAGAAGGACCCTCCTCCCACTGTCGGTGTTCTGTTATTACCGTAACATGAAGAGAATCACATTTCTTTTTGTACGTCTCCAGACAGCAGGTAACATCACCAGAAGTAGTTGATAACAGAATAATCACAACTTTCGTGATAGTAGACATCCTGGGATGTGTAGTCCCAGCGAGTTTGCAACTTGTGCTTCCTGTTTCATACAGGTATGCTTGTGACGTAATGACACTGCATAGCCATACTTATTCGCTCGAATTAAAAGAAAAAAATTACTGTATCCGCATCGTCATTCGGAACATCACCAAAATTTAACGGTATGTTCCTTGGGCCAGTACCCACATGTGTTAAAAATGTCATGACAATCCGTCCACAAGTTTTTGAGTAATTTTGTCTACTGACAGAACGACAGACTGACAGACAGACATACGCCACCGAAAACATTACCTCCTCCCCTTGGCGGAGGTAATAAATGCCATTAAGACATTTGATATTGTCAAAAAGGAGTAGGATTTTCTTGCAGAAGTAGTTTCTGGTGGTTTGTTTCTAATATTTTGTGGTTTGCAATTGCAGACTCAATTTAACAAGGTACTTTTTTCTTGTTAGCTACTGTTGTTTTTTTCTTGTTTCTTGTCTGGACATCAATGGGAAACAGTTAAAGCAGAACAAAAGTGGAAAAATGATAAACAGATTCAAACTCTTAGTAAAAATCCAGCACGAGTAGTATCTGAGCTTTGGCCTTTAAATGACAATGCTCTGTTGTTCACAGTTGTACGCAAAAGCTACATTTTCACATGCAAAGCTGCTGTCGTCTTGCAATCTATAATAGTCTATATTGAAAAACAAACAGATCTAATTACGTAACCACAGTTCAAGCCAGTGTGTGAGTGCATATTCTTTTCATAATAACATTTTATCCTCCGTCAATTATCAGTTCTGCTCACTAAGCTTTTTCGAGATGACAGATGTTACAGAAGGGCTCGCATAGTTTCTTCAATGGCAAAATCAAATTATTGCTCAGGGTGACAGAAGTTATGTTTGTCAATGTGGAATGCTTATGAATGCATTTGAGCATGTTTATGTGGCGACTTTCACAACAGTGGGCTTAAAAACACATGGGCTGCTTTTGTGTTTGAAAGCTGAATGCAATAGTGTCAAATTTCCATGACAATGGAACATTTGTATTTTGTGCAGAGTTGCATGGCTGTACAGGACCAAATCAGTTTTGTCATAACACATTTTTCAGGATTCAGCATTTTCGTCTGGCCGACTTTCACCTTGTACTCCTACATCGTTTCCTCCTTTCTGACGACAATGTACTAAAATTTCAAAATAAGTTGTTGATTGCATATAAGAAGGCGGTGGTGAGCACAGTTCCCCTAAAACACTAAAGCACTAAGGGAACTAATTTTCTGATTAGTGCTTTAGGGCTTTTGCTAATTTCTTAGCACTTGCTAAATTTATGAACTAAATTTATAAGCACTACTTTAGTTCTTTAAATATTATTGATCAACATTATTATCAACAGCTGAGGGTGAAACCTGTCAGACCTGTTGGTCATGTGTGTCACTTTTCCACCAAATCAGTGTTTTTCAAACTATTTTTGCTTTTAACCCACAAAATAACAGCTGCAGACATTTGTGACCCCATTTATTACTTGTTTACGTAGTAAACTTAGCTAATAACTCTGTTAAACATGGGAATAATAACTATAAACAAACATAGTGACTATGATATCAATTTTTTATTCATTTATGATTATTTTAAAAAATGCAATAATCATGATGAAAATATTCCATTGACATTTTTTTGCATTTAAATTGATGTCTGGAAGTCTTCTGGGGACCCTCACTTGATGTTTTGTGACCCACAAAGAGGTCCCGACCCTAACTTTTGAAACCACTACACAAGATGAAATAGTAACAATATTTACAATAATTAATACAACAATTATAAACAATAATTAAAATAACAATATAAACAATAGTTAATATAAAAATATTAACAATATTCTGCACACAGAAAATATTGTCTCTTGTTGACTCTGAGGACTGTTCCATGGGTCAGCTGGGTTTTTAGTGCTTTAGAATTAGATTAGCTAAATTTTTAAGTGTGTTAGTGCTTTAGAATTAGTGGACCTAAATATTAAAGTTAGTGCTTTAGGGTTAGTGCAACTAATTTTTAGATTAGTGCTGCCCACCACTGTAAGAAGGTAACAATTCACTTTATAGAACTTTATAAAAATTTTTATAAATGTGAAAAAATACTTTATTGCCCTAAATTTTAATTTTATTATTATTATTTTTTGCATTTTTGAGATGTGCAATGTACAGATGCAGCCATAAAGAATGATGCCATAATGTGAGTGGAAACAAAAGACTTTGTGCTGTTCTTGTCTCGAATGTTTCCATTATACCGACACATACAGTCAGTTTATTGCATAATATTTCACACCCTTCTTTCCACTGATGCATACTGAGTCAACTGTAGTAGCCAAGGCAATAATGATAGCACATAATTAAGGTCTCATATCCCTTAGCTTCCTCCATAATTGCAGTCTCCGAACTAGAAATCTACATTTGAATGTTTCTCAATATGAGAGAAACTCATTAATTGTAGACAATAAGGATTAGGACTCTGCGAAGCTTAACTGAAATGTGGGAGCTAAACGTGAAAAAGATTTGCTTTTTGCCAGAGACATGCTCATCAGCTCCACCTCCTTGCGGTTAATTTTGAGTAAGAATAGCATTTTATTCAGATGTAGATGTAGCCGGGATGTCTTTATGTGGTGAACAGAAAGTGTTCAGCGCCTTTTCACTTTGTGTTTAGTATACATTTCAAGTTTGATTACACAACTCTCCTTGTGTTTCATTTTTTATCATCAAACATTGTGTCTCACGTGCAAATGAAACATGAAGGGGAAGTATTTAACATATTACTCAAAATCCCTTCCGTGCTTTTAAACCAACAAATCTTCACTGATGTGATGTGACGACATGTTTCGCACCTACACGTGTAACCGGATTACACAGATAGAGCTGTACTTCCACAAAGATGGATGCTCCTCGTACCAAAGAGACTCCCAGAGGAGAAAACATTTGTTATAGCAAGTTTTTCTTTTGGATCGTTGCTCAATTAAATAACTGGGGTGCTGCTGCAATAGCGGTTGTAGATTAAAATGGGTGAAAGATTAATCAGACAAAACTCCATTTCCATGACAGGAATTAATGTAGGAAGTGGTCGTGGCATGATGAATGAATAAATGAATCATGGGCAAAAAAGGGACAAAACTTGTGTGTGTAGAGAGAGAGAGAGAGAGGTAAAAAAAAAGGAATATTAAGTCTACCATGACAAAACTAGTCAGCAGATCCCAGTGCGAGTGTCCCACACACCCTCAGGAGCGCCTCCTTATTCATTTATTTACAGCTGTCTGCTGCAGCGCTAGCAGATAAACAAGTGCAGCTCTCCTGTGAGAGGCCGACACCACTGCCAGGGCCTCACGTAATGATTATGAAATGCGTGATCAAATATGTTGTGCTGTATTGTGTGGAAAGCGCGGCCCATACACACAAGCGCAAAGGAGGCTGAGGGAACTTCCTGGCTTTACAGCCCTCAATTTCCATCCTGACAAAAATGCACACTCAGCTTTACAGAACGCTCCTTGGTATGACAGAACTAACGATTTCCCTGGAGTTATATCTGCAACCACTCTCAGCGGCTAAATGTTTATATATATAGTGGCAAGAGAACTATACTGGAGTTAAATGTGCAAAGGTTTTGTTCAGAGTGTTGAGGTTATCTTGTGTTTTTATTCAGCCTCATGTAAAAGCAATCACAAATTGAATCATTTTTTATTACATTTTAACTATACAACAAAAGAACCATCGCCTGAGTGCTACTTTGTTGACAATGTAAACATTTTTTGACATTGTTTGTGACAAAACATTTCTCTAACCTTGAATATTTCTGCCTTAGTGCATTCTGGTAACTGACATCGCTCTGTTTCAGTTCCAAACAAAGACCTTCAAACATTTTTATTCTGCACCCTGGAGCTACTCACGCCGTTCCTAAACAAATGACTGCATACTTCTCCACAGACTACAAACAGTCACGGTGTGCACTGCCAATTCAAGATCTGATTCTGGTGTTCTGTCTGTTGCACAACTTCACATGGGCAACATGCACACTATTGAATTATAGTGATAATCTGGAAGCCTGCTTTAGCTGCTTTAGCATGCATTGAAGAATGTGTTTAAAAGAGTGGCTGCAGATTGTTCAAACAGATGAGCCGGCTGCCATGAATGTGACCGTGTTCAATTCCTCAAATTCAAAGATAGGAATCACAAAATATGGTAATCATGTTCAGTTTGTTCTGTGTGAACCCAGGAATGAAGGATTGTGCCTTTGTGGACAGAAACATTCATTTTAGAACTTATACAGTAAAATTATACCACAAGTCATGAAGTGTATTTTGAAAAACAGACATGGTTATTTTTGTAAGATGAAATGTAAAATATGCCATCAGTTTTAATCAGTGCTAGCATCTTTGGAAATTAATTTTCATTCATAAAGTTTCTTTAGTCCTAAAGATGTTGAATACTCTTTCAGGAAAATCCGTCACCATCAGTCAGGAAAGTTTGTTGCTTTTGCTTAAGACTGGAGTCCATGCTTTATTAGGAGGCTGCATTGCCAGATACTGCACATAGATCCACTTTATGAATGTTTTTATGTGCATCCCCCCCAAATATTTACGTCAGGATGTTATAATCCAATCTATTTTTTAAGTAATTAAAAAAAAACTTTAAAAATATTTATTTATTTTGGAGAAATATTCAAAAATCTACACTGAGGCAGTAGTGCTTATGATAGGATATGAACGTTCACAGGTAGAAACCCTCAATAGACCAGTGATGATACAGAAAAAAACAAAACAACTTAAAGATATGTGCTGCTTAGAAGATCAATAAAGAATGAAAACAGGGTTTAAAGATGATGACAAGGCAAAGTAAAACAACAACAACAACAACAACAACACATATCTTTAAGGCCTCCTGTTGGGCTTTTTAAACTCACCTCTGTCGTTCCAAGTTTGTTTACCCCAACGCCTATGCATGTCAGACTATTTCAGAGCTGCAGGAGAAACATTTGTGAAGTGAAGCAGAAAAGAGAGCCTTATTGATCATTCCTGTCTGTGCTGGGGGACCACTGAGGTGAAAACATCCAATGTGTAGTGGATGAGTGCATCTTGACTGAGTGGCACAGGTCACATAGCAATAACAGTGTGATTTCTTCTGTCAGAAGCCTGGATGCTTCTTCATGCTATTGTTTCCACATAATACCAAAGGTTGGAATGTGTGCTAAATTAAGACATGCTCTTATGCACATCTTTACCTTGTTGCTTAATATAGTTGTTTGTTTCCGTTTATGACTCTTGAGTTTTGCAAAGTGGCCCTCTAGCCCAAGCATTTTCATGTTTGTAGTCACGACAAGCTTTGTGTGCAACAAATACAATTATAGAAGCAGCAACACAGCAGCTCATGCAGACATGTCTCAATTGTATATTTGCTTTAATAACAGGTTATCAATTTATTTAAAAAAAACGTGATAGTCAAGAACATTGCACTTTTGAACACATAATTAATATAGAAAAAAATACTTATATGCCATCTGCAATTTTACAATAACCAGTTTAAAAGAAATATGATTTGTATTGAATTGTCCTTTTATTAAAGCACTTCAAATGACACAGCTTTGGTCATTATGCACACACACCCACCCAAACACACACAAACACACACAACTACACAGTTATTTTCCTGGCAGATATGGCAACATTACAACTGTGCATCAGACCTAAAATCAATAAAATTAAATCAATAATAATCTGAGTTACTCTACCCTTAAAAAATGACAGTTTTATTATTGTTTTTTAAGCATTATACAAGTAACATCAAACCTCTTTCTTCTTCATTTCCCACAATGATAAACTGCATACAAACAAACCTCATTTCATCCCAACATGGTATCACTATGCAGTCTTTCACATTTTAGCATGTCTAATAAAATGAGCCATGTGAGATCTGTTTAGATGTTTTTCATTTGTTCCTTCATTAGAAATGTGTTTTTCCCACACACTGAATTTATAGCATTTCTTTTTATCCCGAGGCTTAGTTAGAGTCACCAAAAGAAACAGTATGATCGGTCAAAATGAGTTAACAGCAACAACAAAAAAAGACGGGTTAATTTTTGCAGCCCTAAGCTCCGACTGAGCCAAATGTAATTTGTCCACTTGGATTTTCTGTTAACATCTCTGCCAATCAGAGGTGCGGCCAAAAACACCAGGAATGCAGCAGTCATTTTCATGCAGGATTGCATTTTATTCATACACTTATCTTTTTCAGGCAAGGAACAGGTTTTTAAGGGTGTTTGGGCATTTTCTTTTTGTTTTGTACAGAATGGAAGAGAAGACACACAGGATAAATTATTTTATTTACTGTGGTTATCAAATACAACAAAACCATATTTTAATGGTAGCAGTAAAAGAATATATATTTAAAATTTGAACAGTAGTTCATTTGGGAACTTACAAATGACTAATCACCAATAAATCTGTAAATGTAGGTGAATTCCAAAGTATTAGCAACTTACATGTGCAAAAAAACCCATTAAAACTGCTGTTATGAACCAGTTGGCCAATCAGAGCAGTGTTAGCTGTATTTAAGCTTTTCAAAACATTTCTAAATAAATCATATAACTCTTTGCTGTTTAACTTTGACATATTGCAAAAATTGCAGTGCTTGTCTTGCATTTTATTTTATCTTTTTTTCCAGCTGGTTTTAGCTTAAAAACATAAATTAGTTTAGATAGTTATGCTTTTTGACTGCTGTTAAATCCAAATAAGCATTGAATCTAAAGTAAAACAAATTGTCATATTAAGGTATAATATTTGTAAAATGCTTTCAGTCACAAACTATAAACTGTTCATTGACATGAAGATCTTTCTACAATGCAAATGTTTGTCCTATTCTGTTTCTAAATTGCACCCATAGCAATTTAATTTTTTTTTTGCTGCAGACCTGCCATAATGCTTTAGTTAACAGTTCATACATTTGATACCAGATAACTTGTGTTAAAAAGACTGGTTCATCCGCTCGGCCCAAATCTGTAAAAAAAAAAAAAAAAAAAAGTTAAACGTTTGAAAGGGCTTTTGTAACTCAATACTATTAAAATAATAAAAGCAAACCATTTCTAGTAAAATAAATTTAAAAAAAAAAACATCCATCCATCCATCCATTCATGTGCGTTTATTCCTTTTCTAGGGTCACAGAGGTCACTGGTGCCCATATCCAGCAGTCACAGTGCGAGGGGAGGGGTCCACACTGGACAGGTCGCAAGTCCATAAAAATGATAAAATAATATTCAGATGTATTTAAGAATTTTTACAAAAAAGCAAGAGGAATATTTCATAAAGTTGGCAGCAGTTGTTTTGACTAAAGACCTAATCTCGTCACTTTACCTTACATCAGATTCCATCGTATCTTTCTCTCTTTAGGTCTTAAAGTTGTTGAGTTTGACCCTGTGTAACATCTTCATTGAATTTCCCATCAGCCTTGTATGTAGTGAACCCAAACAGTTTTCTTAATGAGAAAATGCCACTTTAGCTGTTTGACTTGGGTGAATACCTGCTCTGTCTTTCACTTCGTGTCTATGCAGTTGGAAAGGCATTTCTTGAAATGGAGTGACACGGGTTTATTGATAGCCGTAAAAGCGCCTTTTGTTGTCGACACTGTCAGATGAGAGAATGCCACGTGCAGCTCTTCCTCTGTCCAAAGTGTCTGAAGCTAAAGAATTGCATAGATGACTCTAATCAGATCCCTATGTCTTAAATTTCTATTTAAATGACAAACACATTTTGTTTGAGTGAGAAAAATTGATCATGAAAGGAATATAATTGCTATCTTTACCATTGCTCCAAGCCAGTTACCTATATTGCTATAGATTTTTTTTCCTAAACTGAAATGACTTGAGATTCCATTGCTCTATTTCCCTCTTGTATTATTTGCATAATGCTTGACACAATAGAGTTTGCAATTTGTATTGATCTAATTGTATTTCATCTTGCTAAATTAGGAAGAGGGGATGCAGCTGGAATACAATAGTCTACTGCTGTGTGAATATTCAATTGCGTTTTGAATACTTACTATTTTTTCAGTAAATGTTCTTTTATTTCTTTTTTTAATTGGACACCACTTTCTGACTCCCATTATTCAAGAATTTGTAAAAATAACAATAGTGTTCTCAAGGCATCGTTTGACCATACACTTGAGCTCCTTTCAACTGTGGTGAGGTTGGTGAAGACAGTCTTTGCAGTGACCTCCATGTTATCTCTCCTACCCACACTTCTTCTGTCTAGAATATTTTCACAATTGAGGGTGACTGCAGTGGCTCTGAAAGAGGACACGCCATTATTGGAGTAGTAATACAACACTCTTGACATGCACATAATTGTCTTAGGCACACTGTAAAATAATCACAACACAAAGTCAAGGCTTCTTATTTCCAGCAAATCGAAAGTTTCGGGGAATTAGAAAAAAAAATCAAGTTTTGATTAATTAAACTCTGTTAATATCATTACGGGGTGAGACTAAGAAATTAGAAACAACTATCAATTTGTCTCAAATAAGAATTTCAACCACAACGCTCTTTTGTTTTTTTACCTCATGTCCAAATCAGCAGAGGAATGTGTCTCCTTGTGAAATGAGGAGCACAGTATTACCTTGTCAATCAACACTCTGGTTATCATTTTCTCTCAAGTGTCACCACCGAAAGAACATAATGGCCCTCGTCTCTTTTCCTCAGCCTCTGATTTGCCTGATTATGCCACCCTCCTCACTATTCAAAAGTCAACGTGTTTTATGTTTCTTTTTTTGTGTGTATTTTCTGTGCTCCACAATTAACAATTAACAAAGTGCTCTTGTTTTAAACAGGGGGTCATCTTGGCCTACTTGGGAATATGTCACTCCATGACTGAATCTCAAGCTGCTTTTGTGGAGGAGGACAGGCATCTTTGTACAGATTGGAGGTGGAATTTTTAACCCAGTTATTGTGACAAACACACAACCACAGTGCATTTATAATTTAAAATAAGGAGAACCGATCATCAGATGAAACACTGCTCTTTGTTTAACCTCTTTGGGAAGTTGCTTATTCACAATATTAGAGTTTATAACAGTTAACTCCGCTAGTGATAATGTTAACTACTTGAGCCAAGTTTAAATGGCCCATAAAATCTGTTCTCTAATTGATGCAGTATAAATAGCAGTGAGCACTGGCAGGGAGTCAGACACTTGTCTCCTTGATTCATTTCAGGCGGGTGTGGCAAAAGGACATCAATTTCACTCAACTGAATGCTGTCATACAATGGGATTTTTAAATACCAGTAATTAATTCATTAAACTGAAGGTACACTCTAATTTATGCAATTTACCTGGTGGGTGGGTGTGGATGAAGGTGGGGGGTAAATAAATTCCTGCAGATTTTCTTTTCTTTTTGTGTGTGTGTTTTATTTTTTTCAGCGTTCTTTCAATTACACATTTGCTTCAATTGAAAAAAAAATGTTTCTGTGTTTAGATTTATGCTGTAGATTTCAGATACTTTGATTTCAGTAAAACAAAACAAAACAAAAGACTGTTCCCATAAACTTTTCAGTGTTTTAGACTAGAACATTACAGTGTTCAAACTATTCAATAAGCTTACACCCTAAGTTTAAAAGATGGTTCATCTGATAGTTGAACAGCATTTAATCATTTCTGAGTTCAATAATTTTAGAGTGTGTCAAAAATCATCACTTTGTGTTGTAGTGGAGCCTGAGTTCACTATGTCCTGGTTTTGCAATATTCCCTCAAATTATAACTTAATACTCTTTTGTATTTTACTAAGAAAATATGATTCTCTAGACTATCTGTCCTGATGCATCTCAGTAATCCAGGTAGAAAAAAAAATCTGAAAGAAAAAAAGTAGGTCCTCTGGATGGGTTCTTCTTTAGTGAAACTTTTCATCTCTCTTCCAAGAGACTTCTTCAGTCTGATAAGTTTCAGGTGAAACTCAGCCTTATAAGCACTGCCTCCACATGGTGGACAAACAGGTTAGTCACATGCAAAAGAGGGCCATCGCTTAACAATAGGCTTGATTAGCTCTATTGTTCATAGAGGGTCATGTGCCCCATCACCTGACTTATTGGTTTGGATGCTGTGGTTCTTAGGTGTCGTGTCATGTGTATGTAGTGAATGCAGGCGGGGCTCAAAGTCCCCTTGTTTTTGTCTCTCTTTCCCTCTTTGTGTTGGTATCATTGGGGCCCTGATTCACACCTTTTGCTCACAGGAGGCTGAGTCATACTTGCAATAACAGAGAGGAAGACAACTGGACATGAAGGCTTCCACCTCTGTTTAATGGTGGACGGTTTTTCTTCACAAAGATGTCTTCCTTTACTCCTTTCTCAAACTAACATTCCTCTCTATCAAGGATGAGAACATCTTCATTCCTGAAAGAGTGACCGCTGGCCTGTAGATGAGTGTAAACTGCAGAGTCCTCTCCTGTAGATGAGTGTAAACTGCAGAGTCCTGACCCGACGATGTAGCTCGTCTGTTCTGGTTCATTCTTTTGAACAGTGGCTGTTTTGTTTCCCCAATATATAACTGATCACAGTCCTCCTGACACTTAACAGCATATACTATATTACTCTGTTTTTGCCGGGGAACTGGATCTTTGGGGCGAACTAATCTTTGTCGCAAAGTTTTTTGGGGTTTGAAAGCCACTGGGACGTCGTGTTTGGAGAATAAATCTCTCGGTTTCTCCGAAACTCCCGCCACATATGTCGTGAGTTTCACCATGTAGAGGCAGTGCTTTTAAAGCTGAGTTCACCTGAAACTCATCAGACTGAAGAAGTCTCTTGGAGGAGAGACGAAACGTTTCATTAGAGAAGAACCCGTCCAGAAGACCTATACAATTTTTTTTCTTTTTGATTCTCCAGACTGTTTTCTTTTAAAATGAAATAATGCAGAAAACCTTAAAAATAATAAATAAAAATTGAGCTACAACTTGTTTGTCAGAAACTCAGTTTTAAAAGCACATTTAGCCTAAACAGGAACAAACAATTACACAAGCAAAAAGATAAAAAGGAAAATATATATTTTCACTATTGGAAGAACTGGTATCATTTTAAGAAAATAACAAGCTTGAAACTTGTAACTCAGCAACATTTATTAAGGCAAGTTTAAAGTTCAACAAGCAGAAACTTGATGTGATGTAAAAATGAAATGAATCATGTTTGTTTTAATGGCTTTCTAGAATATATTAAATTTAATTGGAACAAAAGTCTGAATGAATCCCAGGACCAACAACCATTAATGATCACAATAACTTTATTTAAAGCAAATGCACACATTTTCAAGTTAAAAATATAAACAGTTCACTTTCATCTGGGGTTGAATATAATGCACCAGATGACAAACTGTTGCTGAGATGAGATTTCTACCATGGCTACAGTAGCTCAGTCTTAGACAGTTTTGTTTGATTCAGAGTATTGAAGGTCATCAGTCTTTATTTCCATTTTGATTCAACACACACACACACACACACACACACACACACACACACACACACACACACACACAGTTTTTTCTATCCTAGTGGGGATTTTGCATTGACTTCCGTTCATTTTCCAGTCACTTCCACAGCCTAACCCTGACAATTTACCCTAAACCTAACCACCCCAGTACATACCTGAGCCTAAACCTAACATAAACTCAGTTCACACCTTGGTCCAAATCCTAACTCCCCACCCAAATTCAGCATCCATACCCTGCTACGCACAAGGAGCTTTAGGTCCCCACAAGGATGTGTTTTCTGGCAAATATGATGTAGCAAATATGCATACACACACATACAGTAGATCCTCATGTTGGAGTTGAGCTCTTCCCACTGATATGTTTTCTAATAATGTCTTGGTTTGATAAATGTTGTTCTTGATGGTGATAATAAAAATTAAATTAATAAAAAAATCAGTCTCCCAGGACTTTCTTTTAAAGTTACTCCGGCAGAGGTAAAAAGGTAAAAATTCTAAAGCAGACAGAAAAAACATTTGAAAGTCATTTCCCACAGGAATACTACCAACCCTGTTGAGCCTGGTTAGTTTCAGTGTAGTTTGATATATTAGCCAAAAAATCCACAAGAAAATGCAATGATGTTTATTAGTAAGAAGACTACATATACTGCAAATGAAGGAATGGATGACAACTTTGAGAGTGCAGTGATGCAACCAAATCAAGAATAAGTTTAGCCAAGATGACCAGCAAATACCAAACTACAGTATATCCTTAACATGTTGTGAAACTTAGCCCAGGTTTTACTCAGAAACTTTTGAAAATTCAGTGTTTTAAGAAAATAAAATAAAAATGTGTATATATTCTAATATAGAAAGACCACTGTATTTATGTTTAAAGTTGTACTTCAGTTTTGATTGTTTTTTTTTCTAAACAAAGTCCTTGTTGAGTTGCTTCAAATGCAAAGTCTTTCAAGGTCAAAATAGTGTTGCATGTTGCCATAATTGCAAAGATATTTGTGGGGAACATGTAAAGTGTTAATTTTCATGTGACAGTTTGCTCACTATAAAATCCTTATTTGCACTCAAGGTAGCCACACTTTGAAAGACATTTCTCCTTTTTTACATTTTCAATACATGCTGCACTTTACGCATAAACAAGGACAATCAATAAGAGCCAACATTTATTTTCATTTTGTATGCAATTTTATTATTTTAGACTTCTTTAAAACAAGAAAATAAAGTAGTACAGCAGTGTGTTGTCACACAACGCAAGTTTATCTCTATTAATTTAGCAATGCACTCTTTAGAGTATGATTTATTTTGACATTATTATTTTTCAGAAAACAGAATATACACAGTCTAACAAAACTATAAAAGTTTTTGGCATGTCAAGGCTGTGCGGTGAGAAATCCGTAATCAGAAGTGCCTCCTTACACGACAATTATATAAAATAGAGTTTGTTTTTGGCAGGAAAAAAACAAATATTTCCATATCTATCGGGGAAAGTAAAAAAGCTCTCTCTGCAAGGACAGTATCATTGTTAGACTTCAATAACCCCCAAGACAGGCTTTGTGTTGTAATACAAAGGTTGATTGATTACTTTCAAATTTGTGTTGTCAGAGCAGTACAAGTCTTCCAGGCGATCTCACAGGTAACCTTCACTTGGCCGAAAGCAACAATAAACAGTTGTCAAGCAAGACAAAAATGATGACGTGCTATTTTACGGATAATTCGCCTTTAATTTTGGTTGATATTTGTTGATCTTTTGTTTACACTCAAAACTAAACTGGGCTCACCACACTTTTTTTTGTATATATAACATAATGGATATCTTCCTACATAATTATTCTGTTTTGTTTGTATCTGATCGATATACCCATATAACTACAGTGTGATTGTGCAATTTGTCAAATTTGTGCTTGTGTGTGAACAAGATTTGCCGCAATAGTTAATTTTTAATCTTATTGAATTGTGAAAAGGCACAGTTGTTGTCACGTTTGTTTAAAAGTAAGTGCTGAAACTTTTTTTTAATTCTCTGTAAACAGAAGGGCATGGGTCATTGTCAAAAGAAAATAAACAAAAAAAAGACAAGAAAGTAAGATCACTCATAAACAAACAAGGATAAGATTGAAGGCAATTAACCAGCCATCTTGCACTTCAGGTTTGAAATTATTTATTTTTTCATTCATACTTTATTACACGCAGAAAATTGAGACACTTGTCAAGCCAGGTAGCAACCAAATTTATAGTAAGAAAAACAATAAAAAATATCCCATTTTATTTTACCTGCAACATTTTTCTACCTGCTGCCAAAACCAACAGAATAAAGTCCAAATAAATAGTATTTTAAGCTTTCCAAACTTATTTTCCTTTTGTTTACTTTCTTCTGAATACTGTGACGTCTTTCTGCCAAGCTGTTGACTTACAACTTACTTACATTCCAAAAGGCTCAATTCAATTTATACATTTTTCCTCAACTAAATTACAAAAAAAAAACAAAACAAAACAAAATCATTCACAAGCAAAGTAAATGA
>NW_013952453.1:1390632-1391752 GCF_001266775.1 Austrofundulus limnaeus | reverse complement strand
GTTTTATTACTCTTATCTGCATTTTTGACATCTGAAGACCTTTTTAGAAAACCAGCTCACTAAAGCTGCACCTTCCAAACAAACTCGCCTCTGTAAAGATGCAACAGTTTTGGTACATATGTATAGAGATGTATCCAAAATACCATTAAAATGATCCCTGAGGAGTTTAACTAAAACTGACATATTCTCAAACTGTAAAATCATAACCTTTGAAAATGAAAGTCAATATATCTGCCAAATCATATGCTGCAGTGTGAACCTTGGGATTACCAGCTGAACTAGAGGCCTTGAGGTTTTCAAACTCCTTCTGTATGCACAAAGCACATTCAGGATTCTTTGTACATATAAATGCGCATTTTCTGACTACTTTGATTGCTGCTGGATATTGTTCACTCTTGGCAATAGCATATAATTACACATGAGACTTGCTGTTCTTGAGTGAACTATGAAAACCTCCCCTTTGCATCAGCAAAGCTGTTAGCTTATAATGTTCTGTCGGGAATCAGAGTAAAGGTCAGTGGATCTGGCTTTTACAAAACATCTCTATATAAAAGAAACGGAGCAAAACCTTTTCTGTGTAATGCAAATCTGCAGTTACACAAGAAAAAAAACACTTGGAACAACATGTAACTTAAGATTTATTCTTTAGCTTGCACATTCCGTTGTCAGATTTATGTGGGCAAATTTTAAAACTTTTAACTGAAGCACTTCACAAACACTGCGTTTAACACTGAACCCGTTATTGTTTCTTCTAGCCTTTTGTGTCCAGCTGCTTTGTCATAAAAATTTTACAAGATCATTTAAGGAACAAATGTGTAGGAGGTGCAGCGTACCTTGCATTATCTCGAAGAAGAATTAACGGTAGTTGTCTGAAGTCAAAATGTTTCAAACCAAGACTAGATTTATGCAAATACAGTAATGCACAGCTGAAATCCTTGAAGTCATGAATTTTTTATAGCAAAAATTATTTGTTACTGTTGAAACTTAAACAGTTTTGACAGTCATTGTCGTATTTTGTCTCTTTACATTACATGTGTCAAATTCAAGTCCAGAGGGCCAAATGCAGCCCACAGGTGAATTCCATCTATACACCTCCAGAAGCCTGCCCTGTGGCTTATAT
>NW_013952453.1:1388617-1389737 GCF_001266775.1 Austrofundulus limnaeus | reverse complement strand
TATATATATATATATATGAATATAGTATTTATATAAATGGTAAACTTTAAATTTATGATTTCATGCAACAAAATAAATACATATAAAAAGGTATATGCCCCTGAACTGTTGGCTTTGAGTAACTGTGGCCCCCTGAGCTATTTAGTTTAATAACCCCGCATTAATGTCTTAAAATAAGCTGCTTTAAAGCCAACATTGACCATAAACTAAATCTCCCATATTGCATGTCGATTATGCTATAATTCCCTGCTAGAAAGTGGGAGAGTTCATAATTCAAGACTTACCACAACTCAACAGTGTGTAAAACTCTAACTTTGAAAAATATCTATGTATTATTTATTTCACATTTTGACAGTTATTTTTCAATGTTTGTTTAAGGATGTGTGAAAACACTGTTTCTATGTAGGAAATACCTCATAGAGCTCAGTTATTTTTGTTAGCTGTGTTAAGCTGTAGCAATGAGATAAGAAATTAGGCTTTTTCTGTTTAGTAGAAGTTAGACACAAAATGTTGAAGTTAAATACAACTGTCCCTTTGAGGGCCACCATAACGCTCACGTGATCCTTAGTGAAAATGAATTTGATACCCCGGCTTTACATTAACACATTAGTGTTGAAACAATCAAATAAAGAGTCAACTTTTAATACACAAAAGCAGATATACTGTACTTCTTACACATTAGGCTTTCACTCTGTGTCATGCTGGAGGTTTAGTTCTAAGGGTTAGACTTGAATATTAAACTGCATCGAATAAAGTCATACAATATATCCAGCTGAACCAAAATACAGACCTGTACTCAGTCTGGATATCTGGCCACAAGTCAAAACGACCGATAAATTTTATTCATTTTCTTCCGGATTTGGCCACACCTCAGGTACAAGACATCACATTGATTGGAGGGCCTTCCTACCACGTGACCTGACACTTTACCATGTGACCAGATACTTTACCACATGACCAGATACTTCCCCACATGACCAGATACTTCACCACGTGACCAGATACTTTACTACATGACCAGATACTTTACCACATGACCAGATACTTTACCACGTGACCAGATACTTCACCACGTGACCAGATACTTTACTACATGACCAGATACTTTACCACATGACCA
>NW_013952453.1:1386102-1386696 GCF_001266775.1 Austrofundulus limnaeus | reverse complement strand
CATTGACTGTTTATGGTTGAATGTGGGCTTGTAGAGGGTAGAACCTGAGGCGGGACCTCGTGCGCAAACTCTGACGTGCGGCTGTGATTTATAAATGAAAAGGTGTGCAGAAACATGCGTACGCACTGTTTCATAAATCTGAATTTTTTTTGGCGTACGCCATTTCCGCCTTTTGGCCGTATGTTCACTTTTAGTATGGTTTCCACGGAATCCTTTATAAATGAGACCCCAGATATTTTACCACATGACCAGATACTTTACTACATGACCAGATACTTTACCACGTGACCAGATACTTCACCACGTGACCAGATACTTTACTACATGACCAGATACTTTACCACGTGACCAGATACTTTACCACATGACCAGATACTTTACCACATGACCAGATACTTTACTACATGACCAGATACTTTACCACATGACCAGATACTTCACCACGTGACCAGGGGTCGGATTTATAAAACTGGCGTACACACAATTTGAAATAAAAAAACTTAAATCTTAAATAAAAGTTCCTGTGCACAAATCCCTTCATCTGCTTCCTCCTCAGACGACCCTCACCCACAGACCCCTCCCTGACCCACAGAC
>NW_013952453.1:1381773-1384758 GCF_001266775.1 Austrofundulus limnaeus | reverse complement strand
GCACTATGTAATGTTCCTATTTACTGTATCAACAAAAAGTATTTCCTTCTTTAGAATGTTTTATTTTCGAGGGCAAATTCTTCATATAATAAAAGATGAAAAGACAGGAACATTTATTTTATTTTGTATCTGCAGTAATGTTGAAAGATGTTGCAGTTTATAAAGGCAATCTGGCAAAGTTATCTGTCAACTTGAGTGGAGAACACAGAAGACAAATTACTTTATAAATTCCAGCAAAGCACAGACTTAGATCTCCAAAATGTATCAGGCTTTTGTAAACAAAACAAAACAAAAAAAAAATAATAAAAACATAAACATAAAATAAACAAAAAATAGATTATTTTGCATCTTAAAACCAGAATTTTGTTTCATCGCAGTGTTGACCCAACTCTAAAAGGAGACGAGGCCATCCTCGTATCTTTTCTTCACAGACACCTGAAAGGATACAGAGGAAGGAAAGGAGATGACGGAGATGGTGAGAATGTGTCACCTATCTGGTTTTTAACACTTTTCTGAAATAAGGTTGACAAACAGGCAAGAGCCATTTGTGAACTGACAGATTGTGACAGGATTTCTGTCAGGACTGGCAACTCTAATTAGAGGACTGAAGCAGTCAGGCTGAGAGAGAGAAACCTCTTAAGCTGGAAGGGTCAAAGGTTCAATGATACATTCACCATGCAGGAAACTACAGTGCGTACACTGTACTTCACACAGACACACACTGAGTGGATGTACATGAGGATGGAACTTTGCTAAGCTCTGTTGAAAGTGCAAAGATCAAATACAGTTCACGACCTTCAAGGTTTTTACAGTTTTAGATTCACAGGGAAGTTGAAAAAGTACTTGGAACTGTATTTGTAACACAGTTGTGTAGTTATACAAATATAATTTCCCTGTTGTGAAGCACTTTATGTAATTGTGGGACCTTACTATTGTCATTTTGCCTATGGTGTTAGCAGCTGCGTTTACATGGACATCAGTAATTGGATTAAATGGCCATTCGGAATAAAAAATGTGCCATGAAAACACCCCATTCGGATTATTCTGATCCGATTCAGCTCGATCCGATTGAATTTGTTATCGGAATGAGTGGTTTATGCTGACTGATAATCAGAACGACGTGCTTGTAAACAATCCGGTCATTGTATTCTGATTGTGGAAAACTGACCAGAATGCTCTTGTCTTCTGACTTTCATCCAGCGGTTTCTGCTTTTTTTTTTTTTTTTTTTTTTGTGGAGGGAGGGACAGCAGCGCAATAGTTTCCAGCAGCACAGAACTTTCCTCCCGTTCTCTCATTCAACAAAGAAGGAAGACACACAGCCTGTACTGCTTTGCAAAAATAAAAAAAATGCGCGCATCACCTCCACCATTAATAAAACCTGTCGCAGGTCCACTGTGAGCACTCAGAATACATTTTTTTTTGTGTTAATCATGGAAGTAGAACTATTTTCTAAGATTTTTTTAGGGAAATTTAACAACTGGCATTTCAGTGCTTTTATTCTGAATAAAAGCCTGGTGCATGTAAACACTTGCCATGATCGGATTGCGCCCAAATGATACATTTGGATTATTTAATCGGAATGCATTTCAAACCGATCAAAGAATGTTGTGCATGTAAACATAGCTACTGTGTCCTGACGGAATATGAGACAAATAATCTCTGGAAAAGAGGAAAAAACCTCATCTGGCTCCTCCCAGTGGTCCTATATAGCCATTTGCAGAAACACACTGTTCCTGATCAGAAACAGCCAATGAGAGCCAAGGGGGTTGTCTTACCAGTGTCAATCACCCTTGTGTATGCACTGCTCACGCTCTTCCCCTTGCACAGGGCTAGTCGTCGTTTAAGCTCGAGGCTGCCCGTGTGCTGCAGCTTTGCTGGTGGTGCGAAAACTAACATTTTCTAAGAGCTCTGAATGTACCACGGCTGTTTATCTGCCGTCGACTGCATTACTGAGTTGAGTTGCTCACCAGCCTTTGCTCACCAGCCTGCGTGTTGACAGCAGCAGCAGAGAACAAGAGGGAGGGACCTGTGAGGAAAGTTGGTTCCAATATTCAAGCTAAGTCAACATTTTGCTCAGAAGTTTCTATCAAAATTTGACCCTGACAAGTTTAGCCAAAATCATAATGTTGCTTGCACAATTTCTCACCATGCAACTGCACAATCAACTGAGGCGGGCAGGTAAAGCAAAGTCGGAGAGTGAAAGTCCCTATCATCAACTTTATTGGTAATTAGTTGCTTTGTTACGTTGGGTAACATGCTCAAAGATCCGTTTAATGTATGTGTGAGTTGTGCTGGCAGTGAGGAGAAACTCACCGGTTTACCAAGGCAAAAACTGTTGTAGTTTAGCGCTGAAATTTGCCTACACAAATATAAACCTACATGTGATCCTCTGGGAACACTGACTGGAAAAGGTCCACATGAGTCAAAAGGCAAGCATGACTCTGGGATTTGAACCCGAGGCTCTGTGCTCAATCTGGAGGATGTAATGCCCCACCAACCCGATGTCCCTCAACCCCCATCCACTACTGCTCACTCAGTAGGGCTTGCGCCCAGCCTGCTCTCACTCGCCAACAAACTGATATACTTTAAAGGCTGCCGGAGGCGAGGCCAGTTTACATATATCTAACTCGACAGGCGAGCCAGGAGGAAACAAGACCAATGACCCGCATAGATCCATTCAAATGCAAAGACTGGAGAAAATGAGACACTGTGAGTCTCTGTCTCTGTCTGTTACACAGGCCTTGAATAATTTCTTTTTCTTTTTTACATTTTCTGGTTTGTTGTGTTTGTAAATAAAAAAAATAATAATCTTGCAATCTTCTGTCAACAGAGAGAAAAAAATAGTTCATTAGTTCAGATAACATTTATGTTATTTTTTTTCTCACTGGCCTTCAACCTAACTGAGATTTGGTTTCAATCAACTTTTACTGTATTGGTGCTGATTTTACTTATTTAACTGTGTGATTTTATTGTGTTTTTGTATT
>NW_013952453.1:1379770-1381558 GCF_001266775.1 Austrofundulus limnaeus | reverse complement strand
TATATATTGTTTACAGCTGAGAATTTGATTTTCAAAAACAAGATTTGAAGGCCCCTGCTCACTCAGACCTGTAAGCTTGTGTTTCACACAATTTACTCAAAATAATAAATAAAATGTTTCTTCGTTTAGTTGACTGAATGAGAAGAATATAATCAAAAATCATTTGATTAAACATTTCTAGAAAAAAATAATATCTGTAATGTTTTACAAGCTTTATAAAACGTTGGCTAATCAGAGCACCTTGAGTTTTAACTTTAAAGAGCTACTTGCCCTGTCTTGTAGACGATATGCTAACTCCCACATACGGACCATGCACCTTATTCCATCAAAACATGCAAATGTAGCCTAGGGTTGTGCTTTCAAGATAATATCTTAATTACTGCAGTTAAACCATGGTCTCTCACATTCTGTTCAGTAACACAGACTCCTGGGCCTTAGTTGATTGAACAGAGTTGATTTGATAGACGGTTCATCTTTAATTTTATTTTTAATTAGAAGGTGATCTGAGGAGAGGCATCGCAAGTTAATTACAGTTACATTCATTAAGATCACAAATGTGTCATGCTTCTTGTTCAGTGGTTTGTTTATGCTTTTATTTTTTTTTAACAGTAAAGAATAATTATTCCTACCTTTTTGCTTTATGACCCTTTCAACAGGGGCTTTTAGTTGGGCTCGCAGCTCTAGACACTCCTGTTTGGTTTCAGTTGATCTCCTCTTAATGTTTGCGCTTTGTCTTGGAGGTAATTGGCAATACCTCCAGCACATAAACACTTACCTAATTGGAAGGGTTACCAACAGCTCGGCAAAACATCTAAGAGATTCTAGAATGTGATTCTAATCCTCCAGAGCTTACAAAATTATCATTATCATTACACCATGTCAATTTAATATAAAGTAAAGTTGCCTAAATGTGTCTTTTTTTTAATTAGAAGTCAGGACCTCTTTACAATTAACATGTAACATTAATCCAATAAACATACTCAAAAGTTATTTTTACCCCCCCCCCCCCTTTTCTTTTGTCTTGCTCCTGACATGGCCACCCTTATTTGCTCCTCCTTCACTTGTCTTTTAAGCCTAATTAGCTCACCTGTGGTCATTTAAAAATTGCTTCTCATTTTCTTGTATATTTCCGTACCCTGGTCACAGTACTTAGCTTTAGTTTAATGACTAAAGTCATGCGTGCCTGTGTTCAGGTACTTTTACAACCACTTCCAACAGAGTAGTGCCTTTTGTAAATAAGAAAGCTAATCACAACCCTCATAACTAATCATTTGGCTTATGATTCATGAAGGTCTTCTAGAAAATTCAAACTTTTTTATGTTTGTAAGGTCTCTCATTAGTTTGAAATACAGTATACTCTGCCCAATTAAAAAAATATGGAAATCATATTTTTAAAAAACAAAACAAGGAAAAAAAGTCAGTTTCTCTTTTTTTTGTAAGAAGCAGCTAAAACACATTAATAATAAGTACAGAATTTCATAATAAAATCATAAAAAAATCTGTTTACCTGTACTAAAATATGCAGCATTTCTGTTTGCCTCAGCCCTTCTGGATCCAATTCTACCTTTCTTCTAGAAATTACAAAGATCAGCAACCTCAAGGGTACATAATTCTCATCTTAAACAACCTTAGAAAAGTGATTGAGGAATTAAAATAAGATTAATCACTTTTCCATTACCCTTTAATCACAAATCTACTGTCAGAGTGATGCATGATCATTGTAATGGGGTTGAATTAGAAAGGTCTCCATAGTCAGTTACTATTTTTTCATATTTCAAGGCACTTTAT
>NW_013952453.1:1363850-1379211 GCF_001266775.1 Austrofundulus limnaeus | reverse complement strand
AATAAATTCCTTGTGTATAATTAGGAGTGCCATTAGGTCGCTTTAGCCTTTTATAAAGTTTGCAGGTTGTTTGGTAGGTACAGTAGTACAATCTCCCAACAGTCAGGGTAATTGTGCCCCATGGTTTGTGAAAATTACACCAGGTGACTGTGAAAGTAAAAAAGGTGACCAATTGTCAGTGCATGAGGACACATCTCATCTACAGGTAGAGCTGATAAGTTCTGCTTTAATGATCTTGTCAGGGTCATTCAAATTAGAGACCTGTAGGACAGAAAATGAGAATGAATTGAGATATAATCCCCGAACACTGCAGGCCTCATCAGCATGAGGCCAGAGATATATCTCTTTTAAAGGTTCTTTATGTGGGAACGTGGAAGCTCCCCAATGACAAACCTATTATCTGTTTCTGTTCAAGGTTAGAGCCAGTAGATCCATAGAAAATCGGAATTGGAAAGGAGGTTATTTCTTCATGAGCTCTGCTTTTTTTATCATATCTGAAACTGTTATAGATGATCAGTGTCATTATGAATGATGAGGTCTCATTCTCGTTATTTGAAATGCTAGTAAAAGGTGAGGGTGACTTTCATTTCCTCTTCAGATAGCATCTTTTCTTTGTAGGCCTCACATGTAGATGAGTTGAACACAGAGTCAGGTAGAAATTGACCTGCAGCCAAATCCTCCTTGATCAGAGTGAGAATAGCCCCCACAAAGACTGGACACATGACCAAAGACAGAAAAAAAAATAATTTAATACAAATATTCTTTGCGTACCTTCTACTATGACAGTATCAAACTGTTGCATTTGAACATGACTCAGTTTTGCACTTATTTAAAAAAAATAATAAATTGGTCATAAATGCATAAGAGATTGTGGTTCACTGAGGACAGTCTTCCTTTAAATGTTATAAGCAGAGACAGTCATTGTTGTGCTAAAGTAACTGGCAATATTGTTTGGTTAATATCCATAAAAAATAAAGCTTACATAAATATTTAAAAGCATATACAGATTAACTTGTGACAGGACTTTCAACTCTGCTAATCTGACTGTATTCTGAAATGTAAAAATGTCATTTTAAGTTATTAAATGTTGTGTTTAAAGCTAAGATTTAGAGTTCAAACATCATAAATGACTTACTCTGATGTCAAGGTTGCACAGTTTAAATTGATAAAAGTTATTTCCAAATTATGTTTCCACTAAGTGGTTTTGCACTCAACAGTGATTTTGTGCAAATTTATTTTCAGCTGCAGCTGACTAAGCAGCGCAGTCAAAGCAGAGTTTTACAAATAGATTCTGTCAAGAGAGATTGGTGATTTCTATTTAATTTGCAAAAGCGTAATGTTGGTACGTTTTTTTAAACTTTTTTTTCTTTTCTTTTTTGCTGTTTTTAGGCATGCAGTTTTTTTTTCACATGCAAGCTTATTGCTCCTGTATTAACCTGTTCTCACTCCCGACTCATCAACATATTGACGCTTGGTTGCATACCTTAACTAAAAACTAAATAGAAATATGTGCAGCAAGCATTTATTATATGACTTTGAGAATATAAAGTAAGCAGCCTCCACATTAAACTCACCTGCTTTAATGCTGTGTAGGTTCCTTTTTTTGTGACACCATAACAGCGCTCTGCAATTACAGCATAAATATGATGTTTTAGTGAACTCCTGCAAATGCCTGCTTCTCCCCTGGCTATACTGATAACCCATCCACCAATTCTTCTTTTAGTTTTGATTCCACAAAATAAATAAATAAAAAATGGTTTCCAGTGCAGGTACAGTACGTGAATATATATACCGTCACACATCCTGTGACTGATACACTTGAACTATATTTGGCCTCTGCAGTTTCTGAATAAAACTAAACCAGAGGAGTATATGTTTTAGTCACGAATCACATAAAAAACGGAGATGCCCACCTAAACCTGAACTTCAAACCAGATAGTTTTTTTTTTTTACTGAGCTGTCTCAAGTTTTTAAAAAAATGTTTTATGTCACATTAAGAGAGGATAAAGATTACGTTTCTTGAAAATACCCTAATGGAAAAAAAGCTTTCATTTTCAAGAAATATCATTTTCTAAGAGAATTATTTATTAGTCTCCAAGAATCCCATTCACTGCATATATATTTTTTTCTGTGTCTGACATTGATTCAGGTAAAAATTACAAAAATAATAAATACTATTGTAAATTTCAAATAATTTGTCAGTGTGCGAATGTGCTTTGTCACATTCAGAATCCAATGCTATTTTTAGAATGCTGTGATTATAAAACATTCCAACAAACAGTGCTTCACATTCAAAGGTTAATGAACATGACTCAAAGTAAATAGCTCTGTAAATAACACCTGCCCGTATCTTATTTGTTAGTCGGTTAGGATTCAACACCATCAACAGTTCTGCTCAAAATCATTTGTTTAGCATCAAAGACATGATTCAATGTCAGCTTAAGACATAACGTTCTACTTCAGAGAATATATCATAAAGTAAACACATACATTATGTTCACAGACTTTTACATTTTTATTTATTTATTTTTTGGCATCAATCCATCATCTCGCACAAATCACAGTTAAACTTATTAAAGACGTCTACAAATACTCTGAATTCCAAATATTGTTCCTGTTTTATATATCAGTGTATATTGTTTTGTAGTAAACTGAAGTCGCTAAATTCCTCCTTTTTTGTGTTTTTTTGTCATTTTTGTGTGTGCAATGTTTGCAAACCTGCAAAACATGATAAAAAATGTTCTGCTTATTAGTGGACTGTACTTTAATGAACCATAATTCTGGAATATTTGGCACTAAATCAGACAAAGTACAGTTTTGATTAACTGTTTTGATGATCAACCTTTTGTGTCTTTCAAGCCGCGTTGTTTTAAGTTGTGAAGAATGAGGTCTGACAGTGTCCTACTTTGATTATATGGAGACAGAACATGTGCCCACAGTCTTTCTGAGAAAAACTTATTACCAGATCAATTAACTGTGCTCACGTGAAATTACAGGAACTATTTTAGAGTTTCTGACAACTAAAGCACCACAGGCTTTGAAGTTATTTTTTTCAATCAAGCATGTAGTTTTATTTTTTTTTTCTTGTTTTTCTTATAAGCCTGTTTTCTCTTCTGTAGCAGTCTTCTTGAGCTCAAAACTTAAAAGCAAAACTAACTTATTGATAAAATCTAATGGATGGCATTTTGTGTATGAAAAAAAAATAGATGAAGCGTAATGATTGTTGTTAAAAAATAAAAAAAATAAAGATAAATGATATGATGGAAGCCAAATTGGCAAGGCTAAAGGATGCAAATCTGCTCTGTTTTCACTGTTGAACTCAGTTCTCAAAAGTGGAAACAGAGTAAATGTTTTATTTTGTCATGTATTGCACTGTTACAAATTAGCCCATCATCTACAATGTATGTATGTTCCTCATTACACTGAAACACTTTTTTGATGTGTATTCTGCAAATATAAAATGAAATTTTGTTTTTAGTCAGTAAACAAAGAAGAATAAAACATGAATGCTGATGAGACATCAAGATGCTTCAAAAGACACAATTTTTTTCAAATGTATTCCATCTTTTTTTGTGAACCTGTCATAATACTAATGATGATGAAAGCATTCTGGACTACACAGCCTTTGTAATCAAGGACAGTTCAGATGTTTATCACTGCACTGTTCCGCAACGACTTGCCTGTACCAACAACAAATAAATCTCACGCCATAAACAGTGGACTGTGGTACATGCTGGTGAATGGTAATTGTCAATTATGCCAATCAAAATCCAATTGTCCAAGCACAAATCTTCCATTATTGAATTTATGTCTAATGTTCTCACCCAGGCTTGCAGACGCATTATGAGATTACATTATCGTCTTTCACTACACTTCCAACCCCATGTGTAAAGTGGGAAATGACAATTACATAATTAAGACAGTTTCAATAATTAGATAAAAGCATAAAGCTGATTTTTGAATTAGAAGTCTTAGTTATGGAACATATGATGTCGTCTGATAAGGGAACACTTTACAGAGGTCGTTCTAACTGCGCCGGAACACGTTTAAAGATGCACGGCCATGCTTTCCTCACTCTGTCTCAATAAAAACATATTTCTTTTTCAGATGCTGAAAGCTTGTCAGAAGGAGTGACTTTGATGTCAGTGACATTGTCAAAAGTTTGGATTAAATTGTTTTCTCAAAAAAAAAATCTTTATTTATAAACACCACTCAGAAGCTGACAAGACTCGGGGGTTAGCAGTCTGTGGCCTAATCAGCCAAGCAGAAAAGGTATTCTTCTCTGTAGTCTGTGGATGAAACTTCCACCCACGAATCATGTTTAAAGATTTATGCAAACTGCAAAGAAAGTTCCATCAGGTTTGTGCCGATACTTAGCATGCTACAACCACAAATATGACCAGAGATGTAGGGTATAAATGAGGCCACTTTTTTTATTTATTTATTTATTTTTTTTGCTGCTGCACCTCCTTTCAAAGCTTTCTATCTGAAATGACTTACTAGCATGAAAACTGGTGGAAACATATTACTGCACTGATCAACCCATCTTTGCAATGTTTTGACAAGGATAAAGAAGTCCATCATTTTACAAAGTGGCAAACAAACAAAAACACATGCATACGTTTAAATCTTTCCTCAATCATGTTTACAATCTGACAAGTAGTAATGAGCAACAAGTTTCATTTGACTGCTGCACAAAACCCACACTGCACTCAGTGTGTCAATGATTATCAAACGTGATGGAAAGTTCAACAAAATCATTCCATTGGAACAACACAGACAAAATGGTAAAAAAAACATATCATTTGGCCATGTATGTATGTATATATACATGTACACACATTTGAAGTACACACAATACTATACACAAAAATATACAAAAAATTCTGTGTGTCTCCTGGGGGCTAAGCCCCCTTGTCCTTAAAACCTAGTGACACCCCTGGTTCACATCTACATGAGAATTGCTTCAACCTTCAACACAGGCTGCTAAATTATGGACATTTCAATATATTGATTTAAAATATGTATTGTAATAATAATCTTATCTGTGTATTTTGCCAAATGCAAATACATACCAGGCTTTATATTGAACAGCAGACCTGCAGCCACCACTTGTTGACTAAATTTGGCATTTTCAACTCCATTTACACTACCGACACATTAAACCCTTTTCATAGCTTTTTATTTCCTAATATAAGCGTTTTAGTCAAATGATAAACTTTCTAAAAATATTATGTCCTATCAGTATTGTGCACAATCAAGATGATCTAAAACCACTTCAATTGATCGAAGGCACATCTAACATGTTTCCTTAATTCTTAGGACCAAACACGGAGATATTTACAACTCTTTACACATATATATATNTAGTTAATGATAAAGTTGTGAAATATAGCTTTTCCTTTACATCTTTCAGTGCACACCTATTTAATTTGATGCGGATCAGAATGATGACAACAAAGGGCTCATCATGAATATTCTGCATATTTTACACTCATCTTAAATGATGATTCATTTGCGAGAGAAAGAGACTCCTTGGTGTAAGAATGAAGAAATGAAGACTGACAGAGTATAAAATCACTGAACTATTAAAAAAAATCACTTTTTCTCTTCACTGGCTGTAAAAGATTGATAAGACAGGAGAAGAATTTTGCCTGAAAGAAATAGTGTCCATATTTTATGTTATGCTTGTGTAGATTGACAGGTAACTAGGGAATGGTGAGATAGGTTGCCACTTTCTTAAACATATTAGTGGAGGAGCAGAAAAGTTGTTGCCATGGAGTGAAGGAAGGCTGAACAGAAATACCACAAGAAAACAATAATTAACATACATAGTATAGAACATACTGAAGGATTTTTTTTTTTACACAAACTGTATGAGCATTTAGAAAAAAGTATTTCACTAAAAATCTGGATCAAACTATCTGGCATGATGGGAAATAAAAAATAAAAAAGTTGATTAATAATTACAAACCAATCTAATCAAATTGTGCAAGCAGTTTGCACAACAAAACATAATCAGGAGCTGCTAACCAAGTCATTGAGAGCACAGTTGGAATTTACTCACATGTTGATAGAATCAACGAGGCTCACTGCTTTTTAACTCTTGATGATTTGTATTTAGTTAATTTTATTCCCCTCTGGGTTTGACCTTGAGGAAACTTTCATATATATTTTTTTCTTTTGTTAATTTGAAATGCATTTAGCTGAACACTAGGTGGAAAAGAAAGCATCAAAGTGCAGTCATGTCAAATTTCTTGAAAGGATCCCTTTTTATCAATTGTAAAGTTACAACCTGTTTCACTTTATTTGTATATTTTCCACCTCAAGATCCATGAGTGCAGATTGTATTTTAGAATGTGCACCTATGTGTATAGACATTGTTTAAACTAATCATCATGACATTTTGACCAGCCATCTAAATATTAAGGACATTTTTGTTGGCCAGGAAAACTGCTCTATCATTCAAAACACAATAAAAATAAAATAAAAAATGTCTATTTTTTTATAGTAACCAGAGCATTAGATATTTTGTCAAGATAAGATGCCATAAGATGCCATACAATGCCATAAGATGCCTTACGATGCCATAAGATTCAATACGATAAGATGCGATGCGATAATTCTTTATTAATCCCAAAAGTGGGAAATTTAGGTAAGTTTGTGTGTGGAATAAATGTACACTATTTTTCCCACATGCCATAACATCTAATTTATTAGTTTTACTGGAACTTAAGAAGATTAGAAGCAAATATGTACATATATTCAATTCAAATTCAATTCAAAAATACTTTATTGATCCCAGAGGGAAATTAGGTGCTGAAACAGGTGGACATTCAAAACAAAACTAAAATATTTTTTGTGAATATCAGGAGGTAAATTTCTGCAGAAAAGTATTTTCACAAGATGAGCAGAGTTACTTTCAATTTGTGAGGGGTCATATATTATTTGGTTTATCCGTGGATTATGAGTGTGTTAGATTTTTTTGTATATACAGTAAACTGAAAGTCAACTTCTGACCTAGTTAAAATACAAGTTCTTCAGACAAAAAAATAAAAATAAAAAATAAAGAACACAGACATGTACAGCACTCAAGGCAACACTTATCTAAATGCAGGAAACTGCACAATTACATTTATCCATTGCAAGGCCATACATTGGAGGTTTTAGAAATGATCTGAACTGAACATATTTCTTTCTTTACTGTAGGTTTTATTAAGAACTTACAGCCTCTTTTCATAATGTTCCATTTGATTGTGATTGTACAGTTGATATATATTTATTGGCCGACATTTTATCCTGAATAATTCATTTTATATGACATATGATATATATAAAATTAAAAATAGTTTAATAAAATGGAAAAAAAAATATGTCTTTAAATAATGTTTGTTCTAAGCCTACAAGCTCAAACAAAACCAAGCGTGTTTTGTTTCCAAACTCACCTCTCAGAAGCTCCTTTGCTTACATTTAATGCATTTTAAATATTATTTGACTTGAACTTGAGATGTCATATCTCCAGCACATAGATGAAGGCTTCTATTCTCATTGTCTTTGATGATGAAACTACTGTTCAACAATAGTGAAGCTGTTGTTAAGTTTGAGCTTTTTTTTCTCTTCTCCACACTGAAATACATACATAGTGACAGAGGTGGAGTGCTACTCCATTAGGCATGTGATAGGGCAAGTATGTGAACCTGCATGTTTGTTCCTTGACATTATTTAGAAGCAGGACAAAACACTAGAAGACCTTGTTAGCTGTCTTTGCCTGAAAGTATTGAATTGATTTTAACTTGAGACACCCACCTCTCTCTACACACACATACCTCTTGGAATGAGCAACTGACTATCTTAATGCTGAGAGAGCTCTTCTAGTAAGTGATGTAGAAATTGCATAATGGAGAGTTTAATGAACACCCCCCCCCACCCCCACCCCCCAGACGGGTTGGGAGGCTAACGTTTCTTAATCAAACAGGCAGGGTCAGGATGTCTGCAGAAACAATAAAAAAATGCAAGCTGATAAAAATGACATTGTAAAAATCTTTACAGGGAGATGATCAAATTTGATTTTAATTCGTATGGATTTGAGAACCTTATGTCAATTTTTTTGGACTGTAGTACATATTTTCTAATGATTTGCCAGATGAAAAAAATTCTCTTCAGGAATACTAGAAACAAATTCTCAAAAATAAACCTCCTGTCTTCTCTTCATTTACACACACTTTTTTTTATTTTTTGTTTTTCTTTTTCTTCCCTGTATGTATAAGACACAAAATGTGCTGTATTTATACCAGTAATTGGTGTTTTATATTGATGTTTGTGAAGTTGTGGGAGGCCGAGATTACAGGCTTAGCAAGGTCTCAAACCTTTCCAGAATCACAGGGGATTATGAAGCAAAGATTATGTCTTGTGTGAAAATAAATAAAATAAATAAGTAAAATTATATATCTTTTTATTTATTTATTTATTTTCACATCTGCATGGACCGTTTTTAACTGCTTTGCTGGGAGTGACATGATATACGGATGAAATGTGAAAATGTCCGCTGTAAATATTATTTGAAATTAGAACTATATACTGTATATTTTTATCTCCACCACAGAATCGCCAGCTTAATGTGTTGGAGGGGTTTGAGTACCCCTGGTAACCTTAAAGGGGCTATATTGTCTAAGGTATTGGCCCCTGGAAGGGTCTCCCATGGCAAACAAGACTTGGGGGGAGAAATGCAATAGAAATGAAACCATTTCAGGAAACTTCACCCAGAAAAGGGAAAACCAGGGCACCGCTGGAGCTAGGCCAGGGGCGAGGAGCTTGCTGGCAAGCGCCTGGTGGTCAAGCCTTGGCTCCAGGGGCTTAGCCAGGCCAAGCCCGAAAGGGAAAACAGCAGGGCACTTCCACTTAGACCCACCACCTGCAGGGGGACCATGGTCAGGTGTAATGCATGCCGGGCAGCAGGCAAGAGAGGGTCCCTGGTCATGTTGATTCCTGGCAGCTTAGACTAGTTCCACAGACGTAAACCTTAACCTCACCCATGGGTAAGAAGCCAGGGCTTGTGTGAGATTGATAATTACCTGCTAACTCTTGGAGAGGGGCTGGATTTTCTCCCACTCCAGTTACCCAGGCAGAAAAAGGTTGGACGGGTGTGGGGATACCCACAAACCACTCAGCTGTATACCTCAATGTTTGAGTTCACCTCAGTGAATGAGACGGTTTCCTGTCTGCAGCTTCATGCTGGGAAAGTTCTGGCTGTTTATGCTTATGCACCAAACATCAGTTCAGATTCTTTGAATGGTGTCATCTGGAGATTCCTTTGTTCTACTGGGTGACTGAACCCCAATGGTATCCTGTTACTGGACTTCTGTACTAAGCAACGGTTGTCCATAATGAGCTGAGTTGAAAGGCAAAACTCTTGATTTCCTGGTCTGTCTACATTCCAACCCTCCCCTATGGTCATAGTGCATGGATCATGACCGAAAGCACAAAATCCCGGATACAAGCAGACAAAATGAGCTTCCTTCATAGGGTAGCCAGGCTCAGCCTTAGAGAGAGGGTGAGGAGTTCAGTCCGGGGCAAACTTGGAGTAAAGCCACTTCTCTGCCTCAAAAGGAGTCACTTGACATTGTTCCGACATCTGGTGCCTCCTGGACACCTCCCTTCATAGGTGTCCCAGGCACGTCCCCCTGTTAGGAGGACACAGGGAAGACCCAGTATTCGCTGGAGGGATTATGTTTCCTCTCTGGCCTGGGAATGCCTCAGGGTCCCCCAGGACGTGCTGGAAAGTTGGCATATTTCTATAGTACCATTCCTTATCATAAATAGGTAGAAACTTGTCCAAATGACCAGTATAGTAATAGGTTAACAGAAAATACATTTATGTCCATTACTTATGCTTTCCAGTCTCTTACACTAAATAAAATTTGTTTTTGAATCAATGTTAAATGGGAAGAGGGCACTTTAAAAACAAACTGATCATGAATCTGTACTAATTTACAGACCTTGAGTAAAACTAAAGGGGCTCCTAAAGTAAAATGCAAACAGATTTAATCTTGTTTAGTAAAATCAATAAATATTTGCGAGTATGAACAAATTTATATTAATCTATATGACTCACTAGGGCTTACATCTCTCAGTCTGCTTACATTTTTGAGCAGAAAGAAAATTCAAGCAACCAAACTACGAATACAATCAGAAATCTAGTTTTTCTTATGACTACCCTCTAAAAGGTAAAATATAAAACTCATTAATAACAGCAGCAAATTAATTTTTCAGTTTTAAGTATGGGGCTCAAATGTCAAAAAGAAAGTCTTGTTTAAATGGAAGTCCTTTTGTATTATATATGCTAGCCCTCTATAGCTCACCACCCACAGTCTGAAGCCCAGGGCCAATGATTCAGACTTTGCTTTTCATCAGTCACAATGTCCAAAAGCAACATTGTAAGAAGGATGGGGGTGACACTGTCACTGAAAATTCTGTTAAAAAGCAAAGAAGGAAAGGACAGGAATACCACTATGCCCTTAATGCATTTTCTTTTGTTAAAACAAGTAAACTTGACAGTCTTGTTCTCAGAGTTATCAATAGCTTTTGTGGATGACTGCAGCTTTCAAGTACACACTTCCGTTTCCTTATTCCCTTTGTTCTCAACCATACTTCCCTGATCACAGTTCGCCAAAGGTTTGGCTGGAATCTAAAACTATTACAGCTGTGCAGCCTCTGTGAGTTGCCAGACAAAAGAGAAGTGACAACAGTATCTCAAGGGAAGGTTAACAATAGAGGACAAAAGAAATATGAAAAGGGGGAAAAAGAAGAAATGAGACTGCAAGAAAGAATGTGGAATATTAAATAGGGAAATTAAGGCAATAGAATTAAATGTTGAGAGAAGATAGTGAAATCTTAATGTACTTTTTTTTTCTGAGCATATTTAAAGACAATTATACATTATCCCCACTATAATAAAAATTGCACAGCTACACATTCAATCTAAGTTTAGCAATCAGCCACAAGTCTAGTATAAAAATGAAATTCTAAGTCAACGTCACAACATAAGGATTCTCAATATAATTCAAGTTAACTAGTTTGTCATGACAGAAACACATCTTCCAATTTTAAATAGTTTTTTTAATAATTGTGTTTATAGGTTAGATAAAGTGAGAAGTGTAATGATACATCGATCTATATCGATATACAGCATCATTTTGAATGGTTCATGATTCAGTTATATCGAGGCAAAATGAAAATACCAATCTATTTCGTCATCACATTCTTGATGCGAATCAATATTGTATGCCCATCTAACACAGTCATTGTGTTCGATTGGCAAATGATATTGCATTATATCGATTGCAGACGTGAATTGAATTAAATCAAAATCATATTGTGACAAATTTTGTGATATCGAGAAATATCGACTCATCATCCAAACATATCGATTCAATATCATGTCATGGTAAAGCTTGTGATTTACACCCCTAGAAAGTGACTGGTTGAGCGTTGGATGACTTTTATGTACGCTTTGATTTCAGTGTTACAATTTTATGCTGCCTTAGCTTATAATTAACAATGTCTGAAAATATTAGATGTTAAGATAAGCAAAATTTATCAAGGACAAATTTCAACATTTCTCAACAAACTACTAATTTGTCTTTCAAAGCTCCTGCTTTATTATTCATCAAACAAAGTTGAATCTAGCTCTGGAGAGACGGTGGTGGAGAGAGTTACAGAACCTGTGTTTGTGATGTCTGCAAACAAACCAAATGAGAGATGGGAGGTAATTGTGTCAAACAAAATGTTTTAATCAAAACTTTATGAAACAATTAACATTACCAGATATGTACATAAGAACACACAGAACTTCTAATAGAAAATCTCCACACAGAACAGGAGAGGAACACAAGAATCAACAGGCAGGATTAATAGATGGAATACCAATAGAAGAGTGATGACTGCGATAGCTCAGTAGTCAGTGCCACAGCCTAAAATATTAACTAAAATATTTGTCATGACCTATTTGGAGCAATAGTTCATATTAACTAAATTGAGTAGACAAATCTTGTTTTTTAAAAGGGAAATTATAGGCTGTTGTCTGTAATGAACTGGTGACTGTCCAGAATGCTGCAGCTTTCACCCAATGACTGCTTGGAAAAAAAAAAACATTGCCACCCTGAACTGGATTAAAAAGGTACATAAAGTGGATAGATGGAAGCAAATTATGGGTTGTTTTGTTACAGCATGAGCATTTCTCTTTTGAAAAAAAAAAATCACATTAAAATAAAATGTGATCTACCCTTGACCAGAGTAACAGGCTTCAGAGTAAGAATAATGGCAAAAATGAAAGCAGCAATTAAACTCTCACATTTAATTAAACCTTTAGATTCATTTATAAGTAGGTCGGTATGCTGTACATTTCCAATCAGCTTATTACTTTATAAAACTTAGCTTATCTGAATATTAGTGAACTGTTTCATATTTTGGATCTTAGAAAACTGTACGTCTTATAAGTATTTATTATCATTTTGAATTTGTAACTAAGAATCTTTAAAGCATTGTCTCCAGAATACATTGTTGTGGTGTTTACTGATGTCAAACTTGGGCTTAGAGAGCTGGCGCTGAGATTGAACTCACTCAAGTATTAATTCATTCTTGTTCCACACAACTCTATTAATACAAATAAAACTATTAGTTGCATACACCTGTGTGCATTTTAAAATCCCTTCTACACACACTCACACGGATATAATTCAAATGCACATGCGATTTATGAGCCTCGTGCATTCACAAATGGCTGATTATCAACGTCAGAGTACTGCAGACTCAACACTTTGTCACTTTCACATTCTTCGGAGCTCTGTTGGGCATTACAGATAATGTTCGTACTGAAGTTATTTTATCTGACATAATGATATAAACTTGCAACAGACATCATTCAAAACAAAGGCTGTTTATCTGCTGTATATAATTGTTTCACCACCCAAACACTGCAGAAAATTTGGTTGTTTTAATAAATCAGGAAAACAAGCTAACAGGAAAACAAGCATTTCACCTCCTATCACACATACAAAACACCAAAATATAACATACGGACAAAGACAAATTATCTGTTGTATTGTTTACTTGTTCTATCTGAAGTCTTTGGGAAATAAAAAACAAACAAAAAAAACAGTGACTTAAGATTGTAGTTTTGGTTGTTTACACGCATGTTTGATTAAATTTACACGACCTTGCCCTGGAAACAATAATTGCAACAAAGGTTAATGTAGCTCACAAAAATAGATGCAGTCTGGGGATGGATGACTTGAATTCTATCAATCACTCCTGAAGGCTGCAAAAAGGATGAAGAAGTGTGAGATTGGCAGACAGTTAACCATGAAATTCACTTTTACTGACGTCTAGCAGGTTGCAATTTTCCAGAGGGATTGAGTTGAATTCTTTGCGCTCACGTGTCACATACTGTTTGTGTGTTCATGTATGGCAGGATGAGAGGGCAAAGAATTTTACTCTTGTAATCCTAGTTTACAACTTTTAATCAAGCACTGACTTGTGCTTCATTTGAGGACGATTGTGACCTTTTTTGCTGTAATACACATCTAATCACAGCAAAAATAAACATATATTTTTAATCATTTGAAGCATACTTTTCCAAAAATAAATTATGGAAAAAAATGTAAAATTAATTAATTTAAAAAAAATTGACTGACAGCCTAAAAATACAAACCTGCATAGTTAGACGTGGTCACAGCTTACACTTTAAATAGTAAAATGTCTCAATGACTTAGAACCATGCTTAAAGGGATCCAGGATTAGTTGCAGGCTAACAGTAAACTTTATTTGATAAAAATATATTTTAACTGTAAAATAAAGACTGTAGAAATACAGTCTCTAGCACCGACGCTATCACCTTAAACATGTATTAACTCAGCGCTACACATTCTCCTCTCGTCACTGAGGTCCTCCATCCACATGACAGAGAGGGGAACACAAAAATGATTCAGCCTGCAACTGAAAATATGGATGGAGGACCTCAGTTTAACTTGTTAGTTTGTTGCGCTAGCACCGAGCTAATGCATATAAGGCAATATAGCATTGGCACTAGCGTGAAGACTAACCGGCTAAGCTGAAGTTCTTCTTCCATGAAGCAGCTCTGTTGTCCTCCATCCATATTTTCAGTTACAGGCTGAGTCATTTCTACCTTCTCCTCTCTGTCAACGCCCTCTGGTTTCATTTAAACAAGTCGATCGACAGATATTGCCCAAGATTAAGCTTCAGGGTAGATATAGCTCGCTTACACCGAGGACCTATCCATGTCATCATTTACCCAGAATGCTTTGCGTGTAAATAAAATGGCTCTTTCTGTGTTAAAATGTATATTTTTTAAATTTACAAAACTAAACAGCCGACAGTATTTTTACAGTCTTTATTTTACAGTTAAAATAAATGTTTATCAAATAAAGTCCAATGTTACACCTAATTGTGGATCCCTTTTAAGGTAGTAAAAAAACACCATCTGCTATGTTAATAACAAGCCTAACAAAAGTCTACACTTGTACTGCTTTTCCTCCCCAATTAGGATGATTCTCAGTACAAGTTTATAACTGTTGACAACCATCTTCTGAACTTTTGAGTCTTTTTGTACTATCAAGAAGTTCAGCAATTTTCCGGTGTAGTATGTGCATATACGTATACTAGTATGTGTAAATTGTGTGGCTTTTTGCAGCTGTCTACAGTCAGGGCTTACAGAGTTCATGGGCATGACCAGTGGTCAGAGTCGAAGAGTCAGTAAACAAATAAACAGGAAATGCATCAAACTGGTTGAATTAACTCAAACTGCCAAAACAAAAGTGTGTGCAGTCACTTCTGGAGTTGGATGGAGACAGGCAGATGAAGAAACGGAGAGAGGGGAAGGATGATGATAACACAATGGCTCTCTCGCCCAATTCTGTATTCCCTGCAGCATGAATTAACATTTTATATTCAGAGCAGTATGTGAGTTGCTCTGGCTCTGCTGAGGGCTCAGTGATCTCTCATAAACTTGGCAAGCTCTGTGGGCTTCTACACTGGCATTTATAATTAGCCATCCACATCCACATATTGCCTGTGGGACACAGACTATGCATTATTATATTATTATTATAAAAACAATAGAATCAATCATCCTTGCTTCTCAAGAAAACATTATGTTGTTTTTTATATATAGTTTTTTCCATTAGGCAAAAAATAACTTCAACGCTGGTACATATATGAAAAAGAAATGTAAATTAGATATGCTACAGCAGCATTGCTTTTGTAAAATTACACCAAGTAGCGACTCAATCTTCCCAAAAAATAAATAAATAAATAAAACAGTTTTTAGATGCAATGACTATATATG
>NW_013952453.1:1359791-1363755 GCF_001266775.1 Austrofundulus limnaeus | reverse complement strand
TATATATATTAGTTGATGATAGTAAACTTGAAGACAACAAGCACACCTTCACAGCAAATGTACATGCCTGGCTTGTTGTCTTCCCTAAACATTCCGTTTGCTGAGCCTTTGCTCTGGGCGCTGAGCAGGGGGCGGGCGGACAAAGAGACAATGAGAGGGTGGTCACCTTGCAGAATTCTTGTCAGGAAGGCCTAAATGACATGCTCAGGATCGCAAACACTGTTAGAAACAAAAAGGGCCCGCATCAAAGATCGCGAAGATAATTGCTGCCTAATTTGCATAAGAAATGTTGTCAAACCAAATGAGGTCCTGGGCAAGCGGGCATGTACATAATAGCACTGATGCATAATTAAAGGTGAAGAGTTACAGATAGTTAACTGTTGACCTATGCAAATGCCAATCAAATGCTATGTTCTTATAGGAAGGCAAAGACAACAGAAGGGATTGAAACATAATGCAAGAGAAGACAACCATAAAGTTACTGAAGTTTACACTAACCTTTAGATTATTCTCTTATTTGTTATACATAATGTTGTTACAATGAAAGGAGTTACATCAGGATTTACCAACAATTTTGAGGAATAGATTTGAAATTTGTGACTATTGAGGGGAAAAAAAGCTGACAGAGTTCCAAACAAAGATACATAACTTAAAAGGGTCACACAGGGAACAGGTAAAGATAACATGTAAACAAACAGTATAATGAACTGAAGAGTGAGTGAGAGCAGGGAGGATATGTACTTAGGCAGGGAGGGCAGCTGAGGGTAATGAACATGTGGAGCAACCCATTCTCACTCCCAACTCATCACGCTTGGTCAGGTACTGTCTGCATCCAGTTTTGAACGCGTCGGGTACCCCCTTGCATCAGCTATTAACAAGATGAGACAGAAGAGGAGGAGAGCGTTAGGTTAGCCCTAGACTTCATATCCCTGACCTCAGTACCTAAAGTTAAGGTACCAAATCTGGGCGGCTGTGGCAGAGTGGTTAGGGGAGTCATCCTGGAACTGGAAGGTCGCCGGTTCGATCCCCCATCCAGCCGTATCAGTCGTTGTGTCCTAGGGCAAGACACTTCACTTGCCTTGCCTACTGATGGTGGTCAGAGGGTCTGGTGGCGCCAATCCTGGTGCATGGCTGCCTCGCTTCTGTCAGTGCAGGGCAGCTGTGGCTACAATGTAGCTTACCATCATCAATGTCTGTGTGAATGGGTGAATGTAAGCTTTGGGGTCCGGAGGGACTTGATAAAGTGCTATATACGTTCAGTACATTTACCATCAACCCTGATCCCTCATATTAACCATTTTTGAAAGTGCAGAGAATGCACGACAAATAACTGTCCCAGACCCTAAATTTAACTTCTATTAGTCATATACATCCTATCCCTGACCCCAGTACCTAAAATTAACCATTAATCCTGATCCCTTATATTAACCACAGACCCCCAAACCAAAGACCCCTATGTGGCGCAACCTGGAAAAGCCGCAGGTGTGAATAACTGACACAAGTGGGGTACCCGACGTGGCAAAACTGGATGCAGATGGTACCTGACCAAGCATCAATATGGTGACAAGTCGGGAGTGAGAACGTGTTGGTGGAGCAGGTGTAAATGATTAAATGAAGGTAACCCCGGATTTACACTACATGCGGCTCCACTCCGCTGCACTGCATTGCGCAGTTAGTATGTTCGTTTGTGCCCCAATTGATACAGCCTCCGCTCCCCTCGGCTCCACTCCGGTCCGACAGACAGAGGAGGGAAGGTGTGCAGAAAGGAGTTCACACAATAAATCCAGTGACAAATGTGGAAGTCAGACCAAAACATTATTAATTATATTAAAGATTAACTCCAAACACAGCTGAAAACATAAATATAAGAGCTTTTGATTTCTATGTTTGAAACTGGGTCGCTGTCGTCTTTTTGAAACTTCTGATTTCAAAATAAAATCCAAGTGTATCGTGTCTTCATGCTTCATGCTACCTGTTGCCATCTGCTGCCCAAACAGAATGATAAATTCTGACAGCATTTGTGTAGAAATGCATCCATATATTTATTAATTTGACTGCAATTTCAACAAAATTATGGTGTGTTACTTTGTAAATATAGATGTTTTGCCCATTTCTCTTCCTGTTGGCGTGACATAATCTTTAAAAAATGACTCCGGCGCAGCTCCGGCAGAAATAGGATCAGATCTAATTTTGCCAAATCGCTGTCCGCTCACTGCTGCTCACCGCCGCCGTGCGCAGCCAGTGTAAATACTCTCATTGATTATAATGGTTGCGTATTTGCTGCAGAGGTCGGACCGGAGCAGAGCCGGAACACATGTAGTGTAAATTAGGGGTAAGAATGAGGAGAGAATGGTCAATGACTCAAGGAGACACTGAGAAACAAAACTAACCAAACACAATGAAATATTCAAAATAAAACAGAACATACTGTCTTTCAGTTTTAATAGGGGAGAAAAGGTTTGATCAAATTACCAATGAAAATAAATAATCTATAAGAAGACCCTGTTAAACCACCGCCCCACCCAGGATTTAACTGTTCAGTTTCATGAACTGACCTTAATTGATTCAGGACTGCCTCTCTCCAGCTGGCATCAATCCATCACCCGTGCTGCCTGTGCAGTGTGTAATACAAACAGGAGTTAGGTGGGCCGCATGTACCTGCTTTTTTGTTTTCTTTATTTATTTATTTATTTGGGTTTGGGGTCTTTTCTGTGTCATTTCCTGTTCAAAAGACAGATTATATTGGCTTACTCCCAACAAACCCCCACAAATCTTGGCGGTATCATATCGAGCTGTAAATAAACACCAATGCAGCCATCAACAGCAAAACATATTGCAATTGACACGAGTATGTTCCCATTATTATTATTTATTTTTATTTATCTACCTAATCATATTTTCTCACGTGTTTATCATACTATGAATTATTCTCCTAAACACTGTGGCAGTAAGCTCAGAGTTATGTGAACATCATGTTGAATAACCTCAGATTTATCTGTGAGATGAAAAATGATCGGACCGAGTTTTGCTGTGTGTCTCTGCCACTTGGATAAACTGTTCCAATAAAAAGCAAAAAGCCCTCTTTGCTTATCGCTACACATAATACAGAAGAGTCAGACATCAGTCTGTGCCACTGTATTTCCTGAAGAGGAAAGCACAGCAGTCTAAGACGTCATTAATCACAATAAATATATATAGCAGGTGTTTTAAAAATATGGCTCTCTTTAAAAGTCTGCAGTATTTTGCAATTTGCTAACTTTATTGCACTTCAGCACTAAATTTAGCCTGTTTGATTTTTTCTTTTAGTCTTGTTCTTTTATTATTATTATTATTATTGTTATTATTATTATTATTGAGCACAAAGCTATTTCCTAATAAATAAATTTCAAATGAGACAGCTAAAACTAAAAAGATCAACATGAACATAAAGTGTCATCGTTTTTTATTTGATCTTGCTGCCTAAATGTTGAATTTTATCTGCAGTTATTTGTAAAGTTTTTTTCTTTTCCTTTTTTTTTGTTGTTTGAATATGACATATATTGTTTGTATGAATCAGCATATTACTAAAATAGAAATGACCTACAGTGAAAAGCTTTTCTTTTAACCTCTTTACTTTTCTATTTCTTCTTGCTGTTGTTGTTGTTGTTGTTGTTTTTTAATTATTGCCTAAGTGCTTTGGCAAGTTTCAAACTGAGATACAACTGTCAAAAATATTTTTCTCAGTTGAAATAAAACACTCAAAATCTCACTCACCTAATTTTTACACAATATTTAATCCTCCTGTCCTACTCCACCAGTCATGTTTGGTGTTGTCACTTGGCAAGCAAACAGTTTTTATTTTTTTATTTCTTTATTTCTTTTTCTGCATCATCCTGGCAGTAGACAATGGCTGCTGGGTTGCTGTTGTTGAGCAATTGGCACAGGTACTAGAAAGCACTTGTCTCATGTCAGCACACATAGACTG
>NW_013952453.1:1356796-1359681 GCF_001266775.1 Austrofundulus limnaeus | reverse complement strand
ATTTTACACAGTAATTTTATTTTATTTTATTTAGTGCCCTGAGACGACATATGTTGTGACTTGGCGCTAAAATGTATTTACTTTATTTAGCTTATTTTGCTTAGACCTGCTGAATCATTGTCTGCAGTTACAGATTCCATTCATGCAATCTGTATTTTTCCACAAATATGTCTATTATCCTTATTTCTTCAAACAGATCATTTGTTTAAATAAATTTCCTGTTTAAATGAATGCTTTTTTGTGAACTAATTTATATGAGCAAGCGATGTCATTTGAACATTACATAATCTCCCCAAATCTTTACTTATCTTGTTTGACATTGAAATCATCTGGAACTTGCATGTCCAACAAAAAGACAAGACATCTGAAGGATGTTCATGCCACAAACCACTTCTGCTTCATTTCTCCTTGCTTTGGCATTTCTTCTAGCTTTTGCTCGTAACCCGACTCTTTCATAATGCAAGACATGTCAATCAGAGCCCTGCGACAGAACACTCATCTCCCAAGGAGATTATCTGTCATCAGAGGATGGAGGAACTTGCAAATCCCCCCTTTCCCTTCACTGCTGCAGTTGAGGGCTTGAGGAGTAGCCTATCTCCTCCTCAGTGATTAAAGTGGGAGATTGAGTGTGTTTGCGCAGCACACAGAGAGCCTCATTACAATGCGCTAGCATGTTGTTGGAAATAGCTCTAGCCCGGAGCTGTAATCCAGAATGTGCTTAATGAGGGGCCACCCAGCCTCTTCATGGGTCTAAGGAGTCAGTCAGACCAGGAGAGCTGGACGAGAAATGGAGAGAGAAAGAGAAATGGCTTTCTACAGCAACATATCAATCTTCACAGTGATTGAAAAATTATAATAATAGAGCTCACTGCTGATATTTAAACCTCTCTGTCCTGCGCTGCCCAATGATATTCATATCAGATGCCTGTTCAAAAGAGAAAACAAGTAGTGATGGAGAGAGTTACAGAAGCATGGAAGCTACGGATAAATTAAGCTAATGCAGTAAAATAATTAAATAAAATGATAAGACACTGCAAAAGTGAAGGGATAACTGTAATTAGGTCAATGTCATTCAGCTTTGAGGCTTAATCTTAATTTTAGGGTAAAACACTTTCTTATTTACAGTATGTTTACTTTTACAATACAATTATATTCTTTTAAGAATCCTTTTTGTGGCACAAGTCTTTTAAAGCAGTCATGGTTTCACCATCAGTTCATCAGCAAACATGCACTCACAGTAATGCCAAGTCTCCAAACAAATAACCTCTGAAGGACTGACATTTATTACAGGACACGTTAGCTTTAAATACAGCAAAAGCCACTCAGAGTCCAGGAGAAACTTACAATTCTAATATAAAAGCACCCATCATGAAACAGCAGACTTTGTTTAAAAGCTTCTTTTACGAAGGATTCAGTACATGTTTGTATTTACCTTGAGATACTGAAAATGTGTCTAATAAGCTGTATTCTTACAGACTCAATCTAATTTACCATCTGCCTTGACACAGAGACTGCTGTAACTCTGTGATTTATGTTTGCATTTGTTGCTTTTGCAAGCACTTGTTTGCCACTAAAACATTTCGACAGAAACTAGTAGTTTGGCAGTTTGACTTTCTGGCATTTACAAGAGAATGTCACAGATCATGAAATATTGAATGGTATTAAATATAAAACAATAAAATCAGTGATAGCAAACTTATACCAATAAAATGTTTGTTTATATTTCAGTTAAGATAAACTTGTGATGATTTGATGCCGGTCAAAGTGATTTAAATTGTATAAAATGATGGTCTAGTGTGTATCAGGGTTTATTAATTTAATTGAATGTGAAGAAAACAAGTTTCAATTTAAACTGAGATTAGAAATTTACTGCGATACGAAGTTATGTTAAATTGCTCAAGCATTTCACTAGGATATAAATTGTGTAAAGAATTAAATGAATGTCACTAGTCAAATGATTATTTTTTTTATCCAGATGAATGAATCATATCATTTTGGGTTGTAAAATGCACAACTGAAAACATTTAAGCAAACTTTTTTGCCTTAAGTCACATGTCTACTTTTTAGAAAGTTGTTCTTTTTCTATTTTTCTTAACAGTGATGGATGTGCAAAATAAATATACATTGAAAACAATTAAGATAGTTTTGAAAGATTACATGTGCAACCAATTCCCATGTTGTATGATATGATATCAAAGTGTTAATGAAGTAATAAGATATTAGGAAAATGAGAAGTAAAAAAAATCAATTTCTCTTATCCGTTTTCTTTAATTTCAATTGTCTGTTTTGGTAGTCTTGCTTTCAATCTGTCTATTTTGTTTGAACTATCTCCTGTTGCTTAAAGACCAGTTTACATCATTGCAATCATTCATCCTTCCTGCACTCTGTCGAGCATGCATGAGACTTCTGTGCACGTAGCTTATTGTGTGGTGACAAACAGCTTGTCCTTTTCAAGTCCCGGATTAGCAACTTACTCACCCAACAGACAGGATGCTGGACTTAGAGCGTTGCAATCTAGTCTGTTGTTTTTGTTTATCTCAAAGTTATAATAATTTTAATTATACAAAAAAAATGTGTTTCATCCAATTCAAATTGGCCTTTTCATAGAAAAACTTCAGTTATTTATTTTCACCCTAATACACTTGACAGAACTATCACAATAGGGAATGGATGCATAAAAAAATAAACAACCCATTTATAACAAAAACTGTCATTGTGCAAAAGTATGTGAGTTTTAGATTTTTAAATTTTAAATATTTTGATTAAAACTTTATTATGCAACAGACCTGCAGCCTCACAATTACTTGACCCTGGCCCACCAAGTGTTACATGAAAACCTCTATTAAGCATTTAGAAATCACACTTTTAAGTTACCTATACAATAG
>NW_013952453.1:1355403-1356710 GCF_001266775.1 Austrofundulus limnaeus | reverse complement strand
TAAAGCAGTTTTGTTTGTTTGATGTGGCCAATTCCATCAATTAATATCCCACAAGGCTCCATTGCCAGGCTTAAAAAATGTTTTGCTTTCTTTTCTTTTCTTTTTTTTTTTTTTTTTTTTTTTTTTTTTTTTTTTTTGCTGGAAGTCTTGCGGAAGTACACTTTACAAAAATGTTCTGTATTTTGAGGTATTTTGGGGGTGGGGCTGAAATCATAGCAATCTGAGGAAAAATGTCTTACTTTTTTGTGATTTCAAATATAAAAATTATTACTTTTCAATTTCAAAGTCAACAAGACCAAGTTTTAGAGGAATGATTTCCTATTTCAGAATAATTTCTGTCTGCTACAATATCTTAAGAAGATGAGAGAGAAAATCTAAAAGTCGAGATGGTCTTCAAAATAAAAAAAAAAATGTTTTTTTTCCTCTCTCTCTACTTTTTCCCAACAAATGCAACAAGTGTTGAAGTGGAACTTAAAGCCTTCACATTAACTCATGCAAATGTGTTAATCTGTGATTTCATCCCCAATCATTGGACTGTTTTGTCTTCAGTATAAGTTGCTGTGACAACCTGGGACAAAGAAAATTTGAACTTTTCTAGGTGTCAAAAATTATAGCATTTAAACTGAAGATGGCTAAACTGAATCAACAACCACAACAGCCAGATGACTCCAGTGGTTTAAATAAATTAAATAGAAACAATATTTACAAAACCTCCAAATGGGGGCAATTTTGACCACTTATTAAAAACCGAACTCTATAAATTAAGTTAATGAGGTAAAACCACAAAGGAGACTCTTTTTTGCTCTCAAACCAAACTATGGTTATAAGCAAAAAACAAACAAACAAACAAAAAGCACACAGTGTTGGCTTTTGCAAACATGATCTTGCGTTGGAACGGTTTTCTTCACAGGTTGTCTCCGTTTAGTTGTATCAGACTTTACAGTTGACTTTCCCTCATCATGCCTGCTTTGTTTTGGACTTGGTTTTAACATATCTGTTAAACTAAATTAAACATTTTCTCATTAACTCTGCCTTTGTTCAGTGTGAAGTACTTTTGGAAAGGGTTTTAAACTCTGTTGTGCTGGTTTGGTCCGACAAGAAAATAAATCAGCAGAACACGTTCATTTGGAACACCTTAGTGGGCTGACCACAAAGTCTGCCATGTTTCTGCAAAATGACTTTGGCTCAGGTCATGGCCTGCCTTCACAGCATGCAGATAAAATAAATAAATAAATAAATAAATAAATAAATAAATAAATAAATAAATAAATAAATAAAACAGCTTTGTCTCAGTGAATGTCATAATG
>NW_013952453.1:1351332-1355168 GCF_001266775.1 Austrofundulus limnaeus | reverse complement strand
TGTTCACAAAATATAAAAATCATTACTCTATACTTGCAGACAACACCCACACCCACACACACATATGTGTTACTTTTTTAAAAATTATCCTATCTTATTTGAATAACAAATTTTAAAGAAACCTTTGCCCATCAAAACAGTATTGTGACACAGAAAACATCTCATCAGCAGGAAAGTTCCTTCCTTATGACCTCTTCTGAGACCCATTTCACTGTGTAACCGAGTGCTTTTCAGAAATTGACTGAAATTAGTTTTGTGCCACAGAACTATAAAATCACAGAGGGAGGAAAGGAGGGAGGAAGGGAAGGAGTGTCTGGTGGCTAGATGCCAGATGAAGCTCTCCTGGGAGGAACCTGGGCTCAGTTGCACAAACATCGAAACCAAAAAGCCTTGTGATACATCACATTCACAACCCTATTTTTACTCATCTATAAATCTCATTGAGTTAAAAAAAAATCTAAATAGCCAAGGACCCATGGATGCAAGAAACAAGGGAGTTGCTTTTTTGTACAGCATTAGTTAATGATGCTCTAATGACCATTATTTATTTTTGCTGTCATCCCGGCCCCAGATTCTAATCTACAGCAGATTAGTCGAACAAAATTATGGGATCATTAAGGACAGCGCTGACGGAAAGGAAAAAAAAAATAACAAGAGGGAGGAAGGGACAGAAAGGTGAGACACAGTTATCGTGCTTTGTTAATTGCACTTATTTGCACTTATCATGGTAATTACCTGCTCAGCTGGATCCAAATACAGTAGCAGGCACACAGGATGTTGCAGCTGAGGGTCTCGGCAGTTGTGGTAAAAAAAAAAGTTGGCACAATTTCACATGCTTGGGCTTGTAATGCAATAATTCAGAGAATTTAATCTTGGTTATACCTTGGATGGCATATTGCAATGAATTCCTGCTCTGCAGCAGATGATCCATCAGCACGCCATAAAAAATCCATTTGCATTATAAAGCAACAGCTTCTCCAACAGTTTGGGAACAGTAGTAAACTCATGATTCATTGCCACTGTGTAAGTGGTCAGTCGCCTTCACAGGCCGTAATTACAAGGAGTATTTGCAAGGCTCAAAGTGCTTTTGGTCAAAAATCATGGGCTTTGTAGCGGATTTTGAAACAGACAGGGAGACAGATGTCACACTTTTATGAGGAACCTCTCTGTACACATGCCCAATTAGAGTATTTGTAAATCATGAAAACTAAAAACTTCATATGAAATATCCTGGATGGCAGCTCATGCCGTTTAAGTTGAAAATAGATTCACCATTTAACAAGGTTTTATTTATTGACAAGCATTTTATTGATAGTCTATGCAGAGAAGGTCTTTCCTTTTTTGAGTTAGGGTCTGTTTTACTCTACTAAACCTGTCAAAAACAAGGCTCGCGGGCCACATTTGGCCCGCATGTGACTCCCGTGTGGCCCGCCCCAATTTTTTTTAGCTTAACATGATTTTTTTTTCTTTTATCAATGATAAACTTTAAATTTATTATTAAATGCAACAACATGAATTTAATAAAAATAAAATAAATAAAATTTTAATTTATAAATTCCTGTCCCTGAGCTGTTGGCTTAAAGTAACTGAGCAATTTAGTTGGAAAGCACAGTATTAATGTCTGAGAATAAGCTGCTTTAAAGTCAACATCAACATCTGCCTTTTCTTTTAATAATATCTCTGTATTTATTTCAGATTTAGTCAGTCATACACAGTTCTTATCAGTGTTTAAAAGAGGATGTGTTAAAACACATGAAATGTCAAAGTTCATTACAAGTGGCCCTTCGAGGGCCACCATATCTCTCATGTGGCCCTCAGTGAAATTGAGTTTTGTTTGTTTGTTTTAGAGTGAAGAGAAAATAGAGAGAGAGAGAAACAGAGAAGTAATTAGAAAGATTGAAATAGAGATTAGAAGTATTAGAAGTATATAGTAAAAAAAACAAGTTTGACACCCCTGTACTACTATGTTCAAAGATGTGACCATCAAACACACTGAGATGATGTTTTAAAAATATAACTATAGTAATTTATTTATTCTGTGCCTTTTTTTAAGCAAATAATTTTCACTCTTTGGGCATGTAAAAAAGCTAATGGAGTGTGTGTTTGATTAGTCCACGAGGAAAATTCATGCTTTCACACTTGCCACTGGCTTTAATGAGAATTAACGACGCACAAACACTAATAATTAATTGTGCAGTATGTGTGTTTTCTCACTCTACCAGCTTCCTCTGCAGAGAACAAAAATAAAAATAAAGAAATACATACTAGTTGAATGTAAACTAGAAAAATAAAGATGTTTAAAAAAATAGGGAAATTTTAAAATATTTAGTTTAAAACCGACGAGTACTGTGCAAAACATTCTACATTTACATATTTACTTTTTGTAGGGATTAAAAGGGTAAGTAGCAACCAGCTGCTTCAAATCAGAGGCACTTTATTAAATATTTAACAGTAAGAGTGAGCAACTATGTGAAAACAGAAGTTTTGGCAGTTTGCCAACTTGGAGCATTAAGGCCAGCTAGTTTGAATGGATTTTTTTAAAGGAATGTGGTCCATCAAATATACAGTTGTGAGAAAAATATACAAGCAGAACACTGAAAATAGTTTTCAGTCTTTCAAGACATTGACAGCTTACAAAGTCCACCCTGTGGTCATACCATGCAACAGTCAAGGGCGTAACATTAGCTCTACCATTGGGGGGGGGGGGGGGGTTATGCTCAAAAACCCTGCATGTCCTTTTCAGAAATTACGAGTAAACATATACTGTGTATGACAATGTAAATTTTTCAATCATGTCAAAGTTACCTAAAGACAATAAGAAAGTTACATCTGTCTACTGAACTAGTTAACTTCTATTGTGTTTGTGCAAATTATGTCATTTTATTGGGGGAAGGGGTTATATTGACTGGATCAAATTACTGTGGGGGTCATCACCCCCTAAACCCCCTGCAAATTACGCCTATGGCAACAGTCAGAAAAAAGTAAAACAAAAATTAAACAAAATAAAGATTCAAGAACCTTCATGACTCTTCAGGCCTCAGTTAGCTTATGCAAATGTTAAAGTTTATGACAAGGGATTAAAGCCTAATTTTTAAGGGGAAAAATACTTACAGAAAGGAACCATTTTGTCTTAAACATAGCACAACTGCACAGCTTCCATTGCAAAGCTGCATCTCAGCAGACAGTTTTCTATGTTTTTGAAAGACAATACCCTAATAAACAGTGATCATGTTTGCCAAAAGCCAACTGCAGCATTTCCGGACAAACGTTTCATGTTAACTGGAAGACCAATGATTTGGGCTTGTTTTGTAGCCACAAAAATGCATTTTATTTTTTTGTACTTTAGTTGAGCATGACTTCAACTGTGTGCCACTTTAAAATAAGAGCTTGAACCCTCGTTTTGCTACATGGTTTAATTTTAAAGTTATAAAAAAAAGTTGTATAAATTTATTAAATATAAAATTGACTTCACCTCATAGCCTATCTCAATGCCTTGAAATTGGCCAGTGTCTCTTTAACCTCCAACCGTTTCTGACACTCCCGCTTCTGTACATCTTCACAACAATGCTTCCGGGGAGGGGTGCTGTATGGGGTGGGAGCTCGGCTGCAGACAGAGCTCTAGGGAGGAGCAAATAGGCGGTGATTTGTATCAGCAATCGTTCAGGCAGCTCCACGTGGCTAAGACAGGAGATGCACGGATTTCTCAAACATGCACGAATGAATCAAAGCAACACTCTGGGTATGTTTTTGATGAAGGAATGACATAGCATGATATAAGGCTCATACTTCCCTTTAAGTGATGAAGATGTTGGGTTTTTTTGTACCATGAGTGGATT
>NW_013952453.1:1348272-1350960 GCF_001266775.1 Austrofundulus limnaeus | reverse complement strand
TGTGTGTGTGTGTGTGTGTGTGTGTGTGTGTGTGTGTGTGTGTGTGTGTGTGTGTGTGTGTGTGTGGGCAGCAGTTTGCTTGGAATCAGCATGGAGCGGACCAGCTGAGATGGTTTGTACAAAACTGAGCATCTGTTTGGTCCCATGCATGCACACTTAAACACACATCTACTTACAAAAACACATACACTCTCGAAGGCATGCACACACTCGGTGATTAAAGGCCCGTGTGGAAAGGAGCTTCAACCACATCCCTGCTTGTTCTGGTTTTTCGAATTACTTACCCAGAAAAAGTCAAAACATGAGCAAAAACAGATAAAAAGCAACAAATTATGAGACATTTTGTTGGTAAACAAGTCAAACTATGTAAGTATGAGATATCTTCATTAAATATACATCAAAGCAAAATAAATGCATTTTAAATGAGAAATCAAACTAAAAAAAGCATACTTATATGGACATTTGAAAAGTAAAATATATATGTATTATTGAGATAGAAAACAAATCTTGCTGCAAAAAAAGCTTTAACCTCATTTGATACAGCCTGATACCTAAAAAGATAAAAGGGTAATAATTTAAAAAGGTAGTAATTTAATTACTTCTGCAACATAGACTTGGGATAAGTAGAACACTCTGCATGGCTGTAAATATTACATAAGGCAGGTCATTGAGAAAGTAATTGGCTTTTAGAGTTGGCTGATGCTGCTTCACCATCCCTGCTGAGATTTATATTGTTGACTTACTGTACAAGACTCTGAAGGTAATCACTGACACAGTTTGTCCCAAACCTCAATCTATCTCTCACCTTCCAATACAGTAAAAACGATGTAATCGTTTATAGACAAATCGGCTGTCGATTTAAATCAACTATAATTTTTTTATTAACAAAAAGGCCAATCTGAAATTAAAAAAAAAGTTTAATCTGTTAAAATTAGATCAAGGTAAAATCTAAAGCTTCATTCAAGTGCCTTTTTTTATCCCTTTTTCTTTCCATTTGATCATTTTCTAATTCATCTTCAAGTCTCCCCTCAATCGCTCTCTCCAGGTTTAGCTGGAATTAAATTGATTTGCATAATGAAAGGAGATACAATTTGCTGTACAGAAGTAAAACAGAAGAAAAAGAGAAAAAGAAAGGACTTTCTGCTGAGGGCGAGTGGGGTATGAGCCACAAGAGAAAGGGAGAGTTGAAAGAAAGAAACAATAAAATGCAATTATACAGCTTCAATAAACCCATAATTCCAGCACGTACAAAAATACCCAGATAGGCGGTGCACAAAATTTCATTTGACAAAGCTGTAAAGGCTCATTCAAAGCCACACATCCCTCACAACACCATAAATTGTCTAATCACTTTTTTCTTTTTTTTCTTTTTTTTTTTTGAAAGGGAATTAGTATGTTGGTAACCCTTGAGGCAGCTTCCACTTTCTAGATGTTATTACTAATTACATTCCCCTTATTATGGTAATGCTCAGCAAGTCTCAACAAAGACGCTCATCTAACTATTCTGTTAGTTTTTTATATCTCTGTGCAGAGAAGTGTTGGAATGCTTTAGATTGTGATACCTCTGAGTTTTAGCATTAACTAAATGTTGACATGAGGAGAAATGGGACTTGAGGTAATTTTCTATTAGCAGGGTAAAAAACAGTTGTTAAAGTTTTGTTGAAGTATATGATTTCAGGAGGTTACATGTAATTTGTGTATATAATTACTGTTATTTTAATGGAAAAGCAAGTGCAGACCAAACATATATCTATTGCACAAATTAATGCTGAAATAAATGCTTTGGGCTGAATCCAGTTAGATGTTACACGATGAAATGTAGCCTTTTTTCATTTTGAAACCATGGATGCATTTCATCTCACATTTAATGCATGAATTTAGCACTGCACATATTTTAAAAGTACTCTAGGATGGTAGTGGTAAACACAGCTGTATCACAGCAGAAATGTTCTGTTATGAACCTCAGATCTTTAAATATTTATATATCTGCAATTTGAATATTTTTGCACTGCCTGTGCAATCTACAAATACATGTATTTTGTGCTTATTGGCAAATCAAAGTTGCAATTCCCTACATAATAAACAGAAGTCGTGGTTGGAGGAAACTGCACCCTCTTTTAATCCAAAGTTAAATGTATTAGTGCATAATAAAATAATCATCTACTTCTCACTAGGCTTTTAATTTCTGCAACAGAAAATCCATATGGACAATAGCATGACATTTACAGACCAATAACTGAGACAAATAGAAAAAAAAAGCTTTGTTTTTTTCTAATCATCAAACTGTCTGGTGGCTTCTGTTGGAGACTTCTGACTGATGATTGCAAGCAGACAGTTCAGTATTCAATGGAACTGTTGAATGCGATGTTATGTGTTTCATAGATATGAATGACATATTAAGCAGCTCCTTCATTATAGTGAATTTTGTGTTAACATCTCATATTATAGATGTTTAAAAACAAAGCTCAATGATACAAACATAACTAGAAAAATTTGCATTTCCTACGAAAATGCAAGTGTGAATGCCATTTGCGCAGAACTATAGCTGAAATAGCAGAAGAATAGCATAAATAGCAGAATTGTAGCTGAAATAGCATAAGAATAGCAGAAGAATAGCATAAATAGCAGAATTGTAGCTGAAATAGCATAAGAATAGCATAAAGTAGCAGAACTATAGCTGAAATAGCA
>NW_013952453.1:1344469-1348225 GCF_001266775.1 Austrofundulus limnaeus | reverse complement strand
TATATATATCACCACTTCTCCTTAGATTTATATTGTTGAAATAACGTCCATTCATCTATTTTAGATTAAAATTTTGAACACAGTCATAGGAACACAATTTTTTATTGTCATTTGTTAAACCAAAGTTAAGTTTGTTACATAATGTGGGTATATCATTTCTAGAATTAAATTCTTAAATAGTTGTAGAAAAACTTGACAGTTTGTTTAGGCTGCCCTTCTCTGACCAGATGAGACACATGCAAATGTTTATGTCAGCTTTAAGTATTTATAAGCTTTTTTATATTCAGCTTTGTAAAAATTGATGTTTTTTATTTATTTATTTTTTGCTTTTTTTGCTTATTTTTTCCACCATGTCCATTATAACCTAGAAATGAGGCTATGTTCCGGTTTTAGGAGGTTCTATAATGACTTTGCAATGTCCTCCTGTTTTTTTTATTCTTTAAGAAGTGATTCAAAAGGAAGATCAATCATCTTTTATTCACAAGGTCTCAAGTTTTATCATAGAGTTTATCATTCTGCATAATAGACAATTTCAGTAAACCACTGAAACTGAATTACTTCTGGTGCATTTGTTGGTGTCATTGTGAATCAGTGAAAATAACAATTGTCACCCAAAACTATAAAGCTTAGTTTTCAGTAAGATTGGATCATCACATCTTAAATGCAGTTTGTCATTTCTTATTTTCAATAAATATCTTACCCTTCACATGTCTGTTCTTTGGCCACAGGGATGGCCATACCTGGATTAGGCTGTATCTTATTAATGCAAGATCAGATAGGAACCCTCTTATGATTGTTGTTGAGGAAGCCTCTTCAGAGACTGCAAACTTTTATTGGGATGACCTTATAACATTGTGTGCTCATGAATAACTGAATAATAATACAATTGGCAACATTTTTATTTACAAAGTTATGGCAAAGTTGTATTGTTTTTTTTTTTTTGTTGTTGTTTTTTCCAGGAGGAAGAATTGTATTTGTTAGATTTTTGCTTACATCATGTTAAATGTTATTTTAAGGCCACTTTCAGTACAGATGTGAAAATAAAGAATTGTTAAACGTATTAAACTGCCAATACTAATCTTTGAACTATTGTTGCGTTTCCATCTATTGAAACGGCTGAAATTATTACTGCCTATAATTTGCCACTTCAAATGATTAGGTCATTGTTTGCCTGAACGAGTTGTGTGTTAGTGTAGGAGTTCTGTACATGCTTGAATAGCCAATCAGAAAGATAAATAAAATACTATTCACTCTTACAAATAAATCTTAACCTAAAATGGAACAATAACTATGTATAGAACAAGTCATTCAAAACCACAGGTATCAGATATTTCTTGATGAACAAAGTAGCACCCTTGATGTGGTACTTTATCAGGCTGTTGTGTTTATTTTACTTTTTTTTTGTGGGAAAAAAATTGGGGGGTGGTAAATAAAGGGCTGATGGAAAACATATTTGTGCTATTCAGTTTTTTTTTTTTTTTTTTTTTTTGGGGGGGGGGGGTGGTATGTAATCTGTGAAAATAACAGGGTTTTTGTTGTTTTTCAGATTTTATGTAAGCCACATGTTATGGGGACATTTTTATTTTTATGTATTGCATACAAAAATATTACATACATATTTTTACAAATTAAACAAAGGGGATTTTCTACGTAAAAAAAATAATAAAATAATCATAAATCATTCCAAGACTTTGTATATATGAAGATGTAGTAAACAGTTTTTGATTTATTGATCTCATTTGTTCTTTTTTTAAGCACACCTGCTAATCAGTTAACTTACTCTGATCAACCTGAAATAAAGAAGAAACAAAAGATGCTGTCACAATCTGGGAAGATACTGAGCATTTTAGTGAAGATGTGGGGAAATATTACCAATTCAGTCCATGGCCTGTTAATAGACTCCAACAGTCTGAAAACCTTTAAATCATTTTTTTTGTTTCACCAAGTTTTAGTTTCATTGATTATGTTGATTTATACAGGAAATATGGTACAATAAAAATGAAGAAAAAATAACTTTGTAATGTCCTATCAGAGGGCCGATGAGTTTTTATGATCACTACAGAAACTATATGATATGAGGCAGAAAGTACAAATTTTCCTCTTTGAAGTAAAAAAGGCTAATATTTGATGTTGGGGACTGTACAGACACAAGTCATCAATATATCCTTTTTTATTTAGGTCTTTTTCAGTTTATCTGGTTTGATGAGCCTTTGAAAAAAGTGATTAAATGGCCAGTTCAAAATTATGCATCTTCTGTTGCATATTTGGCAATAAAATTTGTAATACCATTTTGCGTGGGACTTGTAGAAATAATAAATAGATTTTAGTTGCAAGGCTTCCAATAAAATTTTCACTTTGTCACAATAATTCACATTAGTCACTGAAAGGAAGTCAAGAGGAGTGCCACTTCTCACAGTTGAAGATCAGCCTAGATATAATGATTCTCAGCAGAATAAATCCTTCAACAGTGCAGACTGAACTTTAAAGTTTACAAAGCAATGTGTAAAGACTCTATGGAGCCTCAAGGGCACCAGTAAGAAATAACACAAAATAAATCCCTCTTTCAATTCTGTGATATTGATAGATATATTGTTTTGCTGGTTCACCAAAAAGAAGGAAGGTGAGATTTCAGTTTTATGAGGAACATTAATTGTTTATTTTATTTATTTATTTTCTGAACACGCCATCTGTTTCACTTCAGTCTTCAGAGAGGTTTGTAGCCAATTTACATATCTAATAATAAAAAAATAACTTTATAAAATCTAAAAATTTTGAACCAGCAAAGCCATTCTGCTACCATGTGAAATTTACTGAGTTCGAACAGTGTGTGGATAACTTCATTTACCCACCCCCACCACAAATGTTTATGTAAACAGTTACATATTATATATAAAAAAAACTATTTTTATAAAAAATTGTTTGTGCCACACTGACAAACTAAACCAGAAATTTGCCAACAGCTAAGTGTTCCTCATAAATGTAAAACATTCACCCACATCATAAAATATTTTGACACTTGGGTGAGTTTTAAAGAAAGTTGTTAGTGTCAAGAAAGGATTTAGGGGTAAATAAAGATGGCTCATCTGAGCTCTTTGTTCTAGTTCATTAAGTCAAACACTTGTCATCCAATCCTTCAGAAATTTGTATTCTCACAAAATAGCTTGCTTTACATCTGAAGCAGCATTAATTTATTCATTCTGTTCTGTGCTCAGCACATCACTAAATCATTGGCTATTACTCTCCTGCAACTTATGTCCCCAACCTCCTATTGCCTATGGCTGCATTAGCTAATTGTTTTCCTTCTTCATTTGATTGGCACAAAAGAAGAAATAAAGGGGAACAAAAAGAAAAGGCCTTCAGTAAAAAAAAATAATGCTGCAAGGACAGATTATTATAACTATTAATGTCAATAATATGTGTCTAATTGCTATTTATAACATGAAAAAAAAAATAAAACATTCATTATGTGTAAGGCTATGCACTGTTATACAACCCTGTCATGAAGCCCAGACAATAAATCATTCCTAAAATAAAAAAAGAAATAAAGGCTGCTGTTGTCCATTGTAAGATAAGTAACACTTGCCAAGTACAACGAAAGATCAAATACATAAAAATATGTGAGAAAGCACTACAATATTACAAAAATCACAGGGAATTTCCCAAGAAGACTAAAACACAAAATCATCAAAATATACTGGTTGGACATTTTGATATATATTTGTATTCATGTTTAAATTTTGTGAATCCTTTGAGATA
>NW_013952453.1:1336582-1344355 GCF_001266775.1 Austrofundulus limnaeus | reverse complement strand
TCACCAGTCACCTAACACCTAATTTGGTTTGCCTTTTGCGTACAAAGCCAGGGTTTATTTCCTCAGTGGGTGAGAGCGCAACAATTTGATCTTCAAGCTTTTCTGGCAGACCGGAACTTTAATAACAACAAAAGGAGTAATTGTGCTTCTTCCAATAGGACCTTTGTGATTTAAAACAATCTACTGGAGGAGCTATACAAACAATAGCAAAATCAATATCATATTAACGCCTTAAGATGTGCTTTTATTTGTTGGTGGCACTGGTCTGGATGCCTCAAGGTGGGAGGGTGTTTGGTGAATCCCCTGGAGCTTTGGTCTGTGGAGTTCACGTTAACTACAGTTGGAGTTTTTGGGGTATTTTTTTCTTGTCTGGGTCACAAGTATTGTAGCAGAATAGAATTCATTTAAGAAATTATATGATTTTTTTTCAAACACATTTAAATGGCCATTTAATGTATGGTGGACATCTTTTGCAAATTGCACAAGACCTGCTAAGTGGCTTGCTTGGAACATCTCTGTTTTTGAATTAGCAATCATCTTGCACACAGTTCAGCCTTTGTTGACTATCCATTGAATCATGCAATCATCTTATAAATGTAGTGTTTATTGGTGCAATTTTTCATAAATTGATCTGTATGCATAAAGGTGGTATAGTTTATTTGCATCATACAAATGCACCTGGTCTGCTGCAACTTGGGTTGCCTTTTGATACCTTAAGCCCACCCATGCCTTTTTTTAACATTATTTTTGCTATTGTGTTTTTTATGCTGTCTTAAGTGCATCCTTTGATTTGTAAAAGTGCTAAACAAAGAAATAGATTTTTTATTCTTTTTTTTCTGAAAAAAATAACACATTATTGAAAACCCCCATAATATCTTGACATGACGAAAACAACAACAGTCAGTCATTATCCAGGCCTTGAATGAAATGCCTGTCTGAACCTTTGAAACAAGTTATTTTCATGACTAAAGAACATACTACAATTTTATACTTGAGTGCTGTTTTTGTTAAGAGTCAATAGCAATCTAAATAAAATACTCACTTTATGCTACATTTTTGTCCTCCAGCTTGTCAGAGCATTTTTGCTTTGCGATGTAAGCTGGATCTGTTATTGCAGCATATTTTGTCAAAACGGATTTGTTTTTATCACGCTGAAGGTGAAACTTTTGTTTTTAGAGTGCCTGGAAATTAAAATAACTAATAGCTGTTAGTCTACATATGATTGATGTTTTGCGACATTCACATTTGTATGCCCCCACCCCCCCTTTTCTAACTCTTCCAACCCCTTCACCTCCCCTCCTCCATTATTTAATCAATTGTCATTACCAAGCCAAGTACAAAAGGAAAAGGAGGATATTTAATGTGCTCACCGCTATCCCCCGGAGAACTGTCAATCACCAAAAGTCCAACTGCATAACTAATGGCTGGCTTCATGTTGCCCTTGGAGTTGGGGGTTGGGGGTGTCTGACTGATGGCAACACATTCATATGTTCACATGTGCAGGTCATCACTAATGAGTGACATGTTCTCTGACAGTGATGGAAGATGAATGAAAGGTTCATTTGCTGTGGCAATACTAAAGAAGAGGGACAACAAAGGGACAATACAATATGACTTCACAGCTTTAGTCACATGACCTGCTATCATCTAGGCCAGATGTTCTCAAACTGGGGTCCCAGGACCCCCGGGGGTCCACGAGCCATGTCTTGGGGGTCCTCAAAAAATTTCAATAAATTGTTAATTTGTTTTTTATTTTAAAACAAACATACTAAACCAAATAAAAAAAACATTACCATGGCATTTAGGGGTTAAAATGACAGTAAATTATTTTAAAACAGCATGGGGTTCAGGAGGGGGTCCCTGGAATTTTTTCACCCTTGTAAAGGGTCCCCAGATCCAAAAGGTTTGAGAACCCCTGATCCAGGCAACACGTAGAGATTTTTATTAAAAGCACATGTAATCTTTTAGTCCAGTTCTACTTTTATGGCAGTAACTTGTGCTCACAAACATGTGTATTTCTATTTGGGCCAATGAAACTACAGCTTCTGTTTGTCAGAAAGCAAATGCTGTTAGGCAAAGGGCTGCGGTTAATAATTGATGACCAACCCTCTTGTTCCGAAAACTACAAAAATAAACCTGTAAACTGATGCTATACAGCTCAATACAGCACGAGAATATGCCTCTTACCAATAAAGACATAAATGTAAAATGCATTTGAAATGGTAAAATCAATTTGAGTTTCATTTGAACTTAATCACATTCCACTTTTCAGCGTGATATATATGCACCGCCAATTGATTCTAATGGTTTCTGAGGATTATTCAAACAAATAATGAAAATATCGAAGATCTGCTACCGCACAGCAATTGCAACACCATTAAGTACAGTGGGGCTGGTATCTCTGCCATCACTTGTGCACTGATAAGCGAACAAAACAGATTATAACAGCAATAAAAGTTGAAGTTATTGTCGTTCAGCTAAAATTGTTTTGTATTGCAATCCTAGATAATTTATGTTCAAAACAAATTTCACTGGCAGGAGAGTCATGGAAGGTGAATTCAGTGTCTTACTGCGCAGATGAAAGCATCTTTGAATGCCTCAGCGCTCTCTGGTGACTATGACAATTACAGGGGTTTGGCAGGAAACAGCCAGGAGGGAGACAAACCGGGAGAAGAACCTTTGTTTGGCTGAGTCCTGTCATATGGGGCATTTGTTTCCACCTACAAGCATTCTCTGAATCCATCCCTGGTGTAAACAAAAACTATCTCTGCAATTATTCATAATTCAGTAGATGTCTTCAGCAAACAACTGACACACAATTACTAACATGGGGGCATTTTTCATTTTATCGCAGTCATCTCATTTACGGAACAAATAAGTAAGTTAGACTATCAAACTCATTGAGATTTACCAAAAAAAAGTTAAATATTTATTGGTCTTTTTTTAATACTTTCCATACATTTGCAAGTTAAGGTCAACATGGAATACGTTGGGATATCAGGTGAATGTTATCAATTCATTATGTGTTGCCGCATAAACCTGTCCTCACTGTTTGAACACAATTGTTATGCCGGAACAGATATTATTTCCCTCGCCCAAAAGTAAACAAAGTATTCAAAACTGAACCAAACATCTTAACGTACAAAATTAATTCAACATATTGTACACATTCACACAAAAACTGGAATAGACTGGCTCCCCGTGGCACAAAGCTGGCCATCAGCCAACTCCATAGTGTTTTTTTAAATTGTTTTCTTCTTTATTTTATATCACTGCTGCGGTTTGTGCCTTATTGCCTTACAAATGGCTGTGGAAAGGGTAAGAAAAGACATTGTTAACACACAATTGTCCACAGTTTCCCACCTTCAGAATTCCCACCTTGAGAATCAGTAAAATACAGCAAGGGAATCTGTTCTGACTCAGCTCATGATGCTGCGGTTCTCTGTCCCTTTACGGTTGCTTACCATATGTTTATCTTCCCTTTTATTTTACAAAAATTACCATAGAAAATAAATACAAATATTTTTTAACAGTGTAATTTTTCATATGCTCTACACATTTTTATTTTCTTTTTTTTTGTACTGCACCAACAATGGGGCAAAGCAGTTGCTTTTTGTAGTCTCGTCCTTTGTAATGTCCTTTGTAATGTTCCCTTTTTTGTTCCTGTAGCACGTAATACCAGTTTGTTACTGTTATCAGTGTAATTGGGGCAATAATAAATATAGAAACAAATAAATAAATAAATAAATAAATTTCCCTCCTTTTAAATACAAGTATTTTCCTCTGTTCGCTGAATCCTAGATTAGGACTGCTGTCCCTCTTACTGTCATATCTTATCATGAAGGTTTTCCTTTTAGGAAACAGCTTCACGCTAAGTTTTTTTACTGTCCAACTTTCCCATAATAGTACTAAAATAACAGTTAAAAACTGAAATCCTTAATTTTCAAATGGGGGTAGGGATGTAAAAGAAAACACAAACTAGTCCAAATGGGTTTAAAGCCTGCACGTAGAAACTTTCAAAATAATATCAAGGGGCGGTACTCTAGCTTCATTGAGTACACAGATTTCACTCTGATAGTGACAGTCGAGTACCAGAGGGAGCTAGAAAAAGGAGAAGAGAGTTTAACTGTCTCTCTTTAGATAAGAAGCTGTGCTAGGACCCATCCTCCTCACGGTTTCCTGGCGCGTAGTAGCCTGCGAGTTGCCTGAAGCGGGGTCCCCAGTCATGGAGGTAAGAGAAATCCTGCTCCGAGGTGTTCGACAGTGTGTGGATTGAACTGAGTGAAAGTGCAGGTGAGCTGGCGCCTTCAAATGCGTATGTCTGGAAGGAGTCATACGGCGGCACCGTCAGATCAGCGTCAGCCTGCTCCACTTTTTTTCGTATGTAGCCTTTGAACAGAGAGAAGTCTGTTGTTGCTGCTGCTGCTGTTGCTCCGTCTGCACCAAGGCTCACTCTGTTCGCTTGAATCCACTGTGGCAGCGAACGGATGTCCGGGCCAGAATCGCAAGTCTTGGCCTCTGGGAAGTCATAGAGGTTCCTCAAAGCACTCATGTCGTATGCCTCGGTGTCCTGCTCCCCGCCACCCTCGTCATTGTACTTGATGACATTATCCCTCATGTCCTCCTCGTCCTCTGCCATCCTCTGGCCTTTCCTGTGGCGTTTCAGCGTAAGGATGAGCAAGACAAGAACTGAGGAAGCAGGAAACAGGAGAAAAAAAAAAGAAGAAATAAAGGATCACACAATAATTCTTGTTTAAATATTAATAAACTCAACAGCGTTATGATAAAGTCTAGAAACACGCTGTATGTCTTAGCACTGGTACAATACCACACACGGTTTAATGTCGCTGTATTTATTTTATTTTTTAATATTTAATAAAATGAGATAAAACCTGTGACTTCAGGTATTGATAGCAGTTTAAAATATCTATATTTTTGTTTTGTCAGATAGCAACAGTTATTCATAAACAACTTTGTGTTGAAAATAAGGTATTAATTTTAAATAAATGAAGTAAAACTAATTAGTCTGTTTTGCAATTTTATATTGGCAAGTTAAGATTTTGTTAGTTAAACATCAGTTATCCTTTTTTAATGTATTGATGACTAAGCAAAGTAGACATTTTATTCTGCCCTTCTACTCCACATGCCAGTTTAATGAATAGTTCTATTTAGCTTATTGAACAATAACCAATGAGCATTAAGTAAATGTCATAGATAAAAATAAATTTGAGAATCTCTTACTGTGAGTCATTCTCACTGATAATAGATAGAGGTGAGAGTTTTAGCCTGTAGTTGCTTCGTTTGATTGGCAGCAGAATTTGTTTCCAGAAGCTAGCTATCGACTGTGTCACTACATAACCACAATTGGAATACCCTTTCCCCCCCTCTTTTTTTACTCCCTTAAAGAAGTACGGTGAGTAACTACTTGAAAGAGATGCCAATGAAGTGACATTTAGATACATCATCAAGAAGTGAGCACAATGAAACTTAGAGAAAAGATAACCTCTTGCCAAAAACAACAATCCAACAGATATAAAAAGATCATTTATTACAATGAAGACTGAAATAACCCATCACACACCAATCTAGGCACAACAAAAAAATAGACATATTTATTTCAAGACTAAATTAGACTAACAACATTGCATAGGTTTGGTTTGCAGCGCAAAATAGCTCTATACATGTATAATTTATTCATGCATTTTTCTAATCAAGATAAAAAAAAGAACATTTTGGGATAAAAGTTTGAAGAATGTGCAAATATGTTTCTGTTTCCAGGAAGTTCATTTAATTCAAATAAATGCCCTAAAAATTGAGAGTGCAGCTGGAAATATTTGACCAAAGTAAAACTCTTTGCTGGTCTTTAGTGTGAATTTTATGGAGAATCTGTGATTGATAATGTTGTTCTCCGTTTACATTGTTTGCTGGGCACCAGTGGGGAAGCGGAGTCTGTGACCATTGTGCTTATTCTTCTCCGCAATGAATGGACCCGATTAATTGCCACGAGACTAAAGAAAAAGTCATGGTTTGAGGTAATCTGTGGCACACACACTGATGCATACTAAACAAGCCCTAAGACAATTACTCTAAATTCACTCTAATGAGAAGAGTAACAGAGGGTGGAAAACTTCTTGTTTTTTGGTTCCGTTTAGTAAATTGTCTCAACGTGTGTGACATTATGGGTGATTCTGATAAAAAGACAAAAGCCTTCATCTTTAATAAGTGTCACTGAGCAAACCTAAAATCTTACAAACCAAAATAAAAAAAAATACCTAGTAGATTTACATGCCTTTGGAAATGTCAATAAAATGCTGCATAAATAAAATATATTTCTGTGAAAACCATATGTACCTGTGTATAGCTGACTTGTGTCTATACAATGCTGATACCCATGTGTACAGATGTTGCGATAAGTGTTCCTGACAAGACAGTTAATTTCCCCTTGGGCTGCGCTGGTTGCCCTCATGCGGGACTTCATCACAAGCAGATGGGAGGTAATTGGAATGGATGCATGCAGATGCTGCAACGCAATAAAATGGATTCATCACATCAGGCCTACATAGGAACTGATGGAGGGACTGTTTGTTTGTAAGGTAATTAGGCAGAAATTTGTTTTCATTTTTCTCATCATACAGCAATTGATGTAATAAAGGTGGTCCAGCCTCTGGAGAAAGAGAAAGCTGGCCAGCGTATTAGTCATTGTGTGCGCCATATGAGCGCACATACATATATAGAAAAGGTGAAGCGCATATGATGTGCATACAAATAGTGGTGCATGAGGAAAATGGATTGTAACGCGGCAAATACAAATATGGAGTGATTTGTCATTTGCACTTAAGCAGTTTGTGTGTTTGTGCATGATGTAAGTAAGTCCATGAGAAAAGTGTTGTGTGTTATACTGCAGAGATAATGAGATTGCTGTAGTTTGCCTGATACCTTAGTTGTTATTCAGACCACATGGCAGTTGTGAAAACATGGTTTTCCCTGGTATTTTGACCATTGCTGCTCCGAGACTTTCATGTCGGCATGATGAATAGTAAAATGTGTGGCAACTTAAGCAGTCCTTCAGTGCTTTGATGAAACATACTGTATATTTTTTTTAGAATTTAGAATGGTATGGCACAATAGCCGCAGGTTCAAACTCAGCTGGGACTTTTTTTATATGTAGTTGTATGTATGATTATACTTGTAAAACCATGGGATCAATTAATTCCATCAAAAAATGATCAAAGTAAAATTGTTAAAGACATATGAAATTGTTTAATTTGTATCTGTATGAGTTACTGTTTGAGGGGTTGAACTTTGTAAATAGGAGCAGATATAAGAATTTTTTTCTTCATCTGCTACCTTTCATTTTATTTGATTTGCATTGTTTTGTTGTATGTAATGTGTTTTGTATTTTTAATGAAATTAATAAACTATATATATATATATATAGTTAATACCCCAAAATAAAAAACAAAAGGGATGGAATAAAACTATGGAACTAGCATTAATAAGATATACTGGTACCACTGCATTTAACATGGCAGCATTTCAGTATCAGAGGAAATCTGAAAACCCCCATAATGTTATTTTTCTGTTACCAAGGACACTGTTTTTTTTCCACTTCACAAACTGTCATCATTTTCTTTCTAGTACACGGCCTTGCTTTCTACTAGTCTAAAGGCTGAAAAAGAAAAAATAAATCAACTTTTGCTACTGAAGGGATGCTATCTAGCACAAACCCAAGACACTCTACCAATAACTATATATATATATATATATATATAG
>NW_013952453.1:1331985-1336572 GCF_001266775.1 Austrofundulus limnaeus | reverse complement strand
TTTCATTTTATTTGATTTGCATTGTTTTGTTGTATGTAATGTGTTTTGTATTTTTAATGAAATTAATAAACTATATATATATATATATATATATAGCCAGCAGGTTGTTTCAGATTTGTACACAACATTTTTGTTGAGGCTTTTAAAGCTATGCTGAATAAATGATGCTCTGCTTTTGAAGTTCGCTGTAGTAGATGGTTCTGTTAATGGAGACCGACTTTTAACAACATTCATTAAAAAAGCTCTTAAAAGAAAAAGAGAACAATGTTAGTCACAGTTAAAGCAACATAGTGTCACATCATCCATCATTCACTGGCGGCACAAAATAAAATGTGCAGAGCCACAAGCAGGGGGAACAAAACACCCTGACAGTATTGTCGCTCCTTGCTGTCACCAAAGTGTGGGATGCAAAAAAAACTTACGGTGGGGGGTAGAGCGAGAAGCCGACTCATAAATTTTTCAAACATTTCAATACCAACCATCTTTGGTATCTGAGAGGGTAAGCATGCGTATGCATGGGGTATGTGCGTGTGTGCATGTCTATAAAAAAAAAAATCTCAGCTTGTCTGGAAAGCCTCGTCTATTTAAAGCCTCCTGTACAGAGTGATACAAGTGCTGAAACAGCTTTTTTGCCTGTTTGCATTCTCCTGCCCACCCCCAGCCCCCCATATCCACTTCACTCCCATTCATTCTGTCGTTGCCTGTGTTCTCTGGATCAAAGTGCTTTGATATAATTCATAAATCCAGGCAGCATTTGCGCTTTGCTTTAAACAAAAGCCATATCCTTGTAAAAGCAGACTCAAAATATCGAACAGGACCATAAAATAAATATGAAGAGTGTATCTTGTATTGATGTTATTTTTTTAAAAAAATTTTAAGGATAACTTCTAAAAGGGGTCAACCCATTAAGGCACACATCTGGTTGCAGGATTTTCTGAACAGAGGATATAAATTAGCACCACTAGGTGAATCCTGTAGACTTACCCTTTCTTTAGAACATCCTAGTATTGAATACATGTTGCTGGTAGACCTTCTGCATTAGCTGAATGAAGTAGTTATTCCAGAAATATAGTCAGATTTATTGTTTATGTATCTAACAAGCCATTCATAAAACACCCATTTTTGTATCTCTCTTGCATGTGTATGTTACAAACATGAGGACACTTATTTGCTTACCTATAAGGATGAGCATGCAGACCAAGAGTGCGATAAGAGCCCCAGGACTGAGTGCCGCACTCATTACATAGGCTGTTGCATTACAAGATTGGATGGCTCCTTCTGTGTCGTGGGGGGAGAAAAGAAAAAAAAAGAGCATTTTCTTTGCAGGTCTGACTCCATTGTTATAAGTTTAATGGATAAATATGATCTCATCTAAAATCAAACCAGTGTTTTTTACCATGAATATTTTACAACCTGAAAAAAATCTCTAAGCAGCCATCTGCCTGCATTTTTGTGGCTTTGTGTTGTTTTGCCTTCTCTAAAATTTATGCTTATACGAACTGTTTGCTAAGCAAAACAATGACATGTTGACCTTTTAGTACTGTCGCTGCTGATGCAGGAGGTGACAGTGATGTTAATGTTGCAGCTCCCAGAGTAGCTCTCACCTGTGTCACAGCCACAGACGTGGATGGTCAGGGTGCCTGTTGAGCTGAGGGAGGGGGGCCCACTGTCAACCACAAGAATGGGCAGGAAGTACACATTCTGTTCGTGGCGGTTAAAGCCTGACCTCTGGGTGCGGATGCCAGCTGTGTCGTCTTGGTGTGCAGTGGGATTTAGTTGGGGACACATTCGGGTCAGAGAAACAAGAGAAAGCAGAGAAATTACACATGCAGCTACACGTTTGTATCATAAAACCTTTTTTTTTTCTCACAGATGACCGCTTTGTGCCAGGTTGCATAAAACTGAAAATGATCAGTCTAATAAATAATTTTATTACCTTTCATGTTTTTTTTTTTCATTATAATACACATAAAATTCCCAAACAGTACAATTTACTATTATTATAATCATGACAATTAGATGGCTTTGCTTATGTACCATCCATTCTTCCACTGATTTATTTATTTATTTTCACCCACTTTTCCTTTCTTGGTCACAGGGGATCTGGTGCCTATCTTCTGCAGTTACAATGTTAGAGGCGGGGTCCACCATGGACAGGTCGCAAGTCCATCACAGGTCCACTTAGAGACAAACAACCTTACGCACTCTCACTCACATATAGGGACAATTTAGAGTTACCAGTTTACCAAATAAGTGTGTTTTTGGTCAGTGGAAGGAAACCGGGGCACCTGGAAAAATACCCACATGTGCACAGGGAGAATACGCAAACACACAGGCCGGAAAGCGATCGCACAACATCCTCGATGAGAAGCAACAGTTCAGGCCACTGCTCCACCATGCTGCCTAGTTATGTAGCAATTATCGTTTTTAAATTAGCTTTTGCAAAACATTGAGCAGTATTTGATATCAAAGGGATAGCATTTGTTCACAATGCTTTTGGGGGTTCTAAAATCTCAAGAGTGAACTGCTTATCTGTCATTAACATTTATCAGGTATTTATCGAGGAAACACAAAGCAGAATAGAAAATGAAATTTGAAATTAAATTATAGTAGTGTGTGTATATGAGCTCCCTGCTTGAGACTTAGATAAATGTAGCACAAAATAAAAGATGAGATTTTGAAAAATAGAGTCAGGGTGGCTGGTGGGAAGACTTGCATAAAGGATAACAAGTAATCCATCTCCCAGAACATTTATCACTGTTATTCATGTCACCCTAGAACTCCTCTGGCACATGTAGAACACTTCTCATATTGCAGTTTATGTTTGCAAATGTTGCACCTCTCAGTTTGCCATTTTGACTTTTACATTACACGTCTTCATGTTTCAAAAGAAGGATCCTTACCAGATTTGTAAACACACTGTAAGTCACTTTTTTGTACAAATCTTAATAAAAATATAATGGTTTGGCAAACTAATGAAAGAAACACCCTTGGATCAACTAAAGCTAATTTGTTGGCTCTCTTCCTTTTCCACAAACATGATGAATTGTAGTCAATCACCTACTCAAAAAAAGTGGTTAAGTACACACACACACACACACACACACACATATATATATATANGCTACCTTTCATTTTATTTGATTTGCATTGTTTTGTTGTATGTAATGTGTTTTGTATTTTTAATGAAATTAATAAACTATATATATATATATATATATATCACATACATAAATGCTGTATGATCTTCAGTACAAAACTATGTGGTAAAATAAGGGGGTGTTTTTTATTATTTTTACATTTTAAAGACTGCTGGCGAAAAACTTCACAAAGTTTAGCAACATGGGAAAAATGCCTTGTCATCATTGTGTGTCAGGGCTTGTAGACGAAACACCATGTGAGGGCATGATGAGAGAAAAAAGTGACAGATTGAAAGTGACAGCTTGACAAATGTGTCTATGAAAAAAGACACCAGAGTAGGCGGATTAAGAATCTGGGTGCTGTTTTGTTTGTTTTCCACCAGAATATATATATTAATGCTGGAAATGACTTCATTAATAGTGTGCCAAATTTGCCAAATGTGCCAATTTTGATTATTCTTCCTAAATATCCACAAAGAGCCATGGGATTCATCACATTCTCCGTATTACCTAATCATCCAGTAAAATGTAATTGTGTGTCTGCGTGTGTGTGTGCTTCTGTGCTTGTGTGAATCACACAAAACACATTTATGTGGTTTTCTATTCAAATGCACATGACCAGGACAAAAGTAGACCCTGCTGCCTTCACTGACATTTTCCTGGCTCAGGTCGCTCCCCTGACATTTTCCTGGTGTCAGATCAATCTTGATTTAGCCAGATGTCACATTTACTTAGATACATATCTCTAAACGAAGAATCTGAAAGTACATGTGCACGGGCATACATGAAAAAAAAAGTTTTACTGACAAAGCAAAGTCGTTGCTGGGAATACAATGACTTTCTTTACATAGTGAGTACACAAAGCCTAAATGTTGCCTACAATGCAGTTTTTATGGGACCTAAAGAAAATAAAAATCGACATATTATTTAAATGTACATTTAAATTCATTATTTTGCATTATATTGATTTATTTTCAACTAAAATCACAATTAGTTTGTTTTGCAAAGAAATACTTAAAAAGAGTGTTCTATCATAATTTCTGAATATACAGTATGAATGACTAAGCAATGAGGATCCTGACAGGTGGTGTTTCATCCACAAGCTCCGCCTTACATCAAGGCAAATACTAAATCACAAAAAAAGTATGCAATTATGCTTTTACTTTTATAAGAAGTGTATAATTTTTCTACATGTCAGGCCAATTCAACTATCTGGTATCTGAACAAACTGAACCACTCTAATTACAATTTTGACATTATTGATTAACATTTCAAAAGGCCATCTCACAATTAAATCAGCATCACCCTAAGATCCTTATTTTAATAACACCCTCAAGAATTTAATCAAATTAATGTTTGCAGTCGCTTGGGGAAAATATTGATAACCCCATGAAGTCCCATTTTCATGAGCTCCAAAAGGATCTTGAACTGCTTTTTTTTTTTTTTT
>NW_013952453.1:1327012-1331209 GCF_001266775.1 Austrofundulus limnaeus | reverse complement strand
AGAGAAATATATATATATATATATATATATATATTTGTTTCCAGGAAGTTGACACAGCATTAAAAAAGTGTTTTGGTGTTAGAAATGCAAAATTATGATAAATTCTGTTATGAAAGGAAAAGAACAAACACTTTGTAAGGTTGACTTGTCTGGAAAAAAAACATATTATGGATATAAGCAGAAGAGGAATAAAGCAGGACCAGGGATAAATGTAGCCCTATGTAATTTAATAAAAGTGATTCCCATTTAAAGGGAAAAAAATCAACAAATTCTATTTTGAGAAGTCCATATGGACACAACGATATGAGGTAGGGTTAAATGTAAGCTGAACAGACATCAAACAGACCCTGGAGATGTTTTCACCTTAACGCAAGGCTCTCAGTGACAATTCATCTTCCTCTCATGCTATTACTCCGCAGCAGGCAACAAACCACAAGCTGATAAATGATATTTTCATATCACATCGGCCTGATCCATTTCCTCTCCATGGACACAATGCATGAGTCCACATACTTATTATTTAGATTTTTTTTCTTGATGTGCCTTTGTTTATTGCATTCTATCAGAAAACAAAACCTAAAACACTTTTTGTAAAAGCTGAAAAAGATCAATCATGTAAGCTGCAGAATTATAAAGATTTATTGTGAAATTAAAAGTTGTTTGTATCTTATAATTTTTCACAATGTTATATTTGTCTGCTGGCAGCACTTTTTTCTTCCAAACAGTGATGGTGTTCTTCATGTAAAACAACCCTACAGGACACCATTGGTTCTATTGGTTTGATTTAAAATGTATACATACAGTTCAATATTACTAATATCAAATATTAGTGTTCTATTGATGATTAAAAGTCATAAAAATGATATTGAAGCACTTAAAACACACACAACAGTTATGACTGGTCACATAGTGGGTCGGGTGGATCACGTATCACCAGCAGGCAGAAATAGGTTTTAATTTAGGCTTTAGATATTTTAGAATTTAGATTTAGGATAATACACCAAAGTCAGAACAAATTAATTTCTAGTAGTTGATGTTATTTCTCCCTAGCGTGCTAGAAATGCATCAAATTAAATCTTAACAATGTGAACGAAAAGTCACGGGCTTGCCTATTCAAAATTACATTATGATGAAAAAGTAGGTGAAGGATCCATATCCAGGACAAGGACAGACACATGTAATAGATACAAGAATAACTTTTAATATTCCACAACAAAACCAAGGACATCCCAATCACAGCGTTAATAAACTGATCTAAAGGGATGACTAGACGGGGACGAAAATCACAACAATGATAAATAACAAAGTAAACCAGGCTGAATACATTGAGGAAATCTAAAGGTGAATGAGCAACAACTGAGTGTTAGATAGCAAACTGATACAAAAGTGACGGGAATATGCAGAATACAGAATAATGGAAACGGCCAAACACATTAAAAATGTTTTATTACAAAATTGCATTAACTGAATAAATGGTCATACACATATAGGATAGGCTGACAAACAGTGAAAATAAATTAAATTTACTCTTTGTGACGTCCTAATCCAGGTAGAAAAAAATCAAAAAGAAAAAAAAAATTAGCAGGTCCTCTGGATGGGTTCTTCTTTAGTGAAACGTTTCGTCTCTCCTCCAAGAGACTTCTTCAGTCTGATGAGTTTCAGGTGAACTCAGCCTTATAAGCACTGCCTCCACATGGACAAATAGGTTAGTCACATGCAAAAGAGGGCCATCGCCTAACAATAGGCTTGATTAGCTCTATTGTTCATAGAGGGTCATGTGCCCCATCACCTAACTTATTGGTTTGGATGCTGTGGTTCTTAGGTGTCGTGTCATGTGTATGTAGTGAATGCAGGCGGGGCTCAAAGTCCCCTTGTTTTTGTCTCCCTTTCCCTCTGACAGTTTTTCTTCACAAAGATGGCTTCCTTTACTCTTCTCTCAAACCAACATTCCTCTCTATCAAGGACTGAAGAATCAGACAGAAAGTCTGTCTGAGTCTAAGAATCTATCAGACTGAGGAAGTCTCTTGGATGAGAGACGAAACATTTCACTAAAGGAGAACCCATCCAGAAGACCTACTTATTTTTTTTCTTTTTGAATACTCCTTGTGAATCTCACCATGGTGCATAAAGAAGACCTGAGTGAAACTGTTCTTCCTAAGTATTGTCCGTATAGATTAAAATAAAAATCCCATTTTTATTTTATTTTGCAATGGACTATTGACTGTGTTCAACTTTTGTGTTAAACTTTGTGTGATTGAAAAACTTCTGATGACACCACTACACTCATGGTTTAGGTTTATGTATAATGGCTATTATTATCTATATTATTATAGTTCTAGCATTTTTTGATTAAAAAAATACTGCTGTTGTGATTGCCTTTTTGTTTTTTGTCTACCTATTAAATTTAACACAGTTACTTTTCTTTGTTTTTTCCTATCTCAGAAAAATAATTGGTCTTTCATTTATTCTCTATCTGAAAACTGGCAAGTTATTTTGTATATTTTCTTCAAAACCCTGATTTTTATCATAGTTAAAGTAAAAAAAAACATTATATATATATATATATACACACACACACACACACACACACACAATGTATATGTATGAATGTATGTATGTATGTATGTATGTATGTATGTGTGTGTGTAATTACAATATGTTTTATAAATATCTTGTTTTAAGATGACTTTATTTGCCATTCTGCACATATAGCCTGTTCTGGGACTGAGCAACTGACTTTAAGCCTTAAGGGCTACAGTCTTACCTTTAGAAATAAAAATGGCTTCTCAGTGCTGATGCTGCAACACAGCCACACAACAGGCTTAGTCATACCCACAGCTCAAGGAGGCTGTTTAGGATAATATGGCTTACTTTGTAATTATAAAATGCTGTGGTGTTATTTCAAGGTAAATGACACGCTTCTTTGATGCACTGCAAAAAAAAGTCTTTGAGAAATGTAGAAGCATCAAGAATTATTGCACGTGTTCCCACAAAAAATATTTAAAATTCTTGCCATGTTGTGCATTTGCTACAGTACAAGTGTGTTTATTGGTGCAGACATACACATGAGCAAACAATTACAATATATTATAATGTGGTGGTAAAGTAAGTTGTGTGTTTGTTCTTAAGAAAAAAAAATTAAACTGAAACATTCAGACTTACGTTCATTAATGTGTAAATAATGCCACATTGTTTTTTATGATTGCAATGAATCACTGTGTTTACTACTACATTTTCTCTTAAGATTAGCAGGAATTATTTTAGGAGAAATCAGGCAGAGGGTAAATTGTTCTCCCCCTTTTGACATTGTTAGGATTCTGATTTCACACTTTTTTCACCTCTTAAATATTGCTGAACATAATGTTTGTCAACATCCAATTCCACCTGTCAAATTTGATATCATGTTAGCCAAACAACACAAGTTTACCATTTTGCATATTTTTTTTTATTTCAGTTCCCATTTATAAGCTCCAATATTTTACAAAACAGTTTTTGAACTTGATTTATTATTTGGTCTCAATGTGATTACCTTATTGTTTAATTGTTCATACATAAATAACTGAGAAGAAACACTTTCTGGATGATTTAAAAATAAATCAACAAAGAGAAATATATATATATATATATATATTAAAAGGTTTACCCCTTTTTCTGTAAATGTGCCTACTTTTTAATCAGCTTAGTATGCTTGGGCATGACCAGCGCCCAGTGCTGGAAAAACAAAAAGCTAAATTCTGCCTAATTAATCAGCTGACTAATCAACTGGTCGATTTTTACTTTACACGTACACACTGAAAATGCACATCAGACTCACAACAAGAACATGATGCAGACTCTTAAATAAAACATTTAAAAAAAGATTTGACCTCTTACCTTTGACATCCCATAAAGTGAAGTGACGACTGCTGGCGGCATCTGGAGCTAAAGTGAAGAGGAATCGATGCCCGGACTGTGGTTCATCTTTATCCACCACACTGATGGTGTGAATAAGCTAAGAACAGAGTAACGTACCAGGAAAGAAAGAAAGGGGAACACAAAAGAAAGGTTAGATTTCTGCTCAACAGGAATAAGAAAATGAATTTAAATTACTTTGCATTTCAAATGCCTTTTTCACCACAGGAGGAGAAAGGTGGAGCAAGATGCAACAGTCTGAAAAGACTTAGTTCAAAGGGGTGACACTCTCAAAGAGATTAATAT
>NW_013952453.1:1313867-1326997 GCF_001266775.1 Austrofundulus limnaeus | reverse complement strand
AACAAAGAGAAATATATATATATATATATATATATATAAGGGAGATAAAAAAATCTATAAAATGTGGGGGAAATGTTCATTCTTTCAAAGAAATTAGTTATTTCTTTTTTTACACCTGTCAAGTTCTTGACAGCACTTCTCCGTATGTGTGCACTCACACAACGCAAAACAATCATACAAAGCAGAAACCACTATACATCTAGTCACCTACAATGAAATGTGAAAAATACAGATGAGTGGGCTGCACAATGTGCCAAAACAGGACTGATCTTGCCATCCTTGTCACTCTTTAAAGCCCTGCCACTAGCGGGTTTCTTTCAGTCAGGAGGTAAAAAATAATGAGCAAAAAAAAAAACTATAAGAAAAAAACTTTATTAACAACTGACGGGGGGAATCTACTCTTTTCTGTGAAGACTATGAAGCAGTGAAGTTGTAGTAAGTGGGCCATGATCTCCTCTCTGTGACTGTGCCCTCAGCAGGGGACTCTCAGGCAGCGTCACAGGGTGAGTGAAAACTGAGAGCTGAGACAGGGAAAAATGAGCAAGAAGAAAAGCGAGTGTGTGGGAGTTTATCGAGCACCTAGTGAAGCTCCTAGCACAATCACCTAATTAGATTTCTATCTAACAGTACCCTTTCTTGACCCCCTTAAATCTCTTGTACCGTTTGAAAGCTTGAAGGGGAGACTTTCCAAAAGCAGAGCCCATTTGCACTAGAGGTGTTTAAAAAGTGAAGGCTGTGAGAAGGAGGTGACTTTTTCATTCACAGCAAAAATCAACCAACCAAAGAGATAATGAATATCTAAACAACTTAAAAAGTGCTGTGAAAGGTTCACTCAGAAATCTGGAACTCACTTCTACCAAAGAATGCGTATTTTAAGAGACATTCATTATTTTGAAAAGTGAAAATCTTCCTTTGAATATTCTGTCTCAATGCATTATCATAAACTCAGGTGATGCCTGCATGGTTCCTTTTCATGGCTTCAGGGTACAAAGTGTTAAAAAATGCACTATAAGCATTATTGAAATGGTTGTCAAAGAAAACGTCAATGTGACATTTACTGACAGAACTTGAAATTTTACCAATATAGTTTTAACCACTTAGTTTTACTTTGAGTCTAGTTACTCTCTCAGTACAATTCATGCTAAAAATCTGATTTGACTAAATTTTGACACACAGTTTCTATTTCTTTTAGCTGCTCCCTCCTGCAGGGGGTTTTGGCTAATGCTTTAAAGGGGACCTATTATGCAAAATTCACTTTTAAAGTTTTTTTTTACTCAACTTTGGGTATGTACTTCTTAAAAAAACAGGACCAAAAAAAATGCACCCAGGGGCATATTTACTGTAAGTAAATGTATTTTTAATATATATTAATGACAAGTTTTATACTTCTGTCATTTTGTGATGTCACAAGCCGTACGACAACCCACCGGAACCTGCGTTCAGCCCCTTACCTAGCAACCCCCAGGTGAAGCTCCACCTCCTCAGTATAAAAAGCCGTCACAGTGTTGTTGTGTAATGCGCAGCTTGCTTCATAATAAGCCTCCAATAGGGCAATGGGTAGAGTGTTGGACCAGAGAGCGGGAGACCAGGGTTTGAGACTGGCATGGATACAATTTAATTATTTATTTATTTTTGTTCGTTATGAACACGTTTTCTCATGTGCCTCTATTGTTTAGCTTATTAAAGCCTTGGTAAAGCCTATTTGTTCAAGTTTCCGAAGTATTTTTACCGTTGCTGCTCCCTGCTCTGGTAACAGCATGCAGAGTGAGCGCAGAGCACAGGGGGAGAAAAAAAAAGAAGCTGCCACCACGACTCTGCCTCTAGGCCTCATATGGTTGTACAACAGAGCTTCTGCTATTATAAGCCATGCTAATGTAAACGCTGGCTTTGGAGGGCGGAGTTAATGTCAACAGATTTTTTGGAGGGCGTTACCAACAGAGATCATTAACATAAACAGCTCTTCTGAATGGAAGTCAGAGCAGGCAGAACTAGAAAATGGGAAATTTTARTATCTGAGAATTATTTTGTGCATTAAATTGAATGAACATGGTCTGGATAGCCCACAGATATACCATGAAAAATTTCTAGGACCCATAATTGGTCTCCTTTAACCTGGGCTCAAATCTGCAGCCTTAGGATTAAAATACAAAAGTGGTTGATTTTAAGCTTGTGATGCTGACCTCTGAGATACTGCGGTGGTCAGTGCTACAGTGTCAGTAGCAGGTAAACTGGTTATTTGTGGAGATCTGGTTGTGTATATGTCTGTATTCAATTCAGCTTTAATATCAAAACCACAGTGGTTCACACTCCATTCCATCTGCACAGTTTTTTTTTGCATCTTTCACACAACATAAACTTTGCTTGTTCCAAAGCTTCTAGTAAAGCAACATTCTTATGGAGAAGATGAAAAAAGACACAAGATTAACCCAATGACACATAAAAAAACATTTCTGAGGCAAACTAGCTCCAGAAACTATTAAAACCTGGATCAGATTTAAGCGAATGCCTCCAAAAGTTTTGATATTGATTCAACAATCCCTACTGCTTCTTCCTAATGCACACTGACAATTGTTAATAAGGCATCACTCACTCCCAGCATCAAATATTACTGTGGCCAATGTGTCATGGTAGACACCAAATTACACCTTTTGCACATCTAAGAGATGCCTCAGGCATTGGCGAAATAACATGTTTTTTGTCATGGGAATTAGAACAGCTTGTGCTTTTAAAGAGTCGTGTGGGTGTTCTCGTTTATTCTCTTTATAAACTCGGAGAGGCCCAACAATTTTAAGGGGAGGGACACACAAGCACTAATGTGGAAGGGAAGACAGAACAGCTCAAATTACAACATTTATACACAAAACGCATGGCTTTATGCTTTGCCTGTCACATAGCATCACATTGCAATTTACTTCAATCTTTATAAAATGCTTGATAAAAGAAATGACAGTACAATACAAAGTGCATCCACTGGCATTGCAAATATCCACAGTAACAATGCTTTGTCTTTTAAAAACTAAAACAGCTTGTTAACAAAGAAAAAATAATCACCTTGGAGTATCAGGTCGTTTGGTAACAGGAGGTTAGCAATAGAGTTCATGACAATAGCTGCGTTTCCATTGACCATGAAAATGCACAAATTAGAATTTCGAAATTAAATTTGCTTAATGGAGACATGTCAATTTCGAAAAAAAATATTTTTTTTCGACAAAATTTTCTTGTGCTAGGATAAGGTGTTTTTTCGGCTGTATCGAAATTGGTATTTTATGCAGAACTGCAATGGAAACACTTTTTTCGCATCATGGGAGTCACGTGATCAAAAACCGGATGTTTTTTAATGGCAAAAAATGTGACGAAGAAGAAAACAGGAAGTAGAAGTAGTAGTAAAATCACCAAAGTAGACTACAATTTTCCAAAAACACTGCATACGAAGCTGAACCCAAGTATGAGGGACTTGTCACTCGAAAGCTTTGATAAGATGCCGATGTCTCCTCTGATGGCTGATGTTGAGCGCTAGTGTCGCGGTAGCAGTAAGCATGTGCTTACATTCGTTGTCGCCATGTTTGTAATGACTTATCGTGAGAACAAACCTATTCACTCGTAACTTCAATTGCATTTCTTACTTAATGGAAACACCACAGTTGCAAAACTGTGTTTTGTCGACATTAACAGAATATCAACAAAGTTTTCTGCACATTTGCAATGGAAATGCAGCTACTGGTCCCTGTCACACTGTAGCGTTTTAGACAACTTGTGCCGACGTGTGAAAAATTTAAAGACATTTACGCTGAAGATGGAATTTTAAAACAATCAACTGGAAGCCTCTTTTAGGCATGTACATATTGTAATGCTAACAAATTCATCATATATTAACTTTTATTAGTAATTTAGACAAAATTTCATAAGCTGGCATAAGTTGTCTAAAACATTATAGTGTGACAGGGCCTGTAGGTTGTGGGGAGGAATGCTTTCGGATTGGACCTCTTTCTATAATCACATTTCATCAAACTGAGATATGGGAAGTAAATTGAGGCCAGGTGAACACCTCAATCTGCTTGTTAAATCTTGACCCATTCCTCTACATTCTAAACTGCTTCCCCGTGTCTGCAGGGGGATACTGTTGCCATTTGTGAAATGTAACGTACAAAAAAAAATAGTTACTGGGGTGCTGATGACATGGAAAAAGGTCTAAGGTATTTAAAAGTGTTTAACAATCATCTTTCAAGTTTGAGATATAAAAAATAAGCATTTTATAAGACAATTCTAGTCTGCTAATGTGATCCACTTTAACATTTGTGAGACAAAAGGAAGCATTTGGTGAGTAGGACAGATGACTCACACAGTCTCCTACACACAAAAAAAAAAATAATACTGTCTAGCAAAACTGTGAGTCTGTCTGAGATTTTTAGTCATCTGTCTTGGTGTGCTTCCCTTCTTTTTTTATTTTCCCATGTGTCTGACACGTGTTTGTTTTCTCTTCTCTATGCATAAGTTCTTAAGCATTGTCTACATGTGTCTGTGATGGAATGAGCATTTTTCAGACAGGCTTAACATTTAGCTATCTCTCCAAGGGGTGAAGGTTGGCGGGGCTGTGGCTAAACAGAGGTGATCTGTCGCTGTGACCCTCTCAGTCAGCTGTGAGACAGCACGGTGAAGCTGACAGGCCTCTTTTTACCCAAGGCCATACTTAGTATTTGGATTTTCCAACCAGCCCTTTTTTTTCTGGGTGCGTGGCACTATGTGATGTCTGTCCTTCTGCACTGAGGCAGATAAATACCACAGGGTGGGTGACGAATGGGCTGAAGCAGGAAACTTTGTTCAGGTCACGAAAGAAAAATAAAAAAATGCGAGAATAATCTAATTTAAATCTGGAAATAAGGTGATCACAGAGCAATGTCTGTAAAAGAATGTAGAAATTTTCAGAATAGATTAATAAAATGCTTCTGAAATAAGCAACAATTGACACATTGCATTTTGCTACTGAGATGTGCCAGACTTTATGGTCAAAGAAATATATTCTATTCAAGCCATTGTGCTATGGCAAGCCATTAAATACAATAACCTAATGATTACAAACAATAGCCCCAGTATAAAAAATGTTTTTAGAAATCTCCAGATGAATATATTCTATAGTTTGGAGTTCTAAATATAAATCTGCCTTTTTCTTTTTCTCCCGCTCAATTTATAAATTCATTTTATTTAGTGTTACTCAGTTTTATTTCTTCAGATTATCTAAATGTGTTAAGGCTGACTTATTGCCTCACCTTCTGTCTCGTTTTCAAGTAGAACATGCTTAAGCCATGTCACCCAGATCTTATTTACTTCCCAGCTAACCCTTCCACCCCTCTCCACATGATTTTTTCTTTTAAATCCAAACAAAACTGATTATGTTGCCAGCTTTCAAACGGGATCAAACACAACCACGGTTAAAAGGCTTAGGTAAATTTGATTTCCTCTGTGGTTCCACTAAAATCAAGTATAAAGGCAGTAACCTGACACTTCATGAACAAAACTGGGAGATAAAACGGTACAAAGCGGGCCACAATGTAACGCCCCTCATTAGCTCAGTAAACCAGAGTTTGATCTTCTGATCTTTTAAGAGAGTGACAGCGAAGGTTGTGAGAACACAGAGGATGTGTGTGTGTGTGAATGAGAGCTATGATCCGTCTACTGTACCGTTTAACATGCACAGGCAGCACCAAGATACACCATCAGATAAACAAAATCACTTTAAAGATTGAAAAGTGTTTGCTCTACTGTTCCGTTGACAGTTTGGCTGAATGGGCGATGAATAACAATTGTCATTTTTTTCACCATAATTGTCAAAAATAGAATCTTGATATCAGTGATGCCATATGATTTATGATACAAGAGGAATTCAGCCATTATCAAATGGCAGCATGTGACCTGGGAGCTAACATTTACTACAGTAAAAATATTTGACTGTCCAGCTGGAAAATAAGTCAATTCATGAAAACATTGGTGTGGAACTATATGTGGGCTATAATCAGTTTAAACATGTCAGATGTTGAATAAAGCAACAATAACCTGTTTAAGCATCAGACTTATGGAGAGCCGTTTTTTTTTCAAAATGCAATAAATAAATAAATAAACGAGATATCATTTTATAAATAAATAGCATAAAGACATGCTAAAAATGTTTTAATATATTAATTTTGTTTTATTTCTTGGGGACATTTATGTATTTGATGGAATATTTATTAATACTTTATTAATTACATTATTTATTTATTTGTTTCATTATTTATTTAATAAAATGGCTCTCCATACAGACTAAGTAGGCATTGGGTAAAACGTACATATATCGAGTTCAGAGGGAAACACATTAGGCAAAGAAGAGAGCCAGCATCTGCCTTTTCCAGGTAAAAGCAAATAAATGACTTAATTACAGCTATTTTTCAGAGTTGTTGTTGTGTCAAAATTTCCAAACTGATTAACAACATACAGGGGAACTGGAACAAAACTGAAGCTCATTTTACACAAACTAAATATGTCGACTGATCCATCTACCCCTGAGCTCTTTTTTTTGGCAGCTTAATTCACTGAACAAGCAAGTGCACATTTGGAAACTCTAAACATCAAAGGGCTTCAACTTAACATACAACAACTCTTTGCATCATCAAAACAATTCAGTGACTGTCTGTATTAATGCTAATGCTAAGTGTTTTGCTTTTAAAATGCTTACAGATAGGGAACCTTGCTCTTGTAAGCTCTGCAACAAGGTTCAATGTCCGGTAAAACAGTCAATTATTTTTTTCTGCATAAATTGTCAATTTTACCTGGAAAAACATCCAAGTATTTTACCAAATATAGATTTTTCAGGCCTGAATGGCAGTGTTTTAGTGCTGTTGTATCACAGAAAAAAATGTCAGGAGGTTATGTCTTAGCTGGGACCTGTTTGTATAATGCCTGTTCTTCCGTGCATGTGTTGGTTTTCTCAAAGTCCATTCATTTTATTTTTTTTCTGAGTCTAAAAATATGCAGGTTAGGTTAAATGGATATTCTAATTTGATTAACGGTGTCTGGATGATATTTCATGCATGTCTTTGTGTTATTTCTTTATTAGTCTGACAAGATATACCCAGCTTAACTGGTGAAATTAGTTAATCAATGAAGCCCTGAACAGCAACTGTTCAGTTAAAAAATATTGAACCACAGGATCGCTAAAATCAGTTAATTTATTTGTTTGTTTTGTGTTTGATATGAGGAAGATGTCAATGAGCGACTGCAGGGTTAATCAACAGATTTATTACTGAGGGAATGTTAAAGACTACACAGAACAGTAACTAGGTAGTTAATTAAAAAAAAGTATTGAACCACAGGATCGCTAAAGTAAGCTAATTAACTTTGTGTCAATAAATATGTTGCGGTCCACTTTAGCCGAACTGAGATCTGCTCCACGCCTCTTTTGGTTCTACACTGCTGGGGTCATTTCTGAATCAGCAAATACGAGCGGGACATGGCCGGCTTCTTCAGCTATTTACGAATGAACCAAGGAATCTTAAAGCTGGACTGGTCTATGCGATGATTTTGCTGAACTGTTTTGGAATTATCAGACCATGGCATTAATTCTTCTAGCCTCTTTTTCCCCATATAAAGCCTGAGCATAATAAGAAGATGTCTGCTTTTGTGTTGGTTACCAAAATAAAAAAAAAATAAATGAAATTTAAAAAATCATTAGAGGAGAAATCAGTTTTTCTCATTTTACCCCAAGGTTTTTACTTGAGGCAGAAAATGTGCCTCATAAAGCACCAGACCCACAGCTAAAATATATATTTTTTGTACAACAATGGCTGCCAAGTAAGTAAAACCTCCAATAACAACTCATAAAAGCAGGGAATAAAAAATAAATAAATAAAATTAAAAAAGGTTGTTTTAAGTATGAAAAAAAACTTGTCGGTGTACAGATAAATACAATGATTAAAAACAGACAAAAGTAAAGATGTCCTAGTTTACAAGATGTAATTTTGGTTTATATTATAGTGTAAAATATTTCACTGCCTTTCTCTTTAATGAGAACATTAAAAACCCTCAGAACATAATTTTTTTTTTAAAAAATCTGCAAAGGTCTTTTTTTTTGCTGGAAGACTAATCATCTTTGTGTGATTAGGAGCTGAAGGTTAATGTGAGCTCTTGCAGATGGGAAAAAGAGCTGGGAGTGAGGGAGATCAGACCAGACAGCGCTCTATGGAGGCACATACCGGCAATATAGCAGGGGCACAGGGGGGCTATAAGTGGTTAAGAGTCTGAGGATCAATGGGAGGAGAAGTCTGAGCCTCATTACACATGTAAATGCAGCTTGCAGCATGGAGGCCCCACTTTAAAGCCTTGCTGTTTTAGTTATTCCTTTGCTCTGCGCATGCTAATTGGGTCTAACTCAGCTGAAGGCCTGTTGGCTGTAGAAGGTGAATAAAACACCTTAATTACTTGGTCCGATTTTAAGTGTTACCAGCGGAAAGATTTGGAACCTTTTCGTTATTGTTAAAGAGTAATGCATTTTAACATATTTCCTATATAATTTACATAGTTTGATTTGAAATGCACAAGCAATAAATGTTCTTGAGATTAATTTTATTCATATTTAGTTTTTTGAATACATATAAAAAAGATTTTTTAATGCAACCCTTTTACCTTGAATATTATAATGCATTTTATCACAAAAAACTCATGTTCAGAAGAGTGATGTGAGAAAGGGAGAGAGAGCGAGCATGGACACTCCTTACTGTATAAAGCATTGCAATATCAATTTGTATCAGGTCTTATTAAAAGAAAAAAAAGTTGGCTTGTTTACTGTGGGCATTTTCAAATTCATATGGTGTGTTTTATTAAAAAAATATAAATAAAAACACACATTTAGATAGGGATGGGTACCGAACTCGAAATTTTTAAGTACCGACCCAATTCTGGTTCAGTAAACAGAGCTTGGTCTGAACGTAGCTCCTGGAGTAAAACTCACCGAACAGACCACCTCTGAATTATCTGGTGGATTAATTATCTTGTGAACACAACGTTCGCTTGCTCAAAGTAAATAAAGTACCACCACTTTCTTTTTTTTCATCCACCATTAAACAGAGACCGGCAGAGGATAACAACAGATGTGCTTCCCGACAGTCCGAACATGTCTGACCTGAAAGAGCACAAGCAGCTAACTTGAAGCGTTGGGCGCGTTTTGGGTGCTCAAAACGTAGCTTGAATATCTTTTTATTTATTTTAACTCCATCCTCTTTTGCTTATTTGATTTAAACATATTTGCCTTCCATGGACCTCCATCACACAATTTTTCTAGCGGGGAAATGACATCAATAGAAATACGTGGAGCTGGATTTTAATTTGTGCAATAAGACAAAACAGTCTTGTTTTCAACAGTTTTCACCTTAATGAAATAAGTTTAAAAAAACAATGTTACAATACAAAGAGTTGGATGTTGTCTTGATATTTGTTAAATTTTATATATTGAGAAATACGTTAAATAAAAAAAAAGGTTTATTATTAATAAAACAACACATACAAAGTACCGAAAATTGATACTGTTAAGTACCAATACCGATTCCCTGGTACCGGATATTGGTACTGAATCGATTCAAATGTCAAAGGTACCCATCCCTACATATAGAGTTGTTTAATGATGTTCATTCATAACTATTTAGTCTGACCCATAATAATATGACTGGAACAAGGTATGGAACTCGATGAAACCCCTTATTACCCGGCATTTCTCATTCAAAGTTAATCAAATAATTTGATTGCCATCATTTCATTATAACATTCATAATAATAATTGTTTCAAAAACACTTACCTGGCCAGGTTTGGCATCTTCACATACCGAGGCTTCATATGGTGTAGCCAATTCTGGAGGATTGTCATTTACATCCAGAATACGAATGCTCACTGGGGAGTAGGACACCATGGAGTGGTTATCTACACAAAGAATAAATAAAAAAATCACATTAGATGTTGCTGGAGATATGCTTATGTTTCTTTAAATTCTGTTGTTTTTATCTGTTGTATTTACAAAAGTGTGATTGTCACTGGAAGCTCGGTGACTTGAGATTTTGATACTAGAGCAGTTTTTAAGTGAAGTCAGAGTTATTTCACACACATTTTTAGTAATACAACAATAGTGATTTACTCTGTCCATTTCAAAAGTCAACAGGCCGCTTTTCACTTCCACTTTACAAAGATTACTGCGACTCAGCTCTTCTTTTAACCATTTGAGACCTTTTATCTTCTGTCAATGGCGGCGCTCTCTAGACTGCCAATTTGCATATTGTGCACAGAGCAATATTTGAGCTTACTGCAGTTGTGCTGAAATTGAGGGAAGTCTGCTGAGGCTGAAATATTACTGAAAAGTTGAATTTAACAGTGACATGGTGACAAAGACATGGTATAAGAATGCACAGACAGATGTCATTTGGTGGTGTTTGCCTACATTCAGAATTTGAGACCAGATTTAGATATAGGGTTAGCTACCTAAATAGCAACATGCCTGACATTAAAATAGCACCAAAGCATACATGTCAACTTGTACGGATTTTCCGTAAGTTAAAAGGATTTTACGTCATTTTGCAGGTATACGGACGTATAGGGCAATCGCACAGATTTTTTTCAAGTCTTACGGATTTTTTCCAAACCTCATTTTCAAACTTATCTAACATGTCAGAGCTTGTAGGATGATTTAAAAAAAAAAACAATAAATAACATCAAATAGCCATCTTCCAACCTGTTCTGCCGCTAGAAATAAGTTTTGAACCTTCTCCGTTCTCCTTTCCTCGCAGCTTCGCACTAGGCGCTTTCATGTCCGCAGCCGACAGACACCCCCCCCCACCCCCCCACACCCGCGGGTGCGAGTTGTACGGATTTTTTGCAAAAATTACGGATTTTTGAGGCTCTTCATGTAAACGTCAAAAGAGGTTGACATGTGTCAAAGGCATAAGTTGCATCTTACCATCTGATTATTCCACTTCTTTACACAACTGTTGAATAATCTGAGTGGAAGTGGGACACCTTAATAAACTGATGCTTTTGACAAAATAGCAATTCGGTTTTATTAATTTAACAGGAAGTTCCATTTTGTTAAAATAATGCTCAGACAATGTTCTCTAAAACATTTTCCCAATAAAATGAAACATTAAAATAAACAAAGGTTTTGCGTTTTGTACAATTAAAGCTCACCTCAAATTAGCTCAGTTTATCTGGGAATCCTATTTTTCATTCTTAATTGTATTACAGTGTTTGATGGAGTCATCATTTTGCTTACAAACACTACTTATGGTAGAGCATAAAGTCTTAGGCCCAGAGCTGTTTGTGCATTTATGTGTGTGTGTCTAAGAGTTCGAGGAAAAACACAAAGAACATTATGTGGGAGTTTAATGAGCGATCCAGTTACTTGCAGTGCTGGTCTGGAAATTCTGGTTAATTAGAATACACAGCCGAGGATTTCTCCGGCTTGCTGCTGTTGCGGCGTGTCTCAGTGGAGTGGCGGATGTGGATGGAGTCCCCCGGCCCTCAGATTGTCCCTCGTGTTTGGATGGAGCGTCTGGGGTGGACTTGCCGGCCTGAACGCGTGGCGATGGGAGCCGGGACGGAGCCACTAATCTAACAAGTGAGGCGTACCAGCTTCCCTGTTGCCTATTTGGATCAATTTCAGCCGTGCCCTGTTTTTCGGTTGAGGATCAAACTGGAGCTACTGGTTTTGGTGAGCATGCTCGTGTCCAACATGGTGGGAACCATGTTATTCAAGCCTTGAAATGTGCGCCATTCAGCGAAGAAAAGAACAGCAAGCTACTGACTGGCTTCAGAACCTCACCTTATCGGGTAGTAATTTTCAGCCTATGTTACTGTTTTTCATCAGTGGACAAACATTAGTGCTAAAGGCACGGATATAACAGAATCTGTTTTAACCAGTCGGAAACAACATTTAAGACTTCTGTTTAATATTATTTTAGTCATTGGAAATATTGCCAGGTCCAGATAAAAATGTGTTTATGTCCACTTTTTATATTTTATGGGATTTCATACGTATGTTTTTAATAATTATCTTGACCTGGGTTTGTGCACAGGGTATCTTATATAAATCCAACTCAATTACAGTCTACACTGGGATCTATATTATATCCTGAAAAGGTTAGACAACCTCCTGTTATGTCAAGTCTGAACACTACATCAGTAAGAAAGTAAAAGTGATTTTCCTGTCTTAAAAAAAATCCAGGGACGCTAAATCAACTAGGTAAAATTAGAGGCTTTAAAATCTGTCATTTAAATATGAGAAGTCTTGTACCTAAACTGGATYAATTCAAAGTAATACTTGCTCAGACACAAGCACATGTTATGGCTATATCAGAATCATGGCTGACTCCTGCTATACCAAATTCATTTCTTTCACTTGAAAATTATTCATTGTATCGTAGAGACCGTACTGATAGGCTTGGAGGTGGTGTTGCAGTTTGTTCACAAGAAATACTCACATTCTGTAATAGAATTGTCAACTGAGTCTGAATCTCTGCAATTAGAAATCAAGCTTACAAATCACCTTTCAGTAATGGTTGTTGTTACATATAAATCTCCAAGTGTTAATTCAACTAAATATTTAGCGCAGCTCACTGACATTATAAAAGGCATAAAATCAAAAGAGTTTGTGATTCTTGGTGATATCAACATGAATTGGGCTGATAAAACTTCCAAAGGCRTGAAAGCAATGTCTATAAACTTAGGGCTTCAACAGTTAAAGTACCAACAAGATTTGGCCAGACATGCTATTCCATTTTGGATCTTATTTTCACAAATCGATCCTCCATATATGGCATATCTGGAGTTATAAATACTTCAATCTCGGATCTTTCACTTATTTTTTGTCATTAGAAAAAAAAAAACTTAAGAAACCTACAGTTCATTTGCATAATTTCATTAAAAGGATTCCAAAATCAAAGTTACCCATGTTTCATGCTGAGATTGAGAATACTAACTGGAATGAGGGTATTTCTGTCAAATCCAAATCACATTTTGTCAAAATTTTATGATAAATTGGAGACAATACAGGAAAAAATATAAATTTCAACTTGTAAAGTTCCAGTCCAGAAAAATAAAATTCCATGGTTGAATGCCTCTATAA
>NW_013952453.1:1310116-1311849 GCF_001266775.1 Austrofundulus limnaeus | reverse complement strand
AACAGGAACCTGCTGTAAAACAGCAATTATGCTGAGTCAGGCTTGATTTTTAATAATCTTTTCCTGTTAAATAAATAAATCAAATCAAATCAAATCAGCGTGCACAGCTATCATCACCCAGTTAACACATTTGAGTGGCACCCCACAGAAAATGTAACAACATGCAGATACCTAAAACTAACCATGCGTGGAAACAAGCCACATAAGTTGTTGCAGTTGTGTTAATTGGATTTATTTAAACTTTTCAATTTTTGACCAAGGTAAACAGTTTACACTGTTGGTTTTTGAAAATAATCAGTAATTCATTGGTTCACTGCTTCTGAAATCAAGTATGCAGCATTATTTACTTGTGTCTAGTTCTTCAAAGAACTTTAGTGTGTTTCTTATTCACCTGTTGTCATACATGTTGTTTTTCATTATCCTTTGCCACTATAAACTCTCAAGTAAATAACAGGAGAAAAAAAAAATTTTTTTGGTAAAATAGGTTCTTTCATGCATGGACAAACAGGTCCTGTTCTAAATCTGTCTTTAGATAGAAAAAAATAGTGATTTTAACAGACTATCAGTGAGCTCTGCATCTGTGCAGCACAGACCAGCTGTTGAGAATCTAACAGCAGTAAAGTCTCTTAGGCACTGCATTACGCTGACATTACTTCAAGGAAAACAGATAGAGGATGAAAGTGAGTGTGTCTGTTCTCGCATACATGCGAGTGTGTGTAGGTGGGTGTCAGGGGTGTTATAAAGCTTGTGACCAAATGGCTCTTCTACTTTGCTTCGGGAAATTGTTTGGTTTAAAGTGTTGTGTTTGCCATTGGAGTAAAATGAAAATACAAATGTACCCCGCCGTGTCTGTGTCTAGTCTCCTCGCTCAGCTGCAGGCCCAGCAAGGCAGGTGAATTAGTAGCAAAGTAATACTTATCATTCATTCATTCATTTCCAAGTCAGCTTTGTCCTGCTCAGGGTTGTTTGGTGGGGGGCTGGAGCTTATTCTCTCAATCGAACAAGAGGTGCAATACACTCTGTATGAATCAACAGTGCCTCGCCATGGAAGTGTTTTTTTTTTTCTTTAAGTAGGTTAAAATATAAACAATGAGCTTTCCCACTTTTTACATATGAGTAAGTACACTTTCACATCAAACTGGGGTCCTTTACCAGACACCAGCTTAAGGGTTTTGCTCAGTATCTTCAATGTACTGTGTGCCCTTCTGGAAAGAGATCTTTGAAGTTCCCCTTGGGATCTGCCAAAGCCACTTTGGGGCTTGGGGAAAGGGGGGAGGTGGTCGCAACAAAGAGCACTGACCACTGAGACTTTGACTTTCTACAAGTTCTCTTATTTCCTCGTTAAGCCCTTTTTATTTCTTGGGGTCCTCGAAGTGTTTATGGATTTAAAATTTAGCTAGGGACTTTCTGTTTATAGTTAGCATGTTTTCTTCATGAATGCAACTTGATTTTTACTCTGTATGCTACATAAATGGGAGATCAAAGATGCAAATGACGGACATCATTTTCGAAACAGCACACAAGCGTCCTATGGCGTGTATGCAAGCATCGACCATAAGTTATCCTAACTTTGGTAAATATCATCTACCTTGCCTGTTGGGCTGGTTTCTCTGGCTTGCTGCTGTTGTAGTGTGTCTCGGTGGAGTGGCGGATGTGGATGGAGTCCCTATTATTATTGTTATTTTTTTATTATTATTTCAATTACAAAGGCTAAAAACAGGCTACATATATAT
>NW_013952453.1:1308656-1310016 GCF_001266775.1 Austrofundulus limnaeus | reverse complement strand
ATATATACAGTATATGTGAAGTACTGCTCAGTAATATATGATAAAATGACAGTGCTTTAACTAAATTAATGTGCATCAAATAAACGCGTAGTTATTATTATGCACATATATGCCGATGATTTGGCAGTCACAATAAATAAATGATTAATTCAAGTTAAAAAAAATTTTTTTTCTGGTTATACATTATTTTGGATTCTGGCCCTTATTGATAGACATACTTTGCGTTATAACAGCATGCATAGCATTTATTCCAATGGAACAAAATAAAAACTATGCCGTGCATATCTTGAATAGAAAACAAACAAAAAAATAACATTTTTGCACTTTATTACCAAATGTCCCTTTCCATGACTCTGTTTTATTTCACATGTGTATTGTAGATATGCTCTGCATACAACGTTTTTCTTATTTGTTTTTGTTTTTCAGATTTATTTTTCTTCTCACATCTTCCAACTCTGAACCTATTTATCTCCCTTCACCACATTCCAACAAGAGTCTGATTCATTTGGACTTACAGGGAATAGCATTCAAACGGCATAAAAGTCAGTCTATGTATGTTTGCCAGACAGCAAATGCAGAAAATTATGCTGTAGAAAACATCTTTTCCTTGCAACAGAGCGAGAGATAAAGACTTTCAGTTTCTTCTGTAGGTTTTTGCCCTCGGGGTGATGCTCCTTTTTTCCACCTACATGTCTGTGTGAAAAAGCAGTTTTGCAAGGTGGTATCATACTTGCTATCAGTTCTTGAAAATTATATGCCACTCTAACTTAACCTGATGCATTTCTATGGAGAAGGCTGCCTGGAAGTATGAGTACCTGGCTAGTGACAGTGTATTTAATGCTCCTCCTGTACTCAGGAGGCTCTGTTCTCTGTGGATGGAAGACAAGTACTACACAGATGAGAGGCTGTTTCATCCTTCATAGTAACAGTATCAGCAGAGGTAGGTGTGCACTTTAATAGGATGAATTTAAAGACACGCTGTGTGTACGTGTTAGCATATTTTTAGAATTGGTAAAATATCCGAATATTTGCTTGCACTTGAACATTTTTCCTCTAAGCCCACACACAAATAAAATACCTGACATTTAGTTTTTCATTTTTTTTTTCCTGGCAGAGGTTAATCTTAGAGTGCAGACAGGAAGAACTGTCAGGAAACTGTTGTCAACCGTCCAGTAATTGTACACATGCAACACAAAAGTTCAAAGGTGTGTAACGAACTGGTATATTGAGGGTTAATGCCACAAAATGAGAGTTTTACTCTGCTTTCAGAGATGATGACCTTGTGGCACTTTAGCTTTAATGAGAATAAAGACGACACACACACACACACACACACACACACACACACACACACACACAC
>NW_013952453.1:1306706-1308594 GCF_001266775.1 Austrofundulus limnaeus | reverse complement strand
CACACACACACACACACACACACACACACACATTTAACCTAACCTATCTCTACCTTTCTTGTGACATTAGTTGTTTCATTCTGTCTCTTTTTTATTCCTTGTTCCGATTCGTGTATACGTCTTTCAGAGATGAGCATACAAAAACGCAATAAAGAAACATTTTAGAAGAGAATTCAAATGGCCCTGACTACTGACTTTGTCTATGCTGTAGATTTTATGGATGGAAATGGAAGAAGCTTTATCTTTCGAGCGCAGGCATGTGTTTGTGTCTGATTCTGAAAGGTGTGAGACCACTTTAAATGTTCAATTACCATTAAAATGTGCCTGTGACATAATGCCAAGCACAAGACATTGAGCACAAAAGAACTCAAATTGCTCTGTTAGGACTGCGACAACCTAATTTTGTTTTAATGTTTGAGTTGGGTGAAGCTGCCTGCTGCTCAGCCGTTGATTATTAGTGATCAGACTGTGCGGAAATGTGAGGAAAGAACAAAATGCGAGTAAATTTTAATTTTAGTTTTCTTTATGGCATTATTTTCTCTGTTCCTCTGTGTGCCATGGCAGATCCCAGTTAGATGCAGAATCCAATCTTCGTTGCTTTCACTGCAATCCTAAAATCACTTCATCTGTATAAGATTGAAAAAAGTGAAAAACTCCAGGCCTCCTCCTTTTCCAAGTTTACTTCTAATGGCATAGTAATAACTTCCCTGCTTCCCCAAGTTATTATGTTCTTCATTTTCTTTGCTATGACAAAAAGACCCAGTGTGAGGAAGAGAAAAGCAAAACAAATAAAAAAATAATTTGTTCATTTTCAGTGTTGTGTTTGTAAGCTCAAAGACTATAATGACTGAATTTTCTTCTTGCATAAGAAAAGCATAAATGCATGAATGGCTACCACCAAAAACTAATATCCCCAAAGAGTAATCAAAATTTGTTTCAGAGGACAATAAAAAAACAATAAAAAAATCATGATTTACTATAGGAATGCAAAGTTTCTGTCTCTTAAAAACACAGAATTTAAAAAAAAACAACTTCCAGTGACATAGTAAAAAGACCAACAAAGCCACTAATGAATCAAGCCAGCAAAAAGACATCTCAGAACTCATGCTATGTCAGAGCAGATTTCTTCACTTTTCATAAAGTATGAATCCAGTTTAAGGCTGGCAACTGATTCAAGTAGAAAATGTTGCATGAAGCGTGAAGGAGCACTTATCACTAATCAGTCAAACACTGTTAAAGATCATTTCAATGTGTCAGTACAGTGATACAAAAAGATGACACAGAGTTTAATACATTAAAATATGTTTTGCACAAATTATATTATTTTGAAAAGAAAATATATTGGGGGAGGGGGGGTGCTCAGAGGAAGTGTTGACTCCAGTAGTTTTATAATCAGATGTTGGAAAAGACTCTCATCTACCAGCACAGCAAAGTTTAGCATCAACGACAACATTCAGGATGATTCATACACAATATTCCATCAATATTATGAAAACATTTTCCACTTATTTCTCAATTAGAAAGATGTACCTGCTTCTACAGCCTTCACAGTGATGTTGTGCCACCCCGCTGTCTCTCGGTCCAAAATCTTCCCCAGTGTAATGGCACCTGAGTCAGGATCAATGTGAAAGATCAGGTCCTGGTCTGTTGTCCGATCAATGGTTAACCTAATAGTAAAAAATAATAATAAAAAAACATGCTGTATTATTTTTCACACACATAGTATAACTTATTGTCATTAAACAACTTTCTTTGTAATAGCAATTAAATTCAAAATATAACAAACATTTACAGCATTGATTCAGCAAAAAATAAAAATAAAAAAAAAGCTTTGCGCTTGTTTTTGTTGAATTCTTTGCATATTATTAAACCTGGTAATGATTATATA
>NW_013952453.1:1299362-1306356 GCF_001266775.1 Austrofundulus limnaeus | reverse complement strand
CACCATGACATTAACAGATATATATTTTAGATGTCCCAAAAGAAAAAAAAAATAGTGAAGTTGTCCATGGTATAAATGTATTTTCACCCTCACACTATCTAGCCAAAAATGGCTAAGTCACTTACTTTCTTAAGATGAGGTTGTTTTCACTCATTCTTCCCGATTATTTACTCAAATACTTATAATCACACAGACAGACTCTTTATGCTTGTATGGCTTCACCTCAATACCTTCTACTGCAGTTTTTAAGGCAGTGGTGCCACTATCCTGTGCTAAATTACACATTGTAACATAAAAGTCATGTATTTTTAATTGAGGCAATTTTCACAGAACTAACTTCTGTGTGTTGGGGCATCCTCTGTCAGTCACACAGGCATTCAAAAAATAATTGCTAGAAATGAAGGGTTTTCCTCCTAATCCTACATGAGCACATTCAAATGAGTTCTAGTTTTAGTTAATAGACATATGCTATTTTTAACAAGTTTAAACACATTTCTAATTTGTTGCAGTATATTTGCGGAAAGTCCTATAAACAACAAACCCCTGCATCTGAGTGGCAGATGCTCTTTCCTATTGCAGGGCATAATGATTTATATTATGTTTGTGACTTTTGCAGACCAAGTAGTATATTCCTCTGTAAAAATGCTGCAGGCAGATGTGCTTTAGTGTTGTCACTGCATTTTTCACTGCCTAATTTATGCATCATGCTGTTGTTGCAGTCTAAGGGTGTCTCAGTTTTAATGCTTGTGGTAAAGACAACAAAAATATAAATTTAAATAATAATAATAATAATAATAATAATAATAATAATAATAATAATAATAATATAGTCAAATATATTTAACAATATTTAAAATTACCCCATTTATATTTTGTAGAAAAGGTGACTCCTCTTTTGCACACAGTTTACTCAACTAAACCCAAGTGATAAAACAGTCTGAAATGTGTTTCTACATATAGTACTGTTTCTGTTACCTCTTGCTATAACATCAAACAAAGCAAAAATATAAAAAAAAAACAAGTAAATCCACTGCACTCCTATGTCCTCTGTGGCTGGGCTTGGTTTAAGGGGAGATGCTAGTCAGTACAGCTGACATCAAAACATTTTCCATGTAAAATTGCTTCATTGTTCCATTACATCAAATGTAGGAATATCAAACAGCAGAAAGTTGAGGTGAAGCAATGGGCGGAGAGAAACATAAGGATGTGGAACAAATCTGCTTTGATCTTGGAACGTGACATTCGTACCAAACGCAAACCAGAAAAACACAAGAAACGGCATACTTTTACATTTAGGCAGACGAACATAGTATGCAGATTTTATGTTTGTCGCCCTTAGCCATAACAGTTGGATATTTCTGTCATTGCTTATGTTAAGTGACAACATTTTACATGTAAGGTTCTCCAAAGCTGCTCTCATACAAACATTGTAGTCCTGAAATATTCTGGAAATCTTCTGCAAACTTTGTATTTTAGCTGTGATAGAACTGAAAAAACAAACAAACTATGTAGTTCATGAATGGATAACCTGTGACTGAAGACAAAAAAAAAAATCAACTTGTGTGCACCTTATCATGAGAATTCACCTTAAATGTATTTTCAGACAATGCATTCTATTACTTTTGTATAGCCTGATCTCACACATACCTCACTTTTTTATTTGTCACATCTGGATCCCGGGCTGTGACAATCCCTACCACAGAACCGACTTTGGCATCCTCTTGAACTTCCATTGTAGTGCCATCGGCAGGTTGAAATATGGGTGGCTCATCTATGTCCGACACACTCACACGAACAATGGTCTGGTCTCGGAAAGAGCCCAGGTCCACAAAACGAGGATCAACATGCTTATTTACAGCTTCTACAACCACATTGTGTGTCCGCTTGCTCTCAAAATCTAGGAGCTGAAAATGAAACAAAAATAGTAAACAGTCAACCCAATGATGTCAATTGTTTGGGTTACATTAATGCTCACTGTGCTGTCACCTTTGATTCTAATGAAATAGGGTTTGTTACAGTGATCATAAAATATTACACCCCCACCCCCAATGGTAATTGTTTTGTAATGACAATAAACACAGCTATTTTGTCCTTAAAGACGTTAAACTCTGCATGTGGTCCACTCACCTGCTTCTCTGAAACATGCTATTCTGCTGCAGTTACTCATTATATTTTAATGGGATAATCAGTTTCCTGTGCTCAGTGCTTTTACATTTTTCATGTAAGTAAACACATTCTGTGTATTGTATCTGTCATAAAAATGTACATACAGTGGTTTTGTTGAAGTGATTGTGGTAAATTATAGTGCTTATAAAAAAGTATATCAATACCATTGTTGATCAAACTGAGAAATACCTTAACTGGAGCCCAAATTATTTTTTGTTTTTTATTCATTTGCATCTGACATTTTTTTAATGAATAAAAGCTACATTTCAAAACTCTCAGATTATTTTAACTGGTGATTCCAACAAGTCACTATGTACACATACACAAAGAAAAACAAAATCCCCTCATCTGTTTTAACACTCTAAATGTTTAACATGCACTTACTGTAGCTTTGTACCTTTTCCACCTTTACTGTCATTTATTGTTTTGTAAATGTAGAAGATACAGCACTTAAGGCATTTGCCAAGGTTCCCTATACTGCACCAGAGCCTAAATGGTGTTCCTCCCTAACTTGCTTTAAGTCAAAGTGTTTGTTAAATGACTAAATGTAATGTAAATACAAAGATGCACTTTGGATGATCTAAATTCAAGATGACAGTTGTGAGAGTTGGTGCACACAGGATGCACTAAGAATACATGATTTAAAGGCCCATACCATTTTATTTATGTATCTATTTTCTTTAAGCAGTGAATATTAAAATTCCCATAGTTATAATAAAGAACCAATATACAACTAGTTATATATATTTCCAGATAGATCAAAAATACTATACAAACAAAAAAGGTGATTAGGTTTGATCAAAATCTAATAGCACATAATTTGGATCAATTTTAACAAGTTAAATTTGATCTGCAAAACTAGACCCACTCACAATTACTAAAATTAAGTCTCATAAGCTTTGTAATTATTTCTAATGTGTTGAAAGTATTTCTGCTTTCACAAGCTAACTTATTGCACATTTGGAGATGCATACGAATGTCTGTCGAGCTGTCATCTGTAATAGGATTAGCCAGGACAATCTCAATGCCAAGTATAAACTGGACCAGTACGTGCAGTATTGCCTAACAAGTATATAATCAGTAAATGTAATTAACACTCCCACATCAAAAACAGTGCCAGGTTCCATTACAATATGATCTCCCACTAATGAGAAACACTTTTTATGTCTTTGTATCTTTGGTGAAACACAATGGCAATGTGTTCAAGTTTATTATAATTATTATTATTTATTTTATTATTATTATACTTTGGGGGTGGGGGTCACCAGTGTTCAAATACTGAACAACAATAATGTATTTCAGTGGATTACAGTGTGTCTCAGAATTTCTTAAAAGAGGACATGGCCTTCATAGTTATTTCTTGCCAACTGAATTCCAATTATTTCTACTTATCCATTGTGCCAAGGACTACAACATGTGACAGAATGTTTGAATTGTATGTACAATACCCTCCCCCCCAAAAAATCCCCTTTCAAGTCAACCTTCAAGCAGATGACCAAAGATTTAATCTTAAAGTAGTAGTCTTTGATATGATGCAAAATTCATGAAATGGCGAAGAGTGACACCAAGCTGCCCAACCTTTAAGCAAGCGATGCTAAATTTAACTTGGCTTCACAGTTAAAATGATGGTTCAGAAGTTTACAAGCTATATCTAGTGTGCACCAAACAAATCTACAGTTGAAAAAATGAAAAATGTAACCTGGATTTTTGTTGTTGCCTTTTCAGGTCTGAGAGGTAAACTTGTACCATCAATATTTTGTATATTTGTTGTATTGTTAAACAGAAAAAAAGGCAAGTAAAAGCAGTGTTGTGACACTGCTTTTACTCAAATGTACCTTCTTGATGGAGACAACAGCTTCCTGTGTCTCTGCATCTGTTGTAACCTTGAATAGCTCTCCTCCTTCTTTGATCAGATAGCTCATATCTGTGTTTTCCCCCATGTCTGCATCTGTAGCAATGACACGTCCGACCGGTGTCCCCACAGCTGCTCCCTCCGACACTGAAAACTGGTACATCTCTGGTAAATTGAGAAGATGGCCAGAGGGGAGAACGTATAGACAGTTCAAACAAGGTGTATAGTAAGGTAATGAGCTTATAACAAAACAGGCAAAGTTAGAAAAAAAATGGCAGTGACAGACAAATAACTATTGCTATGGTGTCACATGTTGTGCAAAAAATGTCAATGAAAAGTTATTATGATTAAGTGATATTTCACTACATCAAAATATACTTGCAGTTTGTCTACATCTGCTGTTTTTTAACTCTTTTTTTCCATGTTTACTTTTATTGTTATTCTATTCTAAGGTGTATATTTAAATATATTGCACACATTGTACTACATGTGTAATACTTTTTTGTATTACAACTGATAGCTTTTAAGATCCTGATGCTACATAAAAAATGACAGAAAAAAATCACGCAAAACCTCTAAGGTTTGTGAGAGATCTATAGACTAAATATATAGTTTTAAAGATTCTTGTGACAAGGAGAAAAAAAAAAGAAAAAGATCAAACATATAAGTCCTTACACATACCATATGTCATCATCCTGTGCACCTGATTTATGAAAGCATACTTTAGGTTCTGTTCCCCATATCCTGCAGTGGTGGTTCTATAATTCTGCAGAGCTTATCACTGTGACTGGTCAAATATGATTTACTAAGATGAAGAAAGGGATTCATACACAAATATGAAAAGGTGTGTGAAGACATATCATTATCTGCCAACTAAACTGGCTGTGCCCTTTACTTAATCAAATGCACTATCGTTATGGGGCTACACTACAACGTCGTCCCCAACAAAAGACGAAAAGGAGAAACTGAATAAGCAAAAAAATAATAAATTAATAAAAATAACTCGAAATTTACTGCAAATGTTATTTCTTTGCAAACTGTAGAATTCAAATGAATATTATTTGTGTTTGTATTAAAAAACTAGCACAGGTATAAAAACAAGCAGTTTACTAAATGTACGTGGTCAACATTTAAACTGTGTTTACATTTTAGAAGCTCTTTAGGTGCCAGTGGGGTTAGGTGATTTATTCTATACATTTCAATTATTTAAATCTAGCTTTTGTGAATGTCCACACCAGACACCATGGATGGGACATAAAGGCAGAAAAGAAAATAACTGTCACATTAAATATGATAAATAATCAACTGTGTTGAGTAAACAGGTTATAAGCTTACCCTGAATAAATGATAAAAACAATAAGAAGTGCAGTGGAACAAATCAGTTCTCCTCACTTGATAGACTATTTTATTATGACCTGCTGGTATGAATGGCTCCCAAATTGAATTTAGGCAATTTTCTCGGACTGTATGCAGGGCAGTCATGCAACTATTATTAAGTGAACTGCAGGTTTGCAAGTCACATTAGGTGTCTTTATTATACTTTTTTTTTTTTGTTCAGGGAACAGTCCGCCTGTCATTTCCAACTGCTTTGTCTTTCTCCTCCTACATCGCCATCTCCTTCAAAGCCTAAGGTAAGAGAATGTGCGGGACAAACTCACTCTGTGGGAAGCGCGGCGGGTTGTCATTAACGTCTGTGATCACTATGGTCACCGTGGTGGAGCCCGAGAGACCACCCATTTGTCCAGCCATGTCTGTTGCCTTGACGACAAGCTCATAACGATCTTGTGTCTCACGGTCCAAATCTGCCACTGCTGTCATGATTATTCCTAAGAAGTGATAGGAGAGGGGAAATAGGCAAAGAGGAGGTAGAGTTGTAAGTAAATGAGGCCAATGGTGGAAAGGTTATATCAGTTGTTTGCACTTATGAAGTAACAGGTTAGATTTTCACTTTTAGTTTGGATATCAACTTCTGCTAAGCAGCTTCTTATGAAGGCATAAGTGCTGCACATATCAGTTTTTCCTCTTGAAGGGAAAGAGCATGTTATTTTCACCCCTTTGCACACAGACCATTTTATGGCTCAGTTGTATTACAATGAATAATATATAGGGGCAGAATAAAAGCATGCCACGGCCACCCTGAAAAGCATTACAACTCCTTCATGGTGGTAAGAGCGCACTCATGCCTATAAAGTAGACATCGAGAAAACATGTGAGGGACATAGAGTAAGTGATATAATAAGGGGAGAGAGCGAGAAAATTGCAGAGAGAACGCAGAGCAAAATCAGTGCTTTCCAGCAAAGTGCACGTTTCGCAACAATTCAGTGGCAAAATATCAACCGGAAACGGGCAGTTGGGCATATGACTTGCTGATTTCACTCACCTTTGACTTTGACCACATACAACTATCCAAAATTAAGTGCAAGCAGCAGTGAAGTTAAGGGGGGAGATAAATGGTGTTTTAAATTTTCATTTTTAATAACCTGTTTTCATCAAGAGAAGCAATAGAAGTGTAAGAAAATTTAGTGTTCGTTAACTGAAATCGTGACGAAACCACATAAATATTGAAAAGATTAAAATGTGAAGTGAATGGACCATACAACACCAGTTACTGGAGTGAGCACCAGTTTAATGCTGTCTGTGAAGGCAGGAAACCAATGCTGACAGGGAACCGGAAGTACCGGCTATAAGTACATGGTTCTTCAGTGCCTGGTACGCCCACTACTGGCCTACAGCTGAATCACACCCTGAACAGCAATGCTCTCCTAAACTTTATTATAATCGGTTTTATTATGTGTTGTCATGATGTATCAAGCATGCATCTAAAACTATTTTAATCAAGACATAACAATAGTCAAACAAAAGATTATAAGAATCAATACTTAAAAAGGAAAACTATGAATATGGTGTGGTGCTTCTAAAATCAGTTTCTAAATGACTGTTCACATGACAATTACTCCTGTGAATAATATATATATA
>NW_013952453.1:1284424-1299262 GCF_001266775.1 Austrofundulus limnaeus | reverse complement strand
TATATATATAGTAATAGCCCAATATGTCCGCATTAAGGCACAATGTGTATGTATTTAAACTAAGCGTACAGCACAACGTGGAAATGTGTAACATCCCACCCCAGATTAGGAAAATATACATTTTTTATTCCACCCCTAATATGTAGTTTCAAAATAAATCATTCTGCTACTTGGGTCCTTACAGCCAGTGGAAAACAATGAAAAGAGGCAGTTAAAGATGAAGGAATCAGCTACATTTTATGCATGTCACAGAGCCATTTCTTCCACCTTTATTTGAATAGAAGCTGTTGAACCATACTGTACATATTGCTGCTGAGAAATGTTCATGGGTAGTACCTTTGTAAGTGAAATTGAACGGTCAACTGTGACATAAAGAAAACCAAAAATGCTTAATCATGTCTTTAAATTTAGAAATATAAACAATTAATTAATTTAGATTGTTATTTGATAATAAATATTTGGACAGACAGTAGAAAAAATATTTGGTATGTTTATTGAAATTAAAAGTAATCATAAGTATATTCTAAATTACAGTTGCTGTTACACTGCTGTTTTGTGTCTCAAACGGTAAAAAAAAACTTGTGAAAGTTTAATGGCACTTTAAACAGTACAGCAAGCTGTTTCATGAATGCTCTCACAATTTAGTTTTCTTCTTGTGTAAAGAGCAGGGATGAAAAATGAAATACTGGCATCCACTTGATATTTACATGAAGTACTTCACATATATAGTTCCATGTAAAAAAAATCTAACTAGACCTTCTTTGATATAGTTGATCCAAAATAATCATTATGGTGTGAAATCCTTCCTACTGTGGTTCTGTCAATTAGTAGATGAAAACTTGTCACTAAACACCACTTATGTTCATTACAAGAACTCCAAATGCCACAGCTTGAGTGGCAGTCTTTAAAATGCTCTATTCAGAATTTTAAAACATTCTAATAATATAGGACCCCTTTTGAAGTCAATACTCACTTGTAAATTCTACACAGGCATGTTCCACCTACACACACAGTCACTTTTAGATTTCAGTAGTGCTAATGTGTTTACTTCAGTCACACTCATGTCGACAGTGAATAATTATTTTGATGTGATGGTCAAATGAAAAGACCTCTGCATGGTTTTCTTTCCTTTTTACTCTTGGTACACATTTGAATTAAAAATCTTTACCACCACTTTATTGCTAAAATATAGTATATACAGGGGTTAGACAATGAAAGTGAAACACCTGGTTTTAGACCATAACATCCCTTTCAGACAGCTTCCTCTTGTGTCCACAGTTAATCCTGTTGGATGTGGTTCGTCCTTCTCGGTGGTATGCTGACATTGCCCTGGATACCGTGGCTCTTGATTCATCACAACAACTTGCTGTCTTTGGCCCTTTCCCAATCAGTGGCTACACACTCGCCCTACTCCCTACACACTACACTCGCTGTGAAGCACCCTCACAGCTGAACTGAGTCCCCTTGATGGCGCTGTATACACCCTCCTCTTTTGAGATGGGCTCTCCTCACTCCACCGGAACAGGAAGCTGCTGTCACCATGTTAACGGTCCAAGCTCTGGCAGCGATTGAATGCAGGAGAACAAAAGGTTTTTTTTTAAGAGACCAAAGAAAATATTTAATTAGACCCACAATTTAGAAAGTTTTCAGATATGACTGTATTTGTAACAAAGTGTGATAACTTGTCAAAACAATTGCACATTTAATGTTTTTAAAATAATTTATTTACTTTTACTTTCATTTTTCTTTTCTTCTTTTTTTAAATATGGACCAGGGTTCGGTGTCTTTAATAAAGTTTTAATTGAATTAAACATGATTTATATGAAATTATATTTGTTGGTGAGGTGTTTACTTAGTAAATATGTGTACAAAACATATGTGGAACTTATATTTATACGTCCCGTGTTCCATGTCGACCACTATTTGGTGCTGCACCTGCTGCTCAAGTCTGCATCGGATGCAGACTCGCTGTGGAGGGCTTAATAAGCCACTCGCCCTCGTACCTAATTGGTTTCAGATGGGACTTAATATGGCCAACCCTCTGCGGGAACGTGCAAACTGAGTGAGTAGGGACTAGGGCGAGTGTGTAGCCACCGATTGGGAAAGGGCCTTTGTCATAGATGTGCTAGCAAGATGTGCACCAACAATTTGTCCTCTTTTGAACTCTGGTATGTCACTCAAAATGTTCTTTTTCTTGTGTAGTGTTTTATGGCGGTTGGCAAACAACGGAAGATGTGCATTACCGCCACCTACTGATATGGAGTGTAGATCAAAATACTTTAATTTTATGTTGCTTATATTCTTTTTTCTAATTTTGTTTTTCTAAAAAAAAACAATTTGTACACTTTTACTTCTGGTTCTTTTTGTAATATATTTATTATATTAAATGTTTCTTTGATTTTCACCCATAATGTTGTGTGCACTGCAATATTTTGAGCAAAACTGTGCTCTTACCCTGCTAATTGAACCTTCACACTCTGCTCTTACTGGTGCAATGTGCAATTAATGAAGATTGGCTACCAGGTGGTCCAATTTAGCCATGAAACCTCCCACACTAAAATGACAGATGTTTCACTTTCATTGTCTAACCCTTGTATATGTGACATCATAGAAACAAAATCAATATGCAGTGCCCTAAATGTATACATAGAAGTACTGTAGCAACTCATAATAATGTGTGGTTTTTCCTTGGGACAAATGCCTCATACTAAAAAAAACTCCTCTAGATAATTGTTTCATGGCCCAAGTGACAGAAGATAAACTGCGACTTGCTACTGAGCTTGTTGTCAAGGTGAGTTAGAGTGATATTATTGAGTGTGATTTCTGTCTCTGCCATATTTTGACCCTCTTGACTTGCACCTATTGTCTTGTCTATTATTATCCACCCACCTTCCCCTCCCATCTTTTAAGCCTGTCTGCCTAAAAGGTAGGTAGAGGGGGTGGGTAGAATGAGGGCGGTGAGTCAAGAGCTGGAATGAACCATCCAGTCTCCCGACTTATCCCACCAAGGTAGACTCATTTATCATCCAGGCACCCTGACCAAATCAAAGTGGTGGACACCAAAAAAAGGAATCATTAAAACTTTAGCACTTTTCCCTGGGGGCCGGCATTCAAACACCAGTGCCTGGGTACTCCTGAAACACTGTAGGTCAGGTCTTACTGCTGCTATAAGCTCCGTCTGTGAGGGGGGAAAAGTAGGTTTTCCATATATATAGGTGAGAGAGGAGAAGTGTGCAAATAATAGTATAACACATTTTTATAAGATTTTAGGAACTGAACAAAAATGTTGCTTAAATGCATTTCTTTAAATAAGATAGCTGTTTATTTGTCTTGCTTCAATTTGTGAAACTTACATGGCCAAATTTATGATCCAGAAGTGTTAAGTAATTAAGTACAAATACTTTGTTACTTTACTTAAGTAGAAATTTTGGTTATTTATACTTTAGTGGAGTAAATATTTCTCAGCCTACTTTTTACTTCTACTTCTTACATTTTAATTAAATTATCTGTACTTTCTACTCCTTACTTTTTAAAAAAGCAAAAAAGTATTTCATTTCTATTTGACTTTGACTTGTTTTTATTCCATCTTTTTTATTGTTCAGAAAAAAAGAAATAAATAGAAATCTATCCAGATACATAGAACCCTTCGATAGAGTGAATTTGATTGTGGTTGGATGAGAAGAGTAAATGAACCATTCTGACATCCTATTGAATTGAACACACTCTATCACACCTGTATGATGCAAATCACATCACATTCCAGCAGAACATACTGTAGCTGATGTAGCCAAGAATGAAGATGATGGTGGCTGAAACAACTAGTCTAGTCAGAAAATTCAAAAACTTTCAACATAAACATTTGAATTTAACATAACACTCATTATTCAGAAGAAAAAAATGGGCGCAGGGGGGGGGGGGGGGGGGGGGGGGGGGTATGCTTTAGCAGTGGTTTCCAAACTTGACCCACAAAATACCCATAGCAGAGACCTGTGCTCCCAGCTGTTGTTGGCTGATAAACATGTTTTCACGTTAAATAAACTAGAGTAGAACATTTTTTATGCTATTTTTTGTCCGTTTTAAGTACACTAATCTAATTTTGTAAAAAAAAAAAAAGAGGGAAAATGTTCTTAATTGTCATTTTTTTTTGTGTAATTAATTCAAAAATATTTTCAGGACCCCACTTGATGTTTCGGGATCCCACTGTGGGTCCTGACCCCAACTTTGGGAACTACTGCGCTATAGAACTCTGTGGCACAGCCTAAGCTTTTCTCCTTAATTACATTTTTGTGTTCATTACTTTTACTTTATACTTTAAGTAGTTTTAAAACCAGTACTTTTATACTTTTACTTGAGTAAAAAGCTTGAGTTGATACTTCTACTTCCAAAAAACTATTTTAAACTCTAGTATCTATACTTCTACTTAAGTAATGACTGTGAATACTTTTGACACCTGTGTATGATTTATAAAGTTACCACTATAACGATAGATTGTTTTCCAGAGGGAAATATTTAAAGAAACACAGATCATATCTCTTCGAAGAAGTAAAACCTGTTTTAAATCAAATTACCCTGAGCTAGACAAACAGATTTGGTGTATTTGTAGATCTGACTGTCAACAAGTACTTAAGAAAGAGCTTCAAAGCGTAACACAGTGCACATAAAAAATCTCCAAAATTAGACAAGCATCCATTCATTCATTGTCTTTCACCACTTTGCCATCCGCACACAGATATGGTGCCTTTCTTCAACAGTGATTGGGTGATGGGCCTGAAACACATGCTGATGCCCCAAAAGCATTTGGTTTGAAGATCATAAAGTGACTGAAAAAGTACCTTATTTATTTATTTTTTATTTTTTTAAATTAGACATTGAGAAGATAACTGTCTTCAGTTGATCTTGGATAAAGTGAATTTTGAACTTTAGGGAAGATAATTAAATTTAAAAAGAACATTGTCAAGGAAAATAAATTCAACCGCACATTTAAGGAGTGTTTTCATACCTGTGTGTCTCTCAACAGTGAAGAACTTTTCTCCATCCAGCACACTATAAACCACTCTGGCGCTGCTGCCGTATGTGGGGTCATCAGCATCAGATGCAGTAACCTTCATAACAGACGTTCCTATTGAAAAAGAGGGGAAAAAATGTTTAAAAAGGCATTTAAAAAACACCAGAGAATGAGGGTTTCCAGAGACTAGCCCTGGAATTCAAAAATGTGTTTTTTATGTGTATATCGCTCACACACAGACTGTATAAGTAATCCGGCTCTATAAGGTTAAGCAATGTGAGCTTAGAATAGCACATCAGTGAGATATTTTTCAAAAGAAGAGTATGAGTAATAAGTACAAGATACACTTACATGTCTCCATTTTTAGATATACTTAACTGAATATATTTTAAATAGGGAGGATAAAATATTTTGGTGCCACTGCAGCTGTAAGATATCACACCTCTATGCATATAATTTTCTAAAAAATTTCAAAGTTTCAAATTACCTCTCCTGTTCACCAGTGAGATACTTACACCATTTAAAGTTGTTTCCCTTTTCATAAGCACAGCCTTTCTCACAGATGACAAAATGCAGAGTTCTACAGCAAACATTACATCTTCAAAGACTGTTACGAGCTAAAGAAAACTGCATCAAACAGCATGTTATTATTAGCACTTAGGCAAAAAACATAGATATCTTCACATGGAATTTTGAAAAAAATAAATGGTTTGTGCAGCAGCAGTGTTTAAATCATTACTTCGCATTAAGTGAAATATATTTGTCAACAGTGTGGATACGCAAGCCTCTGGCAGCAAATGTGCAGGCACATCATCCCATTGAGTCACAAGTTTTACTTAAATCTCAGCCTACAGCCATTAATACTTCATGATTTCTAATTAGAAGGTAAGGAAGTAACATCACGTTTGTCAACTGCTGGAGCATAACTTTCTAAATATATGTATATACATGTAAAAGAAGGTAAAATGGAGGGAACTGGAAAGATGTTCCCAGGCGCCACAAGCCCTCAAGGACAAGAAGTCAGTCTCTGTCTCCATCCCTCAGGCCAGTGTTATGGGTAATTACTGACAGCTGGTGATGTCCACTAAAGGTCACCACTGTAGCCCTTCTCAGAGCCCTGTCATGCCACTGTCCAGCTACATAATGACCGTATGCTAATGATGCTAATTAGCAGGAAGTGTCACAGCACTGTTTGTTTCCTGTCATTGAATGGAGTTCCTAGGGGGGAAAGAGGGAGGGAGAGGCCAGTGGATTACCATTATAGTCAGCAAGCCATTAAATCAGATGGCTCAGATTACTATTCTATCGCTGTCTTCTACAGTCATTTTTTTTAAATATGTGGATTAAAACCATCATGTAAATGTGCCACGTGAGGATGCAAAGCATATGCAATTTTAAAGAATATTTAACTATTGATAACCATTTTGTGAAGATTTCAGTTAGCTACAGCAAATATGGATTACACAGCAGCTCATGGTGAATTTAAAAAAAACTGCATACAAATGAATTCAATCGAGCTTTTACATCAAATTGCAAATCACTCCATCCCATTACCCATTTCAAATATGCAAAAGTATACATTAGTCTAAACCATAAAGAATCCAAATGTGCCTCGTTTCAGTTGAGAGATGAGTAAGATATCATTATTTTATGAAATCGTGAAACTGTAAAGAGGCTATTTTCATTCCCGGCAATGAATATGGGGGGGTTTGTTAATTCTGCTTACTTGGTTGGTGCTACTACCATGGGTCCAACAAAGCCATTTTCAAGCTATTTTCATCCATGGGATTACTCACTTATCTTAATTTTCCCCAGGTAACAATCGGTTAGACGCTGAGCTTTTTCTGGATACAGCTGGCAGCGACATCAGACAGTCTGAAAGAACTATATAAATGCAAATGCTTCTTTAATGTGTTTATATTAAGTGAAGAAGGCTGTGAGTTTGGCACGTGGGTTTCTATTTAGGTTTTTGTTACAATAAATATTGTAGAGGGGAAGTTATTACTTAAACTAAGGTTGGTGTCACAGGAAGGAGATTTGACCACTGATGCACTTGAAAACAATCTTAACTAAAAATGTAAAGCTCATATATAAGTGCTAAAAAACATGCATTTAAGGCATAATTTTCCCATATTCACTCACTCGAGTTTATTTTTTTTTCCAGTGTAACTTCAAGTTTGGACTTATTTCAAATGAGACAAAATTCACTTTACCAAAATATATGGTTCACACACACATATATACAGTGGTTTGCAAAAGTATTCATACCCCTTGAACTTTTCCATATTTTGTCACATTACAACCACAAACATAAATATATTTCACTGGAATTTAATGTGAAAGACCAACACAAAGTGGTATACAATTGTGAAGTGGAAGCAAAATTTTACATGAATCAAAACATTTTTTACAAATAAAAAACTGAAAAGTGCGACGTGCAAAAGTATTCAGCCCCCTTTTCCCTGAGTGCAACCAATTGCATTCAGAAGTTGCCTGATGACTGCTAATGACTCAAAAGGGTCCACCTGTGTGTAATCTAATCTCAGTACAAATACAGCTGCTCCGTGATGGCCTCAGATGTTGGTTAAGAGAATATTGGGGAGCAAACAGCATCATGAAGTCCAAAGAACACACCAGACAGGTTAGGAATATGGTTTTGGAGAAGTTTAAAGCAGGCTTAGGTTATAAAAAGATTTCCCAAGCTTTGAACATCTCACGGAGCACTGTTCAATCCATCATCCGGAAATGGAAAGAGTATGGCACCACAGTAAACCTGCCAAGACAAGGCCGTCCACCTAAACTTACAGGCCGAACAAGGAGATCACTGATCAGAGAGGCAGCCAAGAGGCCCATGGTGACTCTGGATGAAATGCAGAGAGCCACAGCTCAGGTGGGGGAAACTGTACACAGGACAACAATTAGTCGTGCACTACACAAATGTGGTCTTTATGGAAGAGTGGCAAGGAGAAAGCCATTGTTAAAAGAAAACCATAAGAAGTCCCGTTTGCAGTTTGCCAGAAGCCATGTTGAGGACACAGCAAACATGTGGAAGAAGGTGCTTTGGTCAGACGAGACCAAAATTGAACTTTTTGGCCACAATGCAAAACGCTATGTGTGGCGGAGAAAGAACACTGCACATCACTCTGAAAACACCATCCCCACTGTCAAATATGGTGGTGGCAGCATCATGCTCTGGGGGTGCTTCTCTTCAGCAGGGACCGGGAAGTTGGTCAAAGTTGATGGGAAGATGGATGGAGCCAAATACAGGGCAATCTTGGAAGAAAACCTGTTGGAGTCAGCAAAAGATTTGAGACTGGGGCGGAGGTTCACCTTCCAACAGGACAACGACCCTAAACATAAAGCCAAAGCTACAATGGAGTGTTTTAAAAAAAAGAATATTCATGTGTTAGAATGGCCCAGTCAAAGTCCAGACCTAAACCCAATTGAGAATTTGTGGCAAGATCTCAAAACTGCTGTTCACAAACGCTCTCCATCCAATCTGACTGAGCTTGAGCTGTTTTGCAAGGAGGAATGGGCAAGAATTGCAGTCACTAGATGTGCAAAGCTGGTGGAGACATACCCTAAAAGACTTGCAGCTATAATTGCAGCAAAAGGTGGCTCCACAAAGTATTGACTCAGGGGGGCTGAATAATTTTGCACATCGCACTTTTCAGTTTTTTATTTGTAAAAAATGTTTTGATTCATGTAAAATTTTGCTTCCACTTCACAATTGTATACCACTTTGTGTTGGTCTTTCACATRAAATTCCAGTGAAATATATTTATGTTTGTGGTTGTAATGTGACAAAATATGGAAAAGTTCAAGGGGTATGAATACTTTTGCAAACCACTGTATAGTATGAGTATATAGTTTGTTTGTTAGATAAGCCCAAAATAATGCAAAACAACTTAATAAAACCATGTGTTTTTAAGATACAAATACCCCTACGACTTACATGAGGACATTTTCTTCTCTTACTGGTTGACACGTCACTATTTTTTTACAGGGCTAACAAAGACAGGCAGCCAAGCACCTTCACAACCACAATCAAGTTGGAAACACCAGTTAACCTAGCATGCCACCTGATAGGCATCTTTGTACTGTGGGAGGAAACCAGAGCACAGAAAGGCCACAGACAAGTCTTGACGTAAAGACACAGAGCAAACCTTAATAACACAGTTTAAACCAAAATTGAAAGTCTCTTTCTAAAAAAAAACTGCATGGATTTACATTATTCCAGGCATTTACTTCATTTTCATATTTAATGAAATATAGGTAAAAATGTTGGTTCTAGCTGGTGCGGGGTTTGTGACAAAGGCTATACAGTTAGATTTATGCACGAGTTTAGTTTAATGGTATAAACACAGGCTGTCGCAATGACTTCCCACACCATTTCAGCGCACTGAGAGAGATGGTTCAATTATTGCGAGGGGAACTCGAGAAGTGTGCCACGTGTGAGACACTAGACTGACAGCTATTTAAGAGGCAGCGTCGTAAAAGAGATTTGTGCCTGTCTCAGCTGATGCGATACTGGTAAGGCCTTCAATGGCGGGGTCTAACGGCTGCGGCACCGAGCCTCTCTCCTGTCTCGACCTACCTTAATCTGCAGGACTGAGTGCTCCCTGCCTGCATTATGGATCGTTTAGTAAAACCATAAAAGCTGAGGTGTTTTCACATGAAAAGTTATTCCTTCACCACTTCGTATGTGATTAATTAATTTTTTTCTCTCATCCACATAAATGCCTCGGGGGAGAGGTGGGGAGGAGAAAAGACGGATAGAGAAAGATGAGCGAGTGTGAAGGAACTTTAAGGAAAGCAAAATCTGCTGTCGTAAAAGCCAACGGCCTGAATTCATCGATCATATTCCAGATCTGAACAAGGTTTTAGGGCTTTATTACTAATATGTTATCTTACATGAAAAAAATAAGAAAGGTAATATTTTTCTAAGCATCTGAACTTGTGCATTTTAATAGATCATATTATTTGTTTTGTGTGTTGGTAGTATGATGACCCATTGTGGCCTTTAGGCAAATTTAATCAATAAATGAAACAAACAAAAAATCTGTAAATTACTTCACAGTTAGACTTAATATGTTGTGAAGCTTTGTGTTTTTAATTTTAAAATGTGTTGTTTGCTGTATAAAAATGTACAGTGCAGTGCCCATGTATCTTCACTTTAATACATTTCTGAAAAAAAGAACTTCTAGTATTATGGTGCTGTATCTACCAAGCTGCTTTTCTCAAACACTGTTAATGCTTATTCATAGTGTGCCACACACTGTCACCTTTTTTCCTTCCCTTCCTCCCAACAGATTTCGAAACATAACCCTGCACACTTAGATCAGCCAAAATCAATTATGTCAGGCAGTGTGGTTGAGTGCAAAATGATGCATGTTACTGGTTATATACATAAAGGCAGTTGGCAAGGAATATTGATTGTAAGTTGCCTGCCTTGTCTCATTCCTCTCTACCCTGATCCTGCTGTTCCCAAATGTCTCACCTACTGTTAGCATGACAGGCCTTCCTCATGGTGACTTCAGTAATTTGCAACCACTGCAGGCCCAAGTAACAGGAGCGGTGATTATTACTCCAATCCCCCTTGTGGAATACGTTCATTACATGGAGAAAAGTTGGTGCATCACTCAAGCTAACTACGTGCGTCTTGGGAAACAAAGGACAGAACAGCAAAAGGAGAAAACAATCAAAATGCATGCTTTGTCCTAATTTTGGTTCATTTTGTTGCACCATAACATAATTGCATTTTTAAGATTTTTCTGTCAACCACCATCAATAATAATCAAATGTGTGCATTAAGTAAAGTATGAATGATATATTGTTATGCATTACAAGGTTGAGCAGTTGACCAGTAAATGGGACACGTATAAGTACATCCCACAGTTTTTCTTTCTTTTTTCTTTTTTAACAAATCTGTAGTCTTTACATAACCCGTTTCCTGAGGCACCTCCTCATTTCAAAACTTTACACCGTTTAATACTACGTCAAATTAAATGACACAATAAAAGGCACAGCACGTGGACATTACTATGAAAATGTACTTTCACATGGACTTTACTATGAAAAATGTACTCTGGCATAGGATTTTGTAAATGACATAAGCTGAAACAAGGCCATACTGAAAGAAGCTCTAGAAAATCTTTAACATATTTGAAATATTTTACAGTTTATGGTTGATTGTTTTTTTCTAATTATCTGTTAGAAAGATTAGATTTTAAAAAAGACAATTTAATATCTAATTTTATGGTGATTTAAGTCTGAATTTTCTATAAATTATATCAAAATCAACAGAAGACATGAGCAAAAAATGGTTAGTTTTGCCTGTTATTCTTTGAACACTGAGTCTTTGTGTCATTAAAGGCTGCAGCACAGACATTGTGTTGTGACATATCTCTGATCTCTGATGGAACTGTATCAATCTCTGGATTAAATCCATGGAAAATGTCCACATTTTTTGCGACTTTACCCTTAACAGTTGCCCATTCTGGATTTAGTTTCATCCTTTCATTCATTTTTCAGTAAAAAGTAAAAAATTAAAAATAAAAAAGTGTGCCCTATAGTGACTAAATGGTTTCATAGCTAACAAACTGGGCTTTAGTATGTTATCAGTCTGCTCACATAAAGAAAAAAAATGAATGAATGATGGATGTCTTAGTATGCGTGTTGTAACACGGTGTAATAGTGATTTTAAATTGGAAAAGGCCTGTCTTTATTACTTCAATATTAGCTGGCCGTGAGGAGCATATAAGCTTTAGCTTAGAGTGCTGCTGCCAATAATGTATCTGCAGTATATGTGCCAGATTTAAAAGCTCAATCTATCCACTACTTAATGCAACTTTAGGAATGACACAGACCAGCAGAAAACTGGTTTACATTATCCTTTGGTACTTCTTTTTCTTCTTCTTCCTCTTTTTTTAATTTTTATTTTAAGGCTTCACTCAAAGTTGCATTAATATTAAAAATAAATGGGAAACCAAAATGGGAAATGAAATTCAATTCAATATTGATGCTAAATCTTGCAAAACATAAACTTTAGTTCACCATCTCCTTACATAAGAACCATGTTGTATTAATGTCTGAACGCCATCAAAAAGTTCACTTAGAAATGTAAGTTTCAGTCCAGAATCTTAATGTCTGCTTTTTAGAGACAAAGAAATACACACTGCCTGAGACAGGAAAATGTTTTCCTGTTTTTGCCAATATGTTTTTAACCTTAAATAGCACCTTGAAGAGGACGGCCACTACGTTTGCACATGCTGTTGTGCAGATCTACTGTATATAAAACCATAACACTAATATGGCACCCTGACAGCATTACAGTTACTGACAGAACACACCTTTTTTCATTAGTTTGTACTCATCAAATAAAATCTGTTACTGGTATTTGTTTATCAGCTTCTGCTTTAAAATTATGTTAGTTGTTCTTAGTGTAAGCACCCTGGTATAATTCTTTGGTGATACTGCATCCATGCATATGTACTCACAAACCTGCACACACAGAAACACACACATGCAATTTTAAAGCTTCTTTTGTTGCATCAGAGACCTCTGTGTAACTAAGTAGCCTCCGTATATGTTGTTGTGAACTTCAGAGTGGTTCAGGGCTTTATGACAAAGATGAGTTGGATATCATTAATAATTGAAAGACGGGAGTTTAAAATGAACAGACTTGTGTTTTACCATTGCATTACAAATGAACGTAAGGCAACATAAAATTTTAAGGTTGTACACAATTTGCATTAAAATGGATTTGTTTCTTTATTCAGTAAGTGCAGAGAAGAATAGGTCTTAAAGAGAATGATTTCTCTTTGGCTTGTAACGGAGTACCTATTAATCAAATAATGGCGAAATTCTGAATTTAGAACATGATGCATATTTTTTTCTCAAACAAGCCTTGAAAATTTGAATTGAATTTAAAATGACTTTTAGAACTGAAACAATTATTCTTATTACAGAAAAAAAATAGCAAGATTACTTAGCAGTGAGTGTAGCACACGACCATTACAAGCAATTACCTTTTGGTGTATTATTTTATACAAACACAAATAAAACAGTCATTTAAAAAACAGAACATTTAGAACAATTCAGCCATTTAAGTATTTTTTCTTTGACATTGTTTGAATAAATGTGTTATCTTCATGTGAAGACTGCTGGGTATTATGCAACTGTATTAAATGGAGAAACATAAGTGGCTATGAAACAGTCATAAGCTAATAGTCAAATGTAAATACTTAAGCCCACTAAAAATGTTCACTTGAACTCATCCTGTGTGCCTCACTCTTGGATATGCAGAGGAAAAGCAAACCTATTGATTGTTGTGATTTTTTGGCACTGCTAAAGTTGAGGGTAACAACAGCCAGAGAGTGGATTCATTGCTGTTGTACACCTCTATGTGAGCGTCATTTGTTTACCTTTTTATAGAGATAAATGTGTTTTTCCGACCGAACCAATGTCATCCATTTTCTTAACCTGTGCTTTGTGAGTGTGCTGGGATTTGGGCATGAGAACAACAGGGCAGGTGGCCACTGCAAGAACATGCAAACTCAGTTCCCACTGGGCCTCGCTCAGGACTGAACTAAGGACCTTCTTTCTGTGTGGCAAACACTCACTGCTAACACTCAAAGACAAGGCAAGACGTATTTACCTCAAGCTGCTCGGACTACTTTTTAGGACTCACATTTAAGCTAATCAGTGTCAACGTTCTTTACCTCCTGTGTTTTTTGCTTTATCGTTTTAACCGTAAGGAACAGAAAGGTAATGCATAAACCTTTTTTTTTAGTTTGCGTTTGAGGAAAAGAAAGGGAAAAGCTGAGTGTGCAGACTGAGAGACAGAAAGCCTGAACAAAGCAAGAGACATGAACAGAGGCTGTGATGCTGTGACAAGGAAGACACAGGAGCACATGACAAGAGTGGTTAGTAAAGATGAATTTGCCTCAGGCAGCTGACTGCTGATTACTTTCTTACTGTTATGGCCTTGTGTGTTTCAAGGCAATTTGCCTATACAGTTAGCCGTAAAATAGCACAGTCTGCAAATCACTGGTGTGGCTAATGCTTGCAACCTGTCTCAAATCAAAAAGTGTAACCTTGCTTCACGTCAGAGGAGCTGTGTTCAAATTACACAAGAAGTGCTGATTCGAACCAGGTTCTGAGTACACCCCGAATTAAAAGAGCAAAGAAAAAAAGTCAAGTTTACAAAAAAGTCAACAAAATTTTGCATTCTGCATGAGACAATAAAAAAATAAAATAAAAACTGTGGCTGCTGATGAGACAAGTCAAATACATCAAGCAAAGTGTTTTGTTAATATAATAATATAATATGAAAAAGTACTTCACAGATGAAGCTGGCTTGTAAATGATTTATTCATTTATTTTTCTAAAACAAGACACTGATTCAACACTTACCTTCCACATCTACAGCGGGTAAAATAAGTATTGAACATGTCAACATTTTTCTCAGTAAATATATTACTAGAGGTGCTAATGACATGAAATTTTCACCAGTTGCAGGTAACAACCCAAGTGATCCATACATACAAAGGTATCAAACCATAAAGGTCCAGAAATGAAGTTATTTGTAATAATGTGGAATGGCACAGGGAAAAAGTATTGAACATATGAAGAAAGGGAGGTGTAAAAAGGCATGGAAAGCCAAGACACCAGCTGAACTCTCTCAGTAATTAGAAAGCAAGCCTGCCCCTTGTCAGTGCAAATTAATATTGGTTCAGTCCCAAATGATCACACAAGAACCATCTGATGATAGGTAAAAGTAAAGAGCTCTCTGAAGACCTTCACAACCTTATTGTTGCAAAGCATAATGA
>NW_013952453.1:1278269-1283415 GCF_001266775.1 Austrofundulus limnaeus | reverse complement strand
TACCGACATCTGGTGAAAATTTCATGTCATTAGCACCTCTAGTAATATATTTACTGAGAAAAATGGTGACGTGTTCAATACTTATTTTACCTGCTGTATATGTCCCTAATGTTTAGCAAATTAAAACAATTGTATCTTACACTAAGTAAAAATTTAATTTACCTTAATGTATTCCAGCACAGCACTTAATTTTGCTAAATAAAGAAATTGATTCTATGAACAATATTTCATAATTGCTTAATAAACCCATATTGATGCTTACATACTCATGAATTAAAGATTTATAAAGCCTTAATAAATAATTTATGAAAGTCTCCTAAAGTGGTACTTCTTTTTTTGTTATTTTCCCCTCTCTCCATCTGGTTTTGTTCTCGCTTGTGACCTTATCACTGACATGCCAAAATGTACTGCTGCCTTCAGCTGATGTTGAACAATAGAACAGGAGGGACAAAAGGATAAGGGACAGGTAGCAGAATGCTTGACTTAGCAGCTGATGTTACCTCATTAGGGCTAGTACAGCACAACAATGTTTAAAACATGAACTGCACACACATTTAGTGCATAATTTGATGACAGCATGACAGGGTCAAACAAGGAAAAGCAGCTGAGGTGGAAGGGTCATGATCATTAAGATCACATTAATGGGTATTAATGTGACATAACCTCATAGACTGCGTCAAACATTTGGAGAGGATAATTGTTGTTTTGTGTTCAGAAGTTTTGCAGACTTTTCTGAAACTCTGCATTGCTACTTTTTTGTTTGCAGCCTTTTTATTTTTGCTACCTTTCGGTTGCCCCCCTACATCCTTCTCTCTACCCTTTTCTCCCACTCATGCTAACACACATGCACTTCACAACCCCATTCAGTTGTAGAGCATGCTGTCGGCAGAAAATGCCCATAGTTTGGATCATGCTGATGAAGCAGGAATTAATTCCAATCAGGCTTAAACAGGGGGAAGAGTCATTCCATTTTGCACCGCTCCTGTAGTAACTCAAACAAGAAGCACTCACCCACCACCCCGCTCCCACACCACCACCACCCTCCACTGCGTATGCATAATTGCCGACATACACACTAACGTAACACACAACATTTTGAACACGCGTGGTATTGTGATGTCTCTTGGCAGCCAAACAGAATTTTGTTTATTAAACATCAGCTGTCTTTGACATTAATACCATGCTAATGGAGCTCCCGACACCCTCTTTCACCTGTCTTTTCCATTCTGCAGAGAATTTTAGGCAGCTACGGAAGGCTGCTAATACAATTCCTCACAATGAAAACGAGTTTGTCGAGACAAAAAGCATTGTAGTGTCACTGTCGGAAACCTTGACTATCATCTGCTGCTCTGGAGCACCTTTGTTGCTTGTGTTCCCCTCTCTGTCTCTTCTCCCCCACATCATTTGTCTAAGAACAGTATGTCAAAACATATACGCAAAGCTCATCAGAGAGTAATCTATTTGTTTGCCTCTGTTTCCGTTTTTTGCCTCCACTGTCTTACTCATTTTGTATTCAGTTCATTATGACCCCCGCACGTGAGCGTAAGCGGGAGTCATATTGTTTTCGTACTGTTTTTTTTCCAGTGATTTTTGGTCAACCGCAGCACAAAAAATGGCTGCACCAATCAACATGAAATTTGTGACCTACACTGCACCAGCCAACGGTTTTACGATAGACACCATATTTGAGGAGGGGTCTCCATCCAAAGAGGGGGTGTCTAGACATGCAAAAATGCTTATAACTCAGAAACTGTTCAACATAGGATCTTCAGATTTCTTTTGTTGTTTTGCTCTGATGAAGCTCTATCCATCAGGCCCACCAATTAGTGCTCCCACCACCCCCAGACTCCCAAGTTATCTGGAAAATGGGTATCTGGACATACAAAAATGGTTATAGCTCAAAATGTATTAAACATTGGAGCTTCAGATTTTTGTTGGTTGTTTAGCTCTGATGAGGGGCTATACATCAGGTCAACCAATGCCCCCCCCAAAAAAAGACAAACAAAAAAAACAGACCCCCACCCAAACCACTACAATTTTGGGATGCACCTACTGTAGTAGCATGACATTTATTTATTAGAAATAAAGACTTCTGAGTTCTGGTGCATTTGAATGTGTGGGGGTCATTATGTTACCACTATGCGGTATCTAGTTCTATCAAAGTATAGCTATTTTATCAAGGTATACTGTAGCTATGCAGTATATCACCATCATGCTACCCACTGTTTTTTATTTTATTTGCTAAGAGTACAATTTCCATCATCTAAAATGTGACCTTTGCCTTCTTTGTCTGTATTCTCAATAACTTTTTTGGCTGTTGGTCTTCATTGCACTCTCCAGCTTCCTTTGATCACAGGAAATTCCATTACAGTACGTTATGTCTATCTCTTCTGCAAAGTGATGATAGCAGTGATGATTTTATACAATAAAGGCAACATTAAGCCCGTTTGAGTTGCAAGCTTCAAACAGATTGTCCAGATAATCCCTGCAAGATAAGCTACATTTTCTGAGCTTACCTATGGGTGAGAGTTCTGCCACGCTGCCAATATATGGGCCTTCCAAGAACTGGGGCTCACTGTCATTGATGTCCTGGACCTTAATAACAAACTCCGACTCTGGTTCAAGTGGATCATTGCTGAGACGATCTCGAGCTTGAGCCCGGAGTGTGTAAAAAGCCTTCTCTTCTCGGTCCAGTCTCTGCGTGGCATGTATGTCTCCTGTGAGCTCGTCAATGATGAAGATGGAACCTGCTCCCTCTCCAGAGATGGTGTATTTGATGTTGCCCTCGCCTTCATCTGAGTCTGTATGGATCTGTAAATTGACACAAAGTCACAAACAGTTAAGTCAGTCCACAGCAAAAGTTTAAGACTATATTTGACATTAAGATGATGCTAACAGTGGTACATTTTATTTATTTATTTATTCACAAAAATTTGAAGATTTGTGAATACTGGCCAACTATTGTGTAAAGTCAGTGGAACTCAGTGGATATTGTAATGAAGATGAGTCTAGTTCGTTGTAACGTGTTTTAGAGTTAAAACGGGAGTCGTAATATTTTTGGGCACTTGTCATTCAATTAACTAATAAAATAAGACATGTCTTCTTCCTGTTTGCATTTTGTATACATTAATAATAAGTTGATTAATTTTGACGCCTTTTAAAAACTGATAATTCAACATCAGTGGTTTAAAAAAATGAATTCTACAAATCTTTCATCTGTTACTTTGTGCTATTTCTCCAAATATATTTTTAGGGCCAATACCAATTCTGTACAAACCAACCACAGTGCGCAAAAAAGAAATGACCATATTTCTAGTAATGATTTACACCTTTTTTCTGCACAATGTGCCCTTCACAGGATGTGACGCCTAAATTAGGAGATCAAAGTCATTTCAAAGATTGCTAACGGAAGAGGCAAAGAGGTGCTGGGGCTGAACAGTGAACCTAACCGAGCCCTTATAAATCAAGGCAATAGGTCCCCTAATGTGATTTGAAGACATTCCAGAGGTAGCAAAGGGAGCAGCATTAGTCCCCCATCCTAACCTCCCCTTTGGCATGCTACTGAGCACTACAGACTTGTTCTTCCTCTCACTCTTACTTACCTTCTCTCTGTTGTCATAATTCAAAGTTCCACTGAAGAGACCATAGGAGAGGGAAAATCGCCCTCTCCTCCCTGCTTAATATTTTATAAAGGCTTAATTAAATACATGCTTCTATTGCCCTTGCAGGGATTTTCATTACATATTTGCCATGAAATTGCAAAATAATGCAAGCCTATGTCCTGATATTGCCTCTCTCATCCATTTTCTCCTCTGTTCTTTTGACTGTCAGTTGTTGCCTTTTTCTCGATGTTGTGAATCACCCAGAAGACAAAAAGATGAACAGTCAGGGAAATTATTGCTGGGTACTTGAGATATCAATATTTCAGTTACAATAAAGAAAGTTTCATTGGTCCAGGCTCTGAGAGTTATCTAAAAAAGAAGGGGCTCATTCTTTCACCGCAGGACGTTTGCTGCAGACATGTCTCTTTGCCAGCCTCTGTGTTTTATTTTTCTTACATTATAATCTGCACATGCATCTGGTGCATGTGTGAAATGTTGCCATCATGTGTTAACCCATTCATGCAAATGGTGACACTCTGCATGCAATTTTTTATCTTTTCTAACAACACAAAACCATGCATACAATGTGAATTCTTGTATGGAAACAAACAAACAAATACTGTATTAAGGTAGTGTTTTAATTTCCATCCCCTCTAGATACAGTACTTACTGTGCAGGTCTTCATATCAGTCTGTTTTTGCTGGTGCAATTTAATAAATAAATAAATAAATTTAATTTCCATCCCCTCTAGATACAGTACTTACTGTGCAGGTCTTCATATCAGTCTGTTTTTGCTGGTGCAATTTAATAAATAAATAAATAAATAAATAAATAAATAAATAAATAAATAAATAAATACAGACAGCTTAGTGAAGTTTTTTTTTATCAAACCAAAGGTCAGAAGACAATGAATGAATGAATGAATAAATAAAATTAATTAATTTATTAATTAATTCCCTACTGCTGAGTGCAACCAAAAATCCAAATATGTTTCTTTAGTTTTATATCATGCACCTGTACAATAAAGTAACCTGAAGGTGGTATGCTATTAAGCAGAGATTCTTAACCTATGGGCCGCGGCCCGAGCGCCACCTTGAGGGCCTCAAAAGAACAACAGTTTTTAACTTTGGGCCGCAGAGGGCCGTGGGACAGCAATGATTTTGAATAAAGTGCAATACACTTTCTAACCACTAGTAGCGGTAGTGCGCCACTCAGATGTTTAACAATTTTTTTTATATGGAGAAGAAAAACCTTAGAAACCTACCCAGAATGGAAACATATTTTAAATGAAAAGTAGAAGCAAAAATGAAGGTAACCCATCAAAAAAGGCCAAGGTTTGTCACTAATATGAAGTGCATTTTCTGTTTTGACCATGCAATATTTTAAAAGTTCAAAACATGATCAAATACAGTTACAGATACAACTTTATTTTAATTTGCACTTCATCAAATTAATTTTTGTAGTTTATTTTTAAAATATTTTAATGTATTTTAAAGGAACTTTAAACTTGTCAAAAAGCTGTTGTTACTGTTATTGTTAGTCAC
>NW_013952453.1:1272636-1276114 GCF_001266775.1 Austrofundulus limnaeus | reverse complement strand
ACTGTGGACAGTGGAAAGTGGAGTGACAGAGAGAGGCAGAGGCACAGAGACAGGCCAGGTTGTTCTCTGTGTTTCCTGTTGTTGCAATAAAACTCAACCGATCATCTCACGGAGTACCTTCATTCTTGGACCACGTATTTCTGTCTTTGTTAAATAAATATTGCCATAACAGTTTGGCGTTGTCGCAGAGACCACTAGGAGATCGACGGACCAAGGCCACATTGCAGGTGGACTGATATGAGTGAGAGCAGGACTGCTCAGGACCGTGTCTCCAGCCGGATGAAAATAACATTTTTTTTGGTAAATTGTTTTTAACAACAGAGATATGCTGGTGATGGATGATCTTGAATAAGCAAAGAACGTTGAATTTTTATTTATCGCTGTTGAAGAACCTGAGATTTTTGAAACATCATCTGCTGAGAGTGGGTGCAGAACAGCTTCAAAATGCCTCCTTACTTTTCAAAAGAGAATTTCTGCCAGCTTCTCCAAAAGGTGACAGTGTTGGAGCTCAAGATTCATCGTTTGGAAATTAATGCTTTGGACAACTCAACGTGTTAAAATGGGTGAGAAGGCTGAGACGAGAATTCAACATGGAGAGGAGATGGAAGCTGCTTCTGAGGGTAAAACTGTATGGAACTCTCTTTGTGCCAGACCGAAAAATCTCTCAGGAAGAATTCAGCTCTTAGATGACATTGAATGGCCAGAATTACAGAGAAAGGCTTTTTCTCCTCCGGCAAGGAAAAGAAAGCAACAGGCTGTTATCAAAACACCTGACAACAGCCAGAGAAATGAAGCAGTCTTTCTTCAAAACAGATTCACACCAGTGGAAGAAACTGAGTCTGAACAAAGTTCACTTTCTGATCTCAGTGAGGGATCTGGGACCAGATCCAGATCCAGCTCAAAGCCAAAGCAAGTCCTAAGAGAGACTTTCAAAAATCAAGAAATGCTGATTATTACAGATAAAATGTTGAATGAGATCAGAGGCTTCTGGAACAAGAAAAAAAGTCAAAGTTCTGGGTTTTGCTGGTAAAGTGTCTGACCTCACAGAGAAGATTCTGGAAATCACAGCTGAGTATCCAACTCTGAAGACACTCATCATTCATACAGGAAGTGATGAAGTTATGAACCGACAGTCAGAAATCCTGAAGAAGGATTTTATTCTGCTGCTGAATGCAGTTAAAATTTCTACATGGATGTGTTCCTCAGTGGGCCCGTTCCCACAGCAAGAGGAGGAGCTGAGAGGTTCAGCAGACTGTTGACTCTTAATGGTTTTTTGTAAAAGTCCTGTGTTGACCACTCTATTTTGTGGATAACTTTGATCTCTTCTGGGAAAGAAAACATCTCTTCAGCTCTGATGGAATGACTCAGAATCAAACTGGAGCACAGCTTCTGGCTTCAAACATGAAGTATTTCCTGAACAAAGTTCTGGCAGGAAACAAACAACAGGAAAAACCACAACAGCTGACATCTGAAGGACAGCTGGATAAAACTGACATATCAGTGGAACACAGCGTGCCAGTTACTGATAAGAAGACTGCTTCAGAATCAGACTCAGAGAGAGAGGAGTTACTTCATGCTGCAGAACCAGCATCACAAACAGAGGATTTCTTGGACTCTGAGACCCCAACAGGACAGCAGGTAGAATGCCCCTTCCTGGATTTTACTAACATGAAAGAACTTGGCGAGATTAATACCAAACAAAGACCATGCCCAAATCCAACTAACTCTCATCTTCCAGCCCCAGGAAGAGCCCCACCACCACCTCTGACCCTTCCATATAATAAAACAGACAAGCCTGTTTGTGTTCAAGATGATCCAAAAACTTTTGTGTGATAACTATGTTTTGGGGTTAGTAATTACTGTGGGAAGAATAAAAATTGAATTACTGTGGTTGGGATTTCAGAAAGTACATATACTTAGGTTTATGTTGACATGTTTTTTAAATACATTAAATTGTTTTTTTTTTTTTTTGTTTTATTGATCATTTAATTGGTGATTTAATGATCAGGTGGGGGGATGTAATGGAACTAATACGTTTATGTTTAAGCAAGTAATTCACAACATCCTTTAATGACCTAGGTTTTCATGACATGCTGTTCATTTGCAGATAGAATGATTAAAGTCAGAACAAGATCTGCTAACAACAATCGTCATTCTTAGATAACACTTGTGTTTATCTTTGTGTTTTCCATTGACCTTGTATCAAATCTTGCTAAGAAGACATAATGGTGTTTGTTAATATATACTGTATATGAGGTCTCTCTACTGCATCAACAGTGTTCAACAGTAGTGTGGAGAGACAGTGACAGAGAGAAGCAGAGGCACAGAGACAGGCCAGGTTGTTCTCTGTGTTTCCTGTTGCAATAAAACTCAATTGATCATCCCATGGAGTACCTTCATTCTTGGACCACGTATTTCTGTCTTTGTTAAATAAATATTGCCATAACAATAATTATAATGCAATAGAAGTTTTGTTGGAACCAATGCTGACATGACAAAAAATGTTAGTAATTGTGCATTGTATAAACATGAGCTGGTAGTTTTAAAATATAATTCCATGGTTAAAAGCAACAAATGCTGAGCCATTATTGGGGTTTAGCAATGAAAATGCACCCAATTAATGCTTGCTCATATACAGAAATGGTCTAATGAGCCAATTCTTTTGGAGGAAACAAATATCCTATTGTTCTGACATCACAATAGTTTTGTTTCCTTCTAACATTTCTATGGGAGGTAGGATTATAGAACTGTGCTGGTTAAATTGATATTGTACACAAAATGTGTATTTATGTATTAATAGTTCCTCTGTTGAAATATGCTGATTAAAAAAAGTTTCATTATTGATAAAGAACAATTTTGCTCAACTTGAATTCAACCACTTTGTTAGCACAAGCTAGTACAAGTGATTCGTTTTCACAGTAGGGTGAAAGTATCAAAATGCTCACAGAGGCTCAGGAAACCTTCCAGCAGCACAATTCTTCCATTGAGGGATCTCAGCTAACACCACTATAAGTGTCTGGGACATACTGAGCTCATTGTCTGACATCACAGAAGTGGGTTAGACTGCAGGAAATCTGAGCTTTGCAGTCTAAGATTTTTTATGGACTTTTTTTATATAACAGAAATCATAGTTTAAATAAAAATAACAAACAAATGAATAAAATAAAATAAAGCTATATTTCAGACCCCAGTCAGTAGGGGAACAAGCCCATTTGGAAGCTGCAAACACCACCTCAGAACAAATTATTTATCAGTGCATGTGAATCCAGTATAAAAATGTGGGCACATCTTTACTGGATGTGTAATACCAGCACACATGATGGCTTATTATAACACACACACACACTCACATACACACACACACACACACACACACACACACACTGCAAACACCACCTCAGAACAAATTATTTATCAGTGCATGTGAATCCAGTATAAAAATGTGGGCACATCTTTACTGGATGTGTAATACCAGCAC
>NW_013952453.1:1269890-1272511 GCF_001266775.1 Austrofundulus limnaeus | reverse complement strand
TATATATACAGTATGTGTGTGTGTGTGTGTGTGTGATACATTTTACTATTTAATGATTTTCTGCATCTGTACACAAAACAGAATTTTGAAAAAAAAGGAAAGATGGAAACTATGATGCTAAATAAAAAAGATAGACAAAAAACATGTAACCACAATAGTAATCACAACATACACATCAGCTAAAGTGCAATTTGCATCACCTCAGTCAAACTTCATACCAAATTTCAATCATAGCCTTGTACTTGTACTTGTGTCTGGTGAAAATTTTAATATAACAGTTCAAGAATATCTAACAGAGCTTCCTGATTTAGTGCCCTTGTGTGAATCACTGGGTGAAAAGGGAGAACAGTTGTTGCTTTTCTACTTCATGCTTCCTCTTCATTAGTAAACTGGACTGGTCCTTGACAACAAAACAGCAGCCACGGGCATCTGCAGGCTTTGGGCTGCAGAAACAACAAAAGTATTTTGGCAAGGACACAGAACACAGTGAACATGTTCACAGAAAGAAGTTCTGAGTTAAGATTGCAAACAGAATATATATAAACAGCAAAAACTATGTATGTGTGTGTATGTGTATTTATATACATGTCTATATATAAACATATATACTCTTAAATACACTTCTGTAGTGCACTGTCATCCACTTTTTGCTTTTTGTTCTTTTTTTAATAATATAATACTTTTTGTTTTCGGTAAAAGAGTCAAAATGAAGACACATAAGAAGCAGACAGATGCTATATTTGTGCCAGTTTGACCAATATTAAGACAGCCCTGGGTAGTCACAACAGTGGGAAATAAGAAAAAGGAGTTCACTCTGTCATATGTCCAGCAGCCTAATGCATCAGCAAATGCTCCAGCTGGTCATTCACATGTCTTTGCTGAAAACTAGCTATACCAACAAGGAAAAATTGACCCATATGAGCCATATTGATTTTGATCCTGTGGCTTCAACGTTTAGCCTACTTTGGCCTTGTCATATTGCCAGACTGGCAGACATTCTGTCAAGAACCTCATGTGAGTTTACTAGAAGTGCTCCAGTCTGCTGAACACAGCCCACATAGACTTACTGGCACAATAAGTATGTTATTTGAGGCTATTCTTTCAAGATTACCCTTTTTAAAAAATGTGATTTGTTGGCTTTTTAAGCACACACAATAAAGGACTCTCAGTTTTGTAAAATACACACACATTGTGTCACAGATTTCTTCTTCCACTGTCTGATGTGACACACTGAGTTGAGTCTATAGTGCTCTTCTTGGGCGAGGAGCTGGTACTTGTTTGTTCTCTTTGTCTATCTCAGATTGGTAAACACAACGTGGATCTGTGCTCTGCATGAGAATCAGGTGGGAAGCCTTCTCAGCCCTCTCTGCTTGGATTAATCCTGAACAGGTCAAGGTCAAACACATTACAACAATGCCAGCCCGGTAATAAGCATGTCTGAAGATTTTGCAAGCTCTAATTTAATTCAGAAAGTGTAATGTGAAGCAGTTGAGGGGCAGAAAACGAGTAAGAGGCAATAAGGGAGATGGAAAGAGGTGAAACAGCTTAGCAGATATAGTGACGGTATCCCGCCGTAGGACCTTGTCACTGCACTGCTAACAGTATTCCTCTCTAACCTATTCCAGACATCTGAACGTTGTGATCACCTTCATTAGAGAATTAGCGAAGGCATTAGAGCATAGGACACTCGCAGTCAGTGTACTATGAATTTACTATGCTGCCATGACAAAATATCATATTAAAACTTACTCTGAAGTCCATCTCTACTTCAGAAAATTAAAAAAAGAAACACACATTTTGCAAACAGCAAAAAGAAAAACAGCAGGAAGAACATTTCATAAAACATTATTTTTAAACAGAGCATGAAGTTGACTTAAGACAAGACCAAGCATTTGCTATTATGGGACTTCTGCTCTGCATAGTGTCTTGTTTCCATGAATGGTAGTGTCCACATATATTCCTGGTAGACCAGGGTTGTTAGTAATGATTGCTACTGTATTGTATTGTATTGCATTGTATTAAACATCTTTTAAAAATCAGTATTTGAAAGCTGTTATATTTCATGGTTTAAGTTTTTTTTTTTTTTGTTGATTTTTGGTGTTCTTTTTTTTGTTCTTGAATTCAACATATATACACTTTAAATAAAATAATAGCTCCTACTTGCTTGGGTTTTAATGAAATTAGATTGTGTCTGTATTTGTTTCTGTATTAATTACATTATAGCTTAATTATTTATTGATTTAGATTTTTTGCTGGTTAGTTTTTACCCACTTTGTTCAAGGAACACATTTAAAATGCCTAGTCATTTTTTGTTTGTTTTGCTTTGTTGAATGTATGTGGTTTCATTCACTTTCTCTTGTTAGGGGTCCAAGCCCGAGGAAGCAGGGTAACGCAGCTGCAAAGCAGCAGCGTTTCCATGTCTCCATCGGAGCATGGAACCCTATTGTATCTGTTGGGTAACGCAGCTGCAAAGCAGCAGCGTTTCCATGTCTCCATCGGAGCATGGAACCCTATTGTATCTGTTGGGTAACGCAGCTGCAAAGCAGCAGCGTTTCCATGTCTCCATCGGAGCATGGAACCCTATTGTATCTGTTGGGTAACGCAGCTGCAAAGCAGCAGCG
>NW_013952453.1:1250979-1266560 GCF_001266775.1 Austrofundulus limnaeus | reverse complement strand
TTGTAGAATATGGTAATGATTGGTTAAAAGTGGACAGGGCTTGTACATAACAGACAATATGCTACAAACAACATGACAAAGGCTGACATGCATAAAAGGGCTTGGACCCCGGTCATAACTGCTTTGCAGTTCTAGTTTTCCTTTTGATCTTAATTAAATTAAATGTTCATTGATGTTTTTTTTATTTTTTCAATAAATGTTCTCAAGCTTTAGTCATGAGTTATCTTTGCTAGGGATTGTGGCAAGACAGAATGGCATACAAGATTATTCTGCATGCCAAGTGACCACCTACAGTCTTGAGAAAAAAACAGCATCACTAATCAATTCAAAATGCTTGTTTTTGAAATGGAGTCACGGGTGCTGTGAAGGTATTTGTTGAATGTACAGGCTAAATTTCCTATTCAGGGATTGCAATTAATTGGCTGTTTCTGATACTGTCTTTTGCTGAGTGACAGACAATACTCACACATACAGTATCTGACTCACAGAAACATTCATGTCAAATAGCAGGAAAATACAGTACATGCAGTTTATTTGATCAGGTAATGCTGATGTTAAGAAATATGACTGTTGCCTGTTATGGTAAACCCCATCACACACCATTGTGGCTAGTAATCAGCCTCATTTCTGGTTTTAAGCCAGAGCCAGTAATTTAGGATAACAGTAATTGTTTTCATTGATGTTACAGCTTTAAAAGTATTTTATTTTCCACATACAAACAAACATATTTTCTTTTCTTTATTTATTTATTAAAATTTTTTTAAATAAAACTAAATTTTCTGTGGTGTAGTTTCCAACAAGTACTGCATACTTTTGGTGCATCAAGTAAACTGTGGATTAGATTCAGTAAAGTTCAATTATAAAGACAAATATTACAGAAACTTCGGTTGAAAAAAATACTTTTTATAACAAGCCTGTGTTTAGTGTGTCCTGTAAACAGCACATAAATCTCAATTCACCATTTCTGTTTCACCACCCTTACTTTACTTTTCCAGTGGAACATACATCGTATGGCACTTCAAGCTTCAGTTTATTTATTTATTTTTCTTTTTTTATATGCAAAATGTAATTAGTTTAAAAAATGCTTAAGACATTAATGAATAATTTGTATCTGATTGATAAAAATTTACAAAGCAACGCTTGTCCTAAATCCAGCTTGTATGAAAGTACAGCTAATTAAGGAGACAAAACAGCAAAGCAGAAAAACGCAGACAGAAACTATCAATAGATCCATACCCGTAATGATGTGTCTAACCACAGAATAAACTGCTCCCGCAGGGGGCCAGCTGGCCATTTCATTTTAAGGCCACACATGCACCACAGCCGCAAACATCTATCACAGCGCAATGGGATGTTATGGACTCTGGGAGAAAGGAGAATTGTAGATCACACACACACACACACACACACACACACACACACACACACACACACACACACACNCACACACACACACACACACACACACACACACACACACACACACACACACACACACATGCGCGCGCAAGTGCTCACACACAGGCACAGTGGCTACACAAGCCGATGTTTGATGAATACAGACACATGCATACACGGTATAAAGCTGTATACTCATGCACACATACTTCTAATGCTTCATGCTCGCTCTGAAACTCAAACACACTTGGCTGAGGTAGCAAAGTAAGAAATAGTCACAGCTGCTAGCCTTGTAATGATACCCTGTTGGTCTAATAGCTCTCCAAGAAACAGTAGGGTGCAATGGGTCATTGCCGAAACAATAGCAGATGCATTTCCTATGGCCTGACTCTGTTACAGGGTGAACACTGAGAGTACTGTTTGCATTATTAGGAACATATGAGCTATAGCTTATGGATGGATTTATCTTTTCATATGCTCAACTGATTGCTTAATATTGTGTGTTTAGCAACATCATATAGGATCAGAATCTTTATCTATCAAGCATTCCACAAGCTACACCTAAGAATCTACGTATATACCATATTGAACTTGAGGAATTCAATGTTTGCTTAAAAGTGAATTTAGATATTTTGAAAAGTTATTGATTGATTGATAATTGTATTGTCCCCAATGGACAAATAATTTGCAGCATGTTCACATATCAAACAACATATAAATTATACAAAATAGAAAAATATTCACATTTTTTTCTGAGTGTGGAACAACAGTATTCTTAGGAAGATGGTTAACTGTCTACAGTGTTGTACCTGATCAAGTATGTAGACATAATAGATTTTAATCTGAATTATTCATGTTTTCTATTATTATGGTCACAATGCTCATTTTAGGCTTAGCCTATCCAATAAAAAAGGTTGGTGTTGATACTGTAAGTACCACATGATTGTAGCATTATTATTGCATTATAGAAGCAATTTAAATTGAGTAAAACATATTAAAAGATGTTGTGTGCCTGTGGGGACTTTTTCACATGTGTGAATTCCCATATAAGATTTTTGTTGTTCATCTTCATGAGGTCGTGAGACAAGAAATAAAAACCAAGCAACAAGTTATTTAATGCATTCTCACTTTCAGCTATTGTCTAAAATCACTACTAACTGCCAAAAAAAATTGCCAGATACATTTTTTAACACAAGTAAAATACAGTATAGCAAAGCTATGTATTATTTACGTCAAAGTCACTTTGGAACAAAAATCAACTTCATCACTTCCATGAAGTGAAAGGCATGACACAAAAAAGTTGTTGCAAAAGGGACCTCATGGATGTGGCAATTGCTGCCAGCTCAAAGAGTTGAAGACAACTGCCATGATTCTTTGCGAGGTGTAGAGATAAATAAGCCTCTTTAAATGAGAGCCTTAATTCGTGCTGAGCATAAACACTCCTGCTTAAGCAACACAACTCATCTGCTATAAGGATTACACCATTCAGTCCTTCTTTTAAATAATGCTATTACGTTCCAGAAGTATTTTGGGCAATGAGTTTTTTTCGATGATCGATCTTTATAAAAATGACTCTTGGACAAATCAATCTTGCATTTTCTGATTGCTGAAAATTGTAACCGAATTCTGAAGTGGTATCCATCCATTCATCCATCCGTTATCTGCAGCTTGTCGAGGAGTCAGGTCAAATGGGGCAGCAGATTGAGCTCCAAAACTCAGACATCCCTTTCCACAGCCATCTTATCCAGCTCAATGTGTTCCTCTGTCAAAAAAGGTGGGCACTCTGAAGAAACACTGCCTCATAACTGGCCAGGGATCATAACCTCTGATTTGGAGGCACTGATTCTTCATTTTGGCTGCTTCATACTTGACTGTGAACCAATGCAGTGAGAGCTGACAATATGGTCTCAAAATCAGGGTAAAAATATCTGCACAGCACAGATAGAATCTTGAAGTCACCAAACTGGACCCCTTCCCATACTCATTAGGCAGCCCCCACAGGGGGTGGCCAAATGCCTCCCCTAAGTCAGCAACAGTCAGAACGGTCATGCAGATTGGTTGGGCAAACTTCTAGGCCTCCTCAATGACTTTAGTGATGTTAAAAAAGTTGTACTTCCTTAAAGAGGTGTTCCACAACCGGTGCAAAACTGGTATTGTTCTTGAACCAGAGGTTTGACTCTTTTCTACAGCATCCCTGAGTAGACCTTACCAGGGAGACAGATGAGTGTGATTTCCCTATAAATGTATAAGAATATACACCTCCCGTATGTTGTTTCAATATTCTATAATTTGAAAAAAGGAAGAAAAAATCTAAAATTTACAGGGCTGGGCTGAATAAAATGGCTTAACGCATAAGTCAGGGACAAAACAAATGTTTCATTTCAAAAGAGAGAATTAGTAAAATGACACCAAACAGCCCTTACTTAAAGACAAAGAAAGAAAGTACCATGAAAGAGAGAGAGAGAAGGATCCAAAGGCATTGGCTGAGTGATCATTTGTGTCCCATACTTTACTCTAGTGGCACAGGACTCAATCAAATTCTCCTCATTCTTGCCCATGCATTAGCTTAGCAAGCAGAGACCTTCTTTCACTCCCTCAATTAAATGCCCACCCGCAGATAATTAACGACTGTTTTGTCCACAGATCAATAATAGGCCTGTTCATTAAAAGTCCCTTTGCTTCCTCAAAAGATCCCCTTTCTCAGTATTACATCTGAGGAGGTGGCAGCGCCTAACAGAATTTTCATTCTGGTTTTATGTCTGCAGATTCTTCTTTTACTTAAGCTTGTGAGAGACAGGATGGAAGTCAAAAAGGTGATGAAAGCTCACATAATGCAAGAAGAGCTTTTGAAACAGAATGTGAGGCCTAATGGGAAAACTAAATGTAAGACTCACAGCAGTTGGTCTCTTGCTTATCTGTTCATCCCATAAGCACACATAATAACTCTATAATAATCTAGGAAAATGGTATGAACTGCAAAATTAGCCTATTAGACTATTTTCATTGAGAAAGCACTTGTTGAATGTTTTGAACAGCTTGTTGATGTTTAGGTGTAAGGCTTTTTTTTAAACAAAACTGATAAATACTGATAAACACTAACCATATGTATAGCAATTACAGCCCTGCTATCATTTACAATTGTTGCATCAACTCTACAACTAACATTGGCGTTTGCAAATGCTAAACAAAATGCCTGCCTGGTACTTCTTCAAAGATAGGAGATCAATAAACAACAACAGGAGCTGGATAGCGTCAGAGCACTCCTGACTGTCAACCACCAGCCAAAGCTAACACAGAACAATCGGACCAACCATTTCTTCAGTCTTGACGATACACAACAAGTACACACCCAAACTCATACTTTCTTTTTCAATGAAATGAATAGTGTTGCCTCTCACTTCTCCCATCTGCCATCAAATCACAGCATCTCTGGAGATGGATAACCGGGTTTAAACAAACACCACTCTCATACTTGGGTGTGTTTTTATTGTGCTTTATGGGTTTCCCCATCTCAAGTGAAAACTTAAAATTATATATATGAAATTATCATTTTTGTCCACTATTGTACACAGGCAAAGTCTGACCACTTTCGGGCGTAACCAAATTACCTCAGTAGCTCTACTCTGTGATACTTTGTAACTTTATTTTTGTTTAATCTTAAAGTCACTCTGACATCAGTGTTCCCAGAGGAGGGTTGTAACAGCTGACAGTGAACAGACTGAGCAGGTATCCTTCATAGATAACACATGACACTACATTTTCTTCAAAAGGCTCTGTGGTAGCTCAGTGGTCAGTGGCCTGTAATCCTCAGGCTGCAGGTTTAATCCCAGGTTGCATCAGGAAGAGCATCCGGCGTGACACAGACAAATCTCCTGTGTGACTTTGCTTGCTGTGGCAACCCCTACAAAGGGGATCATTCACAAGAAACAACAAAATGCATGTCCTTCAAATACTTTAAAGTGCTCCTTGACCGATACTGGTTAAATATTGATCAATTGATAGATACTTTATTAATCCCTGAGGGAAATTCAAGGCTTCCAGCAACTGTACATTTACAGACAATAAAAAAATTAAAAAGTAGAATATACATAAAAAATAAGCATACCCATTGTGAATTTTATGTAGAAAGATAAACTGGCATAATTTGTCCAGAATCACATAATATACAGTATGTATTATTATTGTATACTTATTCTATAAATTCACACAGTATGTGTGTAAATTGAGTTGAGCAGTTTGAAGAAAAAAGGTGCAAAACCAAAAAGGATAACAACCTTACTGACAGAGGAAATGACGCACGCACACACACACACACACACACACACACACACGCACACACACACACACACACACACACACACACACACACACACACACACACACACACACACACACACACACACACACACACACATACACACACACACACACACACACATATTCTGAATAATTTGGCAAACATGTCTCATAAAACACTTTGAATCCTGAATATTTTCTTCATCTGTCGGCAATTTCGGTCCCAATATTTCAGAGCCAATTTAGAATCCTTCCATCCTTGGTCACTCTTGCTGCAGATGGATTCCCTCATGTAACATCTGGCATTCTCAAAGCAGCGTGCATCCCTCCATTCACTTCCTTGTTCATAAGCTGGTGTAAAATTGCCCCTTTGAAACAGTTCCACTGTGGATCCCTCATTCAGCAAGGCAGCTCTCCGCTGCATTGAGTCAAAATCTTTCTTTAATTTTTGTAATGTGTTAAACACTCACATGAGTTCTCGCTTGTCTGCTTCTTTAAACTGATGAATGTGGCAGAATGGTTTTGAATTCCCCAGTTCCCGCCGCTATGATGTGTGCCAATCTCTTGGATTAGGAGACATATGGAGGCATGTGCATACACAAGCACGAGCAAATAAACTCATGAAGTCTAACATAGTCATAGAAGCAGAGCTTACACAGGCAAAGAGGAAGTGGAAAAACCAATGTGAGTTTGAGCATATTTGTGTGCGAAAATACTAACCGATTGCTTTGCTATTAAAATATGACTAAACAGAAAATTTAAGATTTGGGGGGAGATACAAGAAATTCTTGACATCAGAAAACAGCTTTTCTGATTAAGACAATAATTAGGTTAAATATATTCATTGTTAAATGATTCTAACATGATTATTTAAACCTCGTTTAAAATAAAAATACATGCATTGTTGAAATGTTGGATTTTTCTTTGCACAAGCTTAGTCAGTGGCGGCTGGTTAATAGGGGGCGCTAGGGCGACACAAAAAATAAATAAAATAAAATAACAAAATAAAATCTTATAAATGCTTTGAAAAATATTGTATATATGTTTTCTGATGAGTAAAATAAATAAAGTTATTGATGTGTAAACTCCCATTTTACTCATGAACTTTTTCGTGTTGTGTCACTTCCGGGTCACCAGTTGTTCGCCGCTCCAGACTCCCATAGGCAAGTTATTGTAAGATTTTGGACATGCGCAGTAAGTCCGCAATGCAAAATAATACATGAGCCTGTGGCGCAGCTCGTCATCGCTCCACAGCTGACCTCTCGTATTCATTTCTATGGGGTTCACCCTGTCGACATCTCAATGTCGTATTAATGCGGAAGCCCTGTCGGCTGCTGCAGGCGGATTTTGGAGAAGAACAAACAAGAATGAAGGAGAAAAAAACACTGTAAGTATCTTATATCTAAACCTTTTCAAAGCAGAACATATGAGGAGAAACTTAAAGTGAAGTAGCTTGGACCGGATAAGCCAAACATAATAAAAATCAAGCAAAAACGTGGTTTAGCATTATGGCTTGGCTACATGCTATTAGCCATTTTGTAACAACTGCTCGTCCTAGATCTGAATGAATAAAATATTCTCATTAAATACTTTCTTCTAAACAAAGTTGAATGTGCTGACAGCTTGTGAAATTGTTTGTCATCAGTGTTACCTCCTAAGTACACAGTTTTATTTCACAGGTTGATTTACATGGAGTAATCGTATTTGTAGTAATGGTGAACAAAACTTAATATAATATAAGAATATTTTTATGTTTTTGTTTAGTTTTTTTTTATAAATTACTATTGTTTGAATTTATTCTTTAAAAAGGGGTAGTTATTAAAATATATTTTTCTTCTTTCTCTTGCCTTTCATTTTATTTATAAATATTTTTCTTCTGTTGTGCATAGTTTATTTAGTTTTTTTTTTATAAAATGGATATATTTTTTTAAATAAACATATAGTGTAATAATTAGAGCTACAACAATTCGTTGCTATTAAAATAACATAAATTGTTTTCATATTAAATATTATTAGAAAGCTCACTTGTAGCCATCTTCATACTGAATTAAATGTGTGCATTTATTGTTTTAAGTTCATGACATCATCTTAAGCCATTCACATGCATCTGATCAGAGCTACAGTGCTGCAGGCTGGCAGGTTCCTGCAGGATCACAGACAATTTTCTGAAGCAGCTCTGAAGACCATGGAGGCTCACCCAGTGCTGAACAGGACCAGATCTTCATGAGGAACAATCTGCAGGACACCTTCAGAGACTGTGACTCTGCTGAAGATTCTCATCACATCTCCTCTGACCCACAGCTGAATCTGTGAGGAGTGTCTCAACACTGAAGACAGTCCAGACTTTCCTCAGGTACAACATCACACCTCACCTGCACTGACTATGCTCTATAAGAATCTGGTTAAAACATCCCTGACTTTAACCAGAGTCATGAAGAAATTTTCTTCTCAGTAACAGAAGAGCAAAATTTCTGTACAAAAAATAACACGATACATGACATTGTAATGCTGTTTTATTATTTTCATTTGTTTAATAAATAAACTGGCATGATACAACTTAGTATGTTTGATTGCTTTCTGAGATATGTATTTTTGACTTGTTGCCCCACCTGGAGAAAAATCCACAGCCGCCACTTAGCTTAGTGCAACCATAACGTGAAAGCCATAGTACAGTTTTCATGGTTTGCATTTGTTTGATAGTGCATTATTTAGAATACTTTATTTGTTGCTGCAGCTGGAAAAAATATATATATAAATGTAACACGGAGAAAGATGAAATAGAGGCACATCTACACAGCCCCCCTGGTAAGATAGTAAACCTACTGCTGACAAATGACACTGGCTGGCAAATGACACTAGGTCACTGAAAGCCTAACCAGCTACAGTCATCAAAGTTTGTGTTTCTGCGTGTGTGGAGTACCAGCTTTTCCGTGTGTGCAGCATGTCTGGTTTTGATCAGTGCTGAAGGATTTAAAGCAAGTAATACCTAACCTTGGCTTGATACCAGTGACATACTTTCTTGCTACTGCAACTCTTTGAACTGTAGAATCTCTGTGGGGTGAAGAAAACTAATAATTTACATTTATACTACTTTTCTTTTCTGTATTCCCGTTATACATTTTTCTAAGTTTACCGTAGATTTTTTTAAATCAAGTTGTACTTAATGCAAACATGTTTTTGTTTCTGAATTTATGACTTGCATTAATATTAATACTCATGCAATCTTTTTTCCTAGGTGAGTTAGGGCTGTTTTGACCGAGCTGAATTTTTACACGTCCCTCCACATGTACAGAGTTCAAATTGTGTGCAGCTACCACCTTCCTGTCTTGAGTTATGACTAAAATTTATATTTAGGTTAAAATATGGGTGCTTCCTGGCCATTTTGACCGAGCTACACGTCTGCCCTCAGCTTCTTCATACCCCACCCAACATAGTCAATTCAACCTGTCTCATCTTTAACAAACTGTGCCCACAAAAATAAAACAGACCAATCACATCTTGGACAAACTCCTCCCACTAAACAAGAAAGTCCCACTTAGTGACGGCAGAGACCCCATTGTCGTCTTAGCAGGAATATTCAATGAAAGAAATAGAAGTGGCAGAAAAAAGATTCATTTAACTTAGCAGAAATACTGGGATAAGAACAGAACCTTTACTTTTAATTATTTGAACAGAACCGTTTTATTATTATCCATTTATCAACTTTCTTAAGCCATGTTTCAATTCAGGGCTGCAGGAAGCTGGTGCCTGTTTCCAGAGGTCACTGGGTGAGAGGAACAATATTCTCTGGACAGCTCTATGGGTGGAGGATGATGATGATGATGATTTTTGTTAATAATACTATTATGACAAACTGACTTCAGCAGCAGTTAATTGTGACCCTTTACTCACAAAAGCTAAGTAAGGTGTGATTGTTTCTGACCTAACATTAACAAATGATTCGCTTTCTTAGCACTTCATTATCCGCAAAGCACTTAGAAATCAAGAGTGTAACATGCAGTTGTTGATTTGTGTTGCACGTTGACTAATTCTTTTAACTTCACATGTTTTGTTTATCCAGATACAGGTTTTTTTTTATTTGAGAAAGCAATATTCACCATGAGGCTGGACTATATCCTGCATGATGAGCTGTTACTTTCAAATTTTCAAAAGGCTGTAAAACATGCAAACACACACGCACAAACACACACACTAGCACACAGGGATAAGAGCAGCAGCAAAACATGACGCACGGATGTATCAGATTATACCATGCACTACATTCAATTACATATGATGGCAGATGGTGTAAACAAAATCAAATACTCATAATCTTGAGACTGAATCCCTCTGTCAGATAAGAACTCTGATAGTCAAAACCCTGACACAGGACTTGACATAGTACGACATGTTTTTACGCTGCAAGTAAACTGACTGAGCCAACACAGTTTTCTCTTTCTCTCTGTCCATCCATCCATTTTTTTCCGCTTATCTGGGATCGGGTCATGGGGCCAGCAGCCTAAGCAGAGAAACCCAGACTTCCCACTCCCCAACCACCTAGGCCAGCTCCTCTGGGGGAATCTCAAGGCGTTCCCAGGCCAGCTGAGAAACATAGTCCTTCCAGCGTGTCATGGGTCTTCCTCTGGGTCTTCTCCCAGTGGGATGTGCCCGGAACAACTCACCAGGGAGGCATCCAGAAGGCAGCCTAACCAGATGCCCGAGCCACTTCAACTGGCCTCTCTGTCTCTCTCTACACTGAAAATGCATGTATTTTAACAAGGTACTAGCAAAACAGATACAGATCTTGGGAAATGTGTGATTGGTCTCACAAACAGAAACACACACACCTTTTTACGCTGTTTGTCCCATCTACAAACTCTGCTATTTTATTATACCAATCAAGAGCTGGTTACACCACATGGGTTGTTATGTTGCCCATACTAATTAATCATAATTTCAATGAATTAGAAGTAATGACAGATCACATTAGCACATTCATCCAGATTATTTGGACTATGTGTTGTGCAGACTTAACTGTGAGGTAGTATATCTGTACCCATTAAGTGAGACCTGGGATTTTTTTTTCTTCATCAGACTTCTGTTGTTGTTTAATAAATTGCAAACTCTATGAGTCTTGTCAGATTATTACTGAATACTTTTGAATGGAATGAATGCTTAGAAAATGTCTGTTTTGTTTGCTTCAAAGAAGCACACCTTTTCTCTAAATCTAAAGCAAGGCATACTCAGAAGTGGATAATTGTTGAGAAAATCAAACAGTCCTGTGGTGAGTTTACTGATGGTTTTCTTGTCACTTTTGCTCTGCATTACTTTATAGCTCATGGTTTATGCAAATTATAGACTCACCATCCTTCAGCCAGATGACCTTGCTGCCACTCTATGTGAATGATGGCTCTGAGGTCCTTCAGGTTGTCTACAGTACCGTCCAGCATTATTCTGCTTCCAGCTCTCTTCCTTGATTTTTTAAAACAATTTATATATTATTATTATTAATAAAATAAAATGTACCCTGGAGTGAACTTCTTTGTTGATCTCAGTTAAAATAAATAAATTCCCCTGTTAGATTTTTAATGTGAGTGTTAAGGGGCAGGTGGACAAATGAAGGAGGGAAAGGAGGGGGAGGCAATTTGCTAATGGAATGTGGAGAAAAATGGTCAGATGAAAAAAAAAACGTGGCACAAAAACACCTTTGGTCTGTCTAGAGAAAATCAGAGTGAGTTATAGGGCAGGCACTAAAGTGTATTTAACAAACACTATCATTAACTGCTTTCTTCATCTGAGGTACAAGGTTTAGACTGAGGGATGCTTCGGGAAAGATGAGATAGTAGAAGAGGAGGAGTCGGCAATCTTCATTTAATTACTTGCTACAACCCCCCCAGCCACCCAACCAAATACACACGTATAACAGGGATCCCTTGAGATTGCAGTGCAGTTGTTTGACTCTTAATTATGTCAAACTTGAGTCTAATCACACAAACCTTGTCCTAATGATGATATAAAGAAAAAAAATCTCCGCTGACATCCAGTTGCCATGTAACCGTGTCAAGATACAAGCCTGAGATTCTGTGAACAAGATGAAACCTTCGGATTTAGGCCTCTTAACTTAGAGGAGCATGATTTTTCTGCTGAATTCCTAGAATAGAGGTTGTTTGAACTGAATAGATGTTTGGTTGAAACACTCAGACCTGATTTTAACAGCCTTGTCATTTATAGGGGGCTGTCAGAAACTGCAGATGTAAAGATGTGAAGCGGAGTAACAAAATTCTAGAGTCTTGTATTTTGTAAAAAAACTTGCTGTGTTTTTTTTTTTTAAATGACTGTGTTAAACTGGAATGAAACAGCAGCAAGATAGTATTGCAGGGTGAGGTTGAAGACTTTCTGTGTTGTTGTTGTTTTTTTTTTTTTTTTTTTTTTTTTTGTATTTGTTCTGCACATACGTGGTTTTCACTTTATACTTTATTTCTCTGCATCTTCTCCACTTAAACAAATGCTTGGACATTTCTTGTTTATTTTCCTTCAAAGAAGGACGCTCCTCTACATCTAAGGCAAGGCTTGTTTGAAAGTAGGCAAACTCTTCAACAAATTTGGACATCTGACTTGTAATGAAATGATCAAGTGTAGCAACTGTCCAATGCAAAGCATTTGATGTGCCAAATGTGTAGACATGGACAGATGGCTTCCTTGGAAAATGGAGTCATGACATCCAAGCATTTTGAAAAGTCAAACAGTAGCAGTTCGTCAAACTATAGTGAGAACAAGATGAATCTTCTGAGATTACAGTTAGTAGCACTGAGCTCCTCAAAAATGCTGAGGCAAGCTTGAACAAACACCAACATGGTTCAGATTTCCTGCTATGCCTAAAATAGGTTCACATTTTAAACTTTTCACTCCAACTTTTCTTTGTCTCCTATTTGGTTGATCTAGATGAGGGATTTATTTTTACCATGTTTTAAGCACTTCCTGGTCTATCTGCCATGCTAGCTACATTTTAATGGTAAATTGTATTTTACATTTATCTGTTGTTAATAAACTGATTATACTCAAATTTTAAACAAAATTTTAGCATTTTATTTTGGAGGTACAATTCTCACAGTGTGAACACACTTATGTTTCCACAGTAGGCATGATCAAATTTGACAAATAAGTGGAATTGAAAACAAAACAAAACAAAAAAAAAAAAACTCATTGTGTTGCTTTAAAAATACCGTTTTTCCTGCCAGGTTTGTTATTGCTACTTCAATTCACAAATCGTTTAAAAAAAAGACATTTTAAAAGACTGGAAAGACTGATTTGGACATTTTTTGTGTTGTTTTTCTCCTTCAGCTTAGCTTACTGTTGAATCACAGAAAAATGCACATCACTGAAGTCATTAAACACAGTTAGCAAAGTGCACATCATGGTTTAGTGTGCTCTTTTGATTGAAGTTTCAGAAACAATATTGAAGCACCAAAAGAAAAACAGATGCCTGATAAAGTTTACATTCACTGAATGTGTCTCGAGTTTACTTTTATATAGTCTTGTGAAGATTTTTATGTGTGTGTGTGTGTTTCTGGATGCTAAATCACAAGCCTCTTTTAACACACTGACTAAAAAAAAAACAATTTAAAAATTCTAGCTAGTAATTTCACACCACTATGGAAAACTCAAAACATAAAACGTAAACAAAATAAATCATTGCATTACATTCTTTATCATGTTCATTGAATTTACCATGCAGACCCCTGAGGGTCTCTGACAGGGTCTTCTGTGAAGCAACCACCTCAGATCCAATGCAGCTTCTCCACCTCCCAGTGTGTACAGTATATGTTTTGCTGCATTCTGAGGCTCTGAGGGCATTTTTCACTGATTCCCAAGAGGCAGGAGTCTATTTATACAGGATCTTAAAATGGAATAGTCATATCCATCCCACCTCCCAGCCCCACCCTCACAGCAGCCGTTTTTTGGTGGCAGCGTTGACACACAAACATATGATAGTCCAATCTAATCTTTTAATCGCTTCGGCAACTTCATGTCTCCAAGTGAGATGGGCAAGCTACCAGTGGGGATAAAATAGTTTCTGCAAAGATATGATCCTGGTACACATAAGAAAAAAACCACACACACACAAACCCCTATGCTCACTTATACACACTGTGGCGTTCCACCCCACCCCCAGAGTACTACTGCGAAGCCTCATGTTTCTGTGGGTATTAACAGATCAGCACAGAGCAGCAGCCACCCTGCTTTTAAGTCTTTTCTTGAGGTAGTGCTTCAGAAGACTTCTGCAGAGGAGGATAAACGCGCAGCAGTCCCCCAGGCCCAGTGCCTCCTCAACTGCTCAGTTCTGTCTTTGCTGCCCCCACCTTCTCCTCCATTCCTCACTTATCCCCACTTTCCTTCTATCCCTCATTATTTCTATCCCCCTTCTTTTCCTAAGCATTTCATGTTTTCTGTTGCGCTCTTTGTTCCCACCTTCCTTTGCTCTATTCATGTCTTCCTATTCCTTCCCTCTATAGCTGTGTGTCGTTCCTTTTCTTGAGACTTTGCCCTCATTTTGCTGTCATTCACTAGACCTCAATAGTAACTTGTAGACCAACACTAATTGAAGTAAGGAAGTGATGGGTTACGTTGGAAGCTTAGCCTTTTGAATGCACGCTAAGCTCCGGGGCTCTTAAAGCCTGACACTTATCATAGTGTCTTCACGGGCCAAAGGGTCAAATTATTTTGAATAATTATTATCCAGGTCTCAAGTAAGTATACGATTATCAAGGGGACTGAATCAGTGACATTGTATTTTAGACATGAACAAATTTGCAAGGGTTTTTGTAGGTAAAAATGTAATAAATCTGTCCTTGTCCTCGATGCTGTTAAACCAAAATAACAAGTAGGTGGAAGTGTTTGCATTTTGTTTTTTGTCTGAACTATGTCCATCCATCCATCCATCCATCCATCCATCCATCCATCCATCCATCCATCCATCCCTTTTACTTTTTCTTTTATTTAACTGAGCTTAGTAACAGATGCAACAGGTCTAGGATGGGAAACCCAGACATCCATTTTTGCAGTGACATTTCTCTGTTCTTTCACATGGATCCAAAGATGTTTCCAGGAAAAAAAAATATAGAGAATAATCTTTTCAGCATATTCTGGGTTTGCCTTGTAGTTGCTTCTTAGTGGGGCATGCCCAGCAAACCTCCAGCAGGAGACACCCAGTAGTCTCCCTCAGATGTTTGACCTACCTCAGATGACTCCTTTCAGTGTTGAAGAGAAGCAGTCCTACTTTAAGCTTGTCATGGATGAAGGAGCTTCATTCTCCACCTTTTGAGGTCAGGAAGCTTGTTTCACCCACTTGTGACTGAAATTATGTTCTTTCAGTCAAAGTCTATATTTCATGATTATTGTTGAGGGTAATAACGTAGATGTACAGGTTAATCAGGATCTTTGGGTTTAGGTTCTGCTCCTACAGCCCTGATAATTGCAGATAATTTTTTGATCTGTTGGTCCATCTAATTATCACTCATGAATGAGACTCATTGGCCTATTTGAACTATATTGCTGGAGGCATGACATAATTCCATTGTGATTTTCTAAAATATCAAAACTGCCCAGTTAAGTACTAATGCACAGTCAGCAAAAAAATAAAAATAAATAAAAATAAAAAACATATTCAGCATTGAGAAAAATGTCCAAGCACATGGGGGACATAAGAATTCACACCCATGTTTGTGGACAAAATTAACAATGACCACATTCTAGCACATAGATAAGTCTATAAACTTGTAAATTTGCTTTGTATTAAAGTTTCTGTTGAACAAAATTGTTTGAATCAATGTAAAATAAATAACATATTGAAAAAATATATATCTAAAGTTGATTTTTTAAATAGGAAAATAATCAACACTGTTTTAGGC
>NW_013952453.1:1244900-1250969 GCF_001266775.1 Austrofundulus limnaeus | reverse complement strand
ACACACACACACACACACACACACACACACACACACACACACACACACACACACACACACACACACACAAGTTTGCACAGCTATCTAATTGGGGATATTCCATTGACTTCCATTACATTTCTACAGCCTAACCCTGACCACAAACCCTAAGGCTAACCTCACAAGTACCTACCTGACCCTAAAACTAACTTAAACTCAATTCACACCTTGGTCCTAAACCKAACCCCCAACCCACCAATGGCATTTAAACCAAATGGGGACTTGACTTTTGTCCCCAAATGTAGGCATTTTGTCTTAAAATTGCCCCCAAATGTCACAAGAAACAAACCCACAGCTAAAAAACCTAAATAAATGTAATCTGCTTAACTATCAAAAACAACAGGGACAGCCAAAAAAGTGACATGCAGACATGCCAGCAATTATTTTACCATTCAGGTGCACATAATGACAGATGAACAACAAGACAGACTGACAGACGGGGGAAGGCTAAGTAGGTTGAATCCAAATTAAGCTGATCAGAGCTCGCTGTGAGATAATCTAGTTATGAGGATAAAGGACTTCCCTATGGCTAGAAACACACCAACTTATGACTCAATGTGTTCATGTGTGTGTGGGTTTATATGTGTGTAAATGTGGGAAGACAGAGCATGTGCAAAGTGTTTCCCAGTGTGTGCTGTTTGTATGTGTTTCTCCATATTCAAATATACCCGCAGACTGAGCCTCAGAAGTTGTCTTAACAGCTAACAGTTGCAAACTGTGTTTGGTGCTTTACTCATTCACACGTTGAAAAAAAATCTGACTTCAGCGAGACACTCCAAAGGGCAGCAATCTATGGATTTTTAAGTCAAAACTATGCTAATAGCAGACAAGCTGTCAAATCTGAACTTGTTGTGATATTTACAGACTTATTTTGTTTGTGCTTTTAAAACAGGAAATAAACATTGGTGCTGTTATTTCTTTATAAGAAAGTAAGATAGTAACTGTTGATTGCACAACAACAGGCGGTGAAGTTTAAGCAAAAATACTGAGTTTTTAATCAATGCCATGAAGTAATCTGTTCTACTGTGGAAGACATTTTTTCCTAGCTTTTTAAATAAAGAATCAGGAAAAATCAGTACACATGTTAGGGATCACTCATATACTATGATGAACACTTTTTATTTTGATTGGGGTGGGGGTTGACATCTTTCTTTGATATCTAAAATTCTGCCTACAAGGAAATTCATATTTTGCTCCTGACTAATAATAAAAGTGTGACTTGCAAATCAGTTTGTTTGTCCTCTGTTGTACAAAGTAGAATACTCAGTCATTTACGAACACTCCCAAAAGATATATATTTTTTTATTTTTTGTGCTAAAAATGTGTCAAACTCATGATGTAGAATGACTACTCAGTGTGTAATTTACTTTAGATAAAATTGTAAAACGAATCGTATGCCATTTCCTTTTACAATTGCACTCCACATCATTATATCTCTCCCACTGTGCCTGACAACTTATATGAGGTGTTTGTACTGATGGGCAGTTATGGTCAAATAGCGTTCCCACTTAGGTCTTATCAGTTTAATGAACCCTGCTTTAAACTTTACACATTTCTCAGGGTTGCATGGTTTGATTTGAAGGTGACCTTACTCTACTGATGGGAAGTTTGTTAGCCAGTCTCCCAATGTGAAAAATAATTGAGGTTATGAAATTATGAGCTCCAAACTTGATTTGAAACAGTCTTTTATATATTCAAAGTGATTGGCAGTAACAATTAATTCTCTTAAGCGCACGGTTGATGCTTTTCCTCTTTGGCATTGTGTTAACTTGAATGCTCCAAACAAGCAAACTGCCAAAAACCTCTGCTTTTTTTTTACAGGTAATCACACTTGCCAGTCATTCAAGTCTTGCTCATTAGCAGCACCTGGCTTCTACTTACCCTCTTAATTTCCATGGGTGCAGTAGATTATAATTAGTTCATCTCACCACAACTTTGGACTTTTTTATTTATTTCTTTAAGTAAAAAAACAAAACTAATAAGTTTTTAAAATGGTGTTGGTTGTATGAGGTTAAATTAAATGCAAGTCACTCATCAAGTGTATGTTTTTTATTTTATTTTTCATTATTTTACAGTTTTTTATTCTATAATGTTTAGGCTATTTACACTGCTTTAATTTAGAATAGAATAGAAACAGCCTTTACTGTCCTGTGTGGGGAGATTCGGGAAATTTATGTTCATGTCATTAAGAGGAGTTTATTTTAAAAAAGGCAGCGAAATGCAGATCAACATCAAAACATCTCTATCAAGATTATAATCTTATTTTTGGAAAGGTGCGCAAATATTTAATTTATCAATTTTTGTTACCCGATTTTCCATGCATGCCGTGCGGCAACGCTGTCTGTCTCCAGCAGTCATTGGGTGAGAAACAGAGTACACCCTGAACATGTTTCCAGTCTACCACAGTGCCACAGACACACAACTATTTATGCTCTTATTCAGGTGTATTTCTGAAACCCCAATTAACCTAGCGTGCATGTTTTTTCAGTTTGGGATAAGAAACAAGAGAACACTGGGAATGTATGCAAGGGGAGAACTTGCAAACTCCACACAGAAAGACTGCAGCTGGTTTAAAACCTTATTTCTTGCTGTGAGGTGATGGCTCTAACTACTACACTGTCCCTGTAGTTTCAATTTAAAAAAAGAAAAAAAAATGAACAAAGCCCTCATGGTGAAAATGACCTTTAAAAGACTTACAGTGTATTGTCTAGGACAAATTATTAGTGACAAGAAACCTTTTTTCTTTTTTCTTTTTTTTTTTCTGGCTCAATAATTACGCACACATCCACCCACGATATTACACAATAATGATGCACACTTTGTTGATGAGAAGTTGGGATCTCTAAATTCAATCAAACAAGTTGCAGAGTGCATACTGAGTACAGCAGCAGATTAAAACAAAACAGGACAGAAGTGACAACATGTGCAATGGCTTGGCACACTACCATCAAAATATTTTCAACATGGAAAAAAATAATGGTATTTTATAAAGGCTACATAACAATTTGACTGTACTTACATATGTGAAGGAACTGTTAATAAAAGCCAATAATAATAATAATTCTGTATTATTTTCCACTTCATTTGTGTTGTTTGGTCTATTATTACTAAGCCTTCACCTTTGTCGTTCACATTCACAAAGTTGCAAGTGATGGCTCACACCTTATCTTTGATCCCACACCAGTGTAAAGCTCAAATTCATACAGACCCAGATACTAAGGCATAATTCCTGGCATCTGACTGATACTGTAACTCTCATGCTAGAAATGTGCCTACAAAGTTGTGGAAAAGTGTGCAAATAATTCACGACCAAAACAACACTCATTAGGGACAATTAAAATATTGAATTGATGTGGTTAATCTAAACTGGCCTAAATAAAACACTGCACATGATGGAAAAGTAATTGAAAAATACAGCTCTAAAGAACATAAAGGGATGTAAACAGCCAGCCTCTTCGATGAAGTCAAAATTGTTGCATGTTTACAGCTGATAAGTAAACAACTACAGTTAAGTTAAGGGGTTAATGGTCTGTTAAAAACCAACATCTTTTAAGTCTCTGTGGATGGTGGTCAAACAAATGACGTGTCTGAAATTGGGTACCAGTTTAGTTTACTGCAGGCATTCTCTTTTTTTTTGCCTCTTTCCCTACATCTTTGTCTCTCTGTCTACACAGCTGTCTCTTCTCCTCAGCCTTCTAAAAATTGAAGACTGCAGAAAGAATGGCCCACAAACAGCTTTACGAAAACAGCAGAATGACAATGGGACCGTTAAAACCACTTGGCCGTCCTAATGCTCATCCTATTGACATTATTGATTTCCCTTTCTGTTAGCAACCCTCATAGCCCAGTGTAAGGGAGGCTATCCACTTTGCCCCATGGTGATGGTCAGCAAAGTCAGTTTGAATTGATGTGACTCAAATTTTAATGCACATGCACACACATGCACACGCCATCATGATCAAAAGCAGCAGTGACCAAAGCCCAAACTTCAAACTCCTCTCACATCAGGCTCTGCCAGTCAGTAAAGAGAGAAGCGTTCTCACAGCACAGCAAATATCTTGTCTTTTAGCCTGTCTTCCTGGTCTCTTTCTCTCCTTTTTTTTCCCCTCATGGCAGCCAGAGGCTCTGACCTTGTTTAATGTCCTCCAACTGACTGGCCACTCAGGCAGTTCTTCCCATCTAATGAGAGAATGTCACTTGTTAGCCAGCACCATTAGCTCCAGCCCCGGTCCCTAAATCTACCTGACAGATCATGCTGGCCCTATACTGAATAAAGTATTAGCCTGACAACTGAAAGGAAGACAAAAGTGAAAACAGCCAAGGAAGCAAACTCACACCCAAGACCAGATTCCTCTGAATTCATTAAAGGTGCTCATAAATGCATCCATTATAAACAGTGATACCTATTTTCTTTTCCTCTAAAAAATGTATTAAAAAAACAAAAAAGGGCATGATCAATTATTAGTTTAGTTTAGTTTAGTTTAGTTTAGTCATACATTTCATTAAAAAAACAAAGCAAATTCAGTATACAAAAAAAAATTCTAATTAAAAAATAAAACGAAAGGCGGCAGAAGGAAGAAAGAATCTTATAATACATGTGCCTTTTTACAACAAAATAAATTCAAACAATAATAAAAACAGAAAAAAAAATAAAATAAAATCTTTCTCAGACAATTTTTTAAGGATACATATTACGTCATTTCATATTTCTTCAACAGACTGTATTTTACCATTCTCCTAAATGTATACAGTACATTGATCCTGCACTTTTAATGTTATACTCAAGATTATTCAACAATTTTATTCCTTGCACTGAAGTACTGTATATCATTCCTTCAAACTAGTTTGGATTTTAGGTTTCACAAACACATCTGTCCCTTTTAGACTGTAGTAACTTTGTCTCTTAACAAAATTTGATTGGATGTTCAAAATATTAACAAACATGTTTGAAAAAACAATAAAAGGTCTTAGACCACACCAAGCAACATATCAGTAAAGAGAAATGTATTGCTTGAGCATTGAAAATATACTATACATACAATGAAATGCATTGACATTTTGAGGATGTCAAACAATGTCTAAAGTTGGTGTGGTGATTAGCACGTTCACATCTCAGCATGATGTTGGTTGTGAAGGTTTTCCTATTTGGAGTTTGCCTGCATACATGACAGGGGTGGATTTTCTCCCATGAACTTTCCTCCCACAGTCTGAAAACATGCATGTTTGTTTAACTGACTGTATGACTGAGTTTGTGTTGTGCATAGCCATGTGTCTGTTTTTTTTTTTCCTGTGAATGACTGACAATCTGTCTGGGATGTTGATGAATGGAATACGTTTCATCCCTTCGCTGCCTCTGAACAAGATACAGCAGGTGGATGAGACCATTATAGATGCTGACAGAACACTGCAATTTGGCCATTACCACAGGCTTCTGGAATAATTGTAGGAGGTGCTGGTGAACACTTCAGATATGCAGCGGTGTTACACATACGAGAAAAATGCCACACCAACAAAAATAGTAGGTACTTTCAGAAAACACTTCAAGCCAGAACTTAGGCTACGTTCACACTGCAGGCAAATCCGACCCAAATCCGATTTTTTTTGACCCATCTGACTCATATCCGATTTTTTTATGACAGTCTGAARGKGACAAATCCGATTTTTTTCAAATCCGACCCAGGCCGTTTTCAGTATGAGGTTTTAAATCAGATATATATCTGATGTTTTCGAAGTGACTGCAGAGTGAACGCTCATGTCACATTCATCTGACTTTTTCATCAGTGAGGAGGGGGTGAAGGATCGATAAGARACTAACCTCAAGTCTCGCTGTTTAAATCTATATCTCCGTGTGTTTACAGCTTCAAAACACAAGTCCAGTTGCTTCATCTTTTTACTTTTCATTAGTATGATAATAACGATGTCCAGCCTGGGTCGCGGAGAGTATCGATCCTAAAGTTAGCTACTCGGTCGATACTTTTTTCCAGCTCGTAGTTTCGTTCAAAAAAAAAGTTTCACTGGAGCATCCCGGTC
>NW_013952453.1:1241802-1243885 GCF_001266775.1 Austrofundulus limnaeus | reverse complement strand
TTACTAATGTGTTAAAAGACAGAATGCTGGTATATATTCTGAGTCATTCATAGTAAATTCACACTCTCCAGTTTCTTTAACTGAAAAGGCTCCCCGGAGAGGAAGCAGCATGTCTTTAACTACAGAATAACATTCTAGTTGTATTGTTTTTGTTTTTAGTATTAAAAAAAGAAGAAGATCTGATTAGCTTACTTACCTCTATTCTATAGTGCACTTTTTAAATATATTTTGTTGTATAATTACTAAGATGACTGGATTATTTAAATATAATAGGGAAAAAAAGAAAAGGACAAAAAGACAACTTAAAGAACATCATGAAATAAATTATTCATGTCACTACTTTGTATGTTCTTTTTTTACTTTTCTTTTCTTCAGTGCAACACTGCAATGCTGTGATGTCCCTTGAGAGGTGACCTGTTTATGTAGAGTGCTTCCCCTTTAACCTAGCTGTAAGCTATTCTCACCTGTCAAATCAGTACCAGGATTTCTGTTTACATGTGGATGTACTTATGTGTGCGTCTGTACAGGTTCATACAATGGTGTGTGTGCTGGTATAAATCCATGTGCATATGTGTGTAATTGGGTTGGTGTGCACATAGGCTTGTTAGTTATTTCCATACAAGAAGCAAAGCAATTTTCTCAACCCCCTGTCAAACGCCCAAAGCCATCCAAATGAGACTTCAAGTTTTTTATCTCTGGATGCTTCCCTTTCACTCTTTTCTTTTGAACACACACAGATACACGTACACAAACACACAGAACTTCTGCTGTACAAAAATTAGGAGTATAACTAAGTTTATGGGTACTGCATAAATGGATTTAGCTAGTGTTCTCAGAAATGTTAATCACTTAGAAATTCTCAGGTGTGCATGACATGTTTAACAATATGCCTTCTTATAATTGCTTCAGTATACGAGTATGTTATTTACACTTTATCCCCTTTCAGACATTTAACAATACAGAGAAAATTCAATGCTTTTTATCTTCCAGTGCCTTCCTTCAGTAAAGATACAAGGAAACAGATTGTAATCCTGCTACCTTTTTCTATTTTAGAACTTATTTAATAAATATACTTTAATGACTAATAATTCTTTATCAACCACAAAGAAACAGAATTAAACAAAAAGAGTGAAAAAAATAATGAACAGAACACTGTGACATTATGTCAGTATCAAATACAACATGTGAACAGACAAAAAGTACAAACTTGCTCACAAGACAGAATAAATGGGAGGAAAAGGGTCCATGGAAAGACAAAATGGGCAAATATAAAAATATACAAAGCAACAGGGCAGGAAAATCTGAGGAAAAATATGAAGGGTTATATTTAGCAAACTTGTCAAATTAATCTAGTAAGGAAATCATAATCGGCACCAAAAATAACAAAATTGCATGTTTTGCTAATTTTCTGTTGATCATGAAATAATGCAGCTCTCCTGTCTTTGGGTTGAGATCCACATATTCAAGTATAAGTTCTAAAATGAGAAAACCTTTAATTTTATGGATAGCAAACACTGTACAATGTTCATTATAACTGTTAAAAAATAAAATTAGTTAAATTGTGTTTACTTTGTAAGTAAACCCTTATTACTTGGATTTATTTAAAAATAAAACTAAATCTATATGACAAGGAGTGAATATACACGCTTCCATTGAAGTTTATTTGCATAGGGTTTTGACATTTTTTATTTACCATTATTTTGAGCCTAAAAACACAACTGTATATAACGACACACCCAAACCTGTTTCAAAATGATAACAGAAACGAAAATGGGCAATGTTTTGTTTACCGGTGCTCTTACTTTGAAAGCTAATTAATAAAAAAGCATTCACACCATTCCCTTGTCGTGCATTTAAAATGTATTTGTTTTGGAAATATTTTTAATCATTACTTCTGTGCAAAGGCTGGAACTAAATTTCTTTTTAACAGCAAGTCCTTACTGTTTGTTATGACTCTTGAAAATACCAGAGGAAAATCTGCTGAAGGGTATAAAGCTGTCAAAACACTTTATGCCTTCAGACATTGGTAAACACATTAGCTTTTCTGTGGTCATTTATCAAGAGTGGTTGTGAAGTAACATCA
>NW_013952453.1:1226088-1241612 GCF_001266775.1 Austrofundulus limnaeus | reverse complement strand
CACACACACACACACACACACACACACACACACACACACAGAAAACAGCCTTTGTTTGAATATTGTTTGATGTGTTTAAGAAATGGACCACAGTTTCATTGTCAGTCTGCCGCTATAAGCTGGCTCATCATGTCATTTGGTGATTAGTCCTTTGTGGACTTGATGCGTCAGACACACAGGCCTTTTAGCCCTGCATCTAGGGAACACAACCCTACATCCCCATCCCTTCAGCTTGATTTGTGTTGCCAGAGGAAGCCCAAATCCCCCCCCCCCAAACACACACACACACCCTGCCTTCTTTTTTCCCCCCTTTCCTTTTTAGGCATGGCCAAGAGACTGTTTAAGAAACACTGTGTAGAAGAAGAATTCTGTTATCCCTACATACCGCCTTGCGGGTTTGAAGATGCGTAATTTTCCCACAACAAGGATTCCCATGATAGCTCTCTGCTTTGAGTAGCTATTAATGCCCTTTCTTGCTCAGTGGTTTGTCAAATGCATTAATTCAGAGGCTTGGCAACAAATAGAAAGAGGCATATCAGGAAAACTAGAAAATACAAACAGATGAGACAGAATGATGGAGGCAAAATCTAAAAATATAAAAGCAGAAAATGGTGACAAAAGCAAACAGACAAACTTGTAAGTTTACTTGTATCCTCAAATGCTGATAATTCTTGAACTCAACGGAAACCCGGATAAGTGACCACTGCATTCTCTATGTGTGTCCCTCCAAGATAACCTCAATGTTAAATGTTTAAATTAAAATGAAGTTTTGACTTTAACTTATTCAGCTCCACCCAATATCAATAACCCGTGCTTTAGTTTATTAATGCTAAATAGCTAATTCAGTGACAGATTTAAAAGCAACACTGCACTAAATCTCATTGTCTAACCCTGCCCAAAATCTTCCAAAAATGCTTGCTAAACCATTTTAAAAAGCATAAATACCAGGGATTTCGGTGCAAACAAATTGTTTAAAAAACTGAGAGCTTGAGTTACACCTGCGTTTTTTGAATGCATTGTGACTGTATGTGTAAACAACTTTACATTGATCTAATTAGTACATTTGGAAAACTTAACTGTGATTAGAACTGTTTGTAGGATCAAAGCGGCGCTTCACATTACTCAGGATTTTACAGTGAGAACAGGAAAACAGCTGCTCATGGGATGTGTCGAGCAAAGAAGATAAACACGCAACCCAAGAACGCAACATGTCTCTGGGTAATTACTAAGGACTTCTGGGCCTCTTTGTCTTTTGGTAATGAGTTGTGTGTCATGTACATACATAGTAAAACATTCTCTGAATTCATTAGATCCCATATCTAAACAGAGAATGAATGAAGCAATATGCAGCTTTGCCATGGCTTACTTTCTACTTTCTACAATCACTCACAGGAGGCCAGACACACACTAAAAAGACAGTAATGACCTGTTACTCTGGGATAGAAGCTATCAAGGGAAAATTTATCTTTAAGCGTATCTCCAGGTAAGGATCATTTATAACCTGGTAATATCAAGACCAAGGGGGTAATTTTAAAGAACAAAGTATCTCTTGAGTTTTGCTCGTTTCACAATAGCAGCGAACCTCTTTCACATACATTAAAATGGTGCATATTTGTTTCCCTTCATGCAAAATAGCATTTAATAAAATATTTGCTTAAAGATTTTACTTTGGTCTTGTTCAAACAAACTTTGGTGCCTAAGCTGACATTTTGTTTTATTTATTTATTATTATTTTTTAAGTCTCTGTGACTTATTTTAAATTCCTTTAATGCTGTTGTTGGCAAGGCTTTCAGTCTCATGTTCAATCTTTAGTGCTTGGCTTCAGTTCACTTTCACCTTCTGGCATATGGGCTGAATGAAGTCTCACCACAAACACTTCTGCATAGCAATAACAAGAAGCAACATTCATGAATCTTTGCTGGTTTTCACCACATTTTAATATCCACCGTACAAGCTCTTGATGCTGTAGTGTTATCTATGCACAATAAGATTGGGCGGTATGAAGGTATTTTGGTATACTGCAGAATTAAAATAAGGTGATGGTATGACATATTATTTCTACAACCCTCTTTTCCCTACTCTCTTTCTCTCTATAACATCAATATTTGCATCTATTTCTCTGTTAATTATTAACTACTCAACACACCACAGACAACACCCCCCACCCCAGTAATATTGTATACACTGCAGTATTTTCTAATATACTGCAGTATTTTCTAAAGGATATACCAAAATATGAAAATGATCGATATAATGCCCAACAGTGTGGCACAAGTTTTACTTTTCTTAATTTACAAACATGAAGTTTTTGTTGAAACGTCCGTCCCTCCTCATGGTGTTTTTTTAGCAGAAGCTTAAAACAGCATGTTTGCATGGTAACTATTAATTTCAATTTAATTGTATTTTCCAACAAATATGATTCTTTTCAGTTGATATTGACATTTCACAATACTGTATTGCAGGTAGGGCTGCACAATATCAGAAAAACCTGTGATGTGCGATAACAGTGCCATTGCGATGACGGTATGATTTGCAACAAATGAAAAAAAAATACTTCCGTATGCAGAATTGATGTTTTCCTGTTCTCAGTTCAGAGCAAAAAACAACTAATAAATCAATTCCATTACAACATAATGGAGTGATTATGATTTGATTTGGTATCTCTGGTCGATTTTGTTTATCAGACTGATGCTGGCAAAACACAGAAATGAAAACATTACAGCCAACCATTTATTGCAATTTATACTGTTTTTTTTTGTGTGTGTGTGACATGCCTATTGTACAAGGCTGTTATCACGATGACTATAAATTTGAGATACATTGTGCAGCCCTAATTGCAGCCAGGTAATAAATAAATAAATGACAAATAAGCAAAGAAAGCAAAAGAAAAAGTTTGATATAGACGAATGCAACAACCACAGCCAATAGAGCCAGTATAATAACAACAGGGGGCACCCCAAACCCACTTCAGATCTGACCATCACCTCTGCTCTCTACCATCACCAAACCCAGTTACCCCCCACCTTCACCTAAGCCTGACATTTCCCAGGGGACATTAAACTCACTGGCCCTGTTTGATTTAGGCAGGTCGAGTGTCAGTGTTCACTACAAGCTCATGGTGAACCATGAATAATGGATCTACCACGAGTCTGGGTCTCCCTGGGACTCCCAGCTGCCCCCTTCCCCCACTGCTGCTGTGACTGGAATAGTCAATGTCCTATTAACAACCAATGATTCATAAAGGTTTTTAGTGCCACGGCAAGAGAAACAGGAAATGTGCACAAAAGGTTGTTGAGGGAAAAGAGAGATAACAAAGAAAAAGAAAATAAACTTTACAATACCAACACATTTTGTCTGCACCAGTGAAAGCAGGTAAAAAATACAAATGTCAACATAGAAGCTGTTAAAATATATTTGTTGTAAAGGGTAAATAGAGGAAGTTTGAGGCAAAATGTTTGTTTTTAAATAACTGACAAGAGCCAACAGGTAGAGCATTAATTACCAAAGGAAGTGTTTGGAAGCGTCTTGATGCATAATTCAGTTCTAACAGATAAAAACAACACCAACAAAACCCTTATTTAGGATACACAACTTTCCGGGTCACAATATTCAGTTATTTTTAAGTTCATGCGGCGTGTTTACAAAGTGCATTTTTGATCCTGTTCTGCAAATTGATAAGTGCTGATACCTCGGCAAAAGATAAGAGAACTAATGCTTTCTTCTGTCATTTTCTTCACAACATGCTTGCTTACATGTCTGATGTTTCCTGTTTTCTTCTTTTTTTTTTTGTTTCCCTGAGGTGCAATATTGGAAAGATAACAAAAACTCCTCGATGACACAGCATGTGTTTGAGAAGCTAGAAAGTGCTTTTGAACTAATTCCTGATTTACTTTAGACTCTTTGTTTCCATGGTAGATACACAGCTGGCTTCTCCACGAAAATCTCTATCATTCAGAGTGCTATTGCACTGCATGACCCTTTAACATAACATTTAAAAGGCCATGCCGCTTACAATAGAATAAAGGGCATCAAGGCAGATTAATATGATGAGATACGTATCTGGATGGATAGAAAAAGTAATATGTAATGTTAAATCTCCTGCAATGTCTTGTACTGAATGATGATTGAAAACTGTGCTTTGGTATTTACTGAAAGCAGAGGATGTCACTTTAGGTATCAGTGGGTTATCCACTAAATTGTATAAAAAAGAAAGATAAATACACAACTAAAGAAAGTATGTTTATCTTGTTCAAAAAATACTGAAAGGCTATTTTATATTAACATTTTATTTTGACCATGACTCACAACCAGCAAAAATCACAATAGATGGCTTCCTCCTGTATTATGGAATATCTTTAAAATCAACAAATAATCTCATCAATGGCAAAGAATGTTTTTGAAGGTGGCTTAGAATGGTCTGCTAATGTGTAGAAACTTTTCCAGTATGCCATGTGAAGGGCATTCACTTTACTCTCCATTTAAGCAGTTCTCCACCAGTTTCCCCACTTTCCGTTTAATCGGCCCTCCTTCCTCGCTTTCTTCCACCTCCTAGATGCCGAAACATGACCAGCATGAACAAGAGACAAGTTTCTCCATGGCACTGCTGTTGAGATGGTTTGTGTCGTGTTTGGGTGCAAAAGCAAGGCAACAGAAAATGATTGCATTTCCCAATAGCTGAGATGAGTTTAACCACCTGCTGTGATAAAACAGAGTTCAGATGAAGGCTTTTATTTGACAAAGAGTCTGTGTTTATTTGACTCTTGAATATCTGCCTAACTAGAGCTCACGCTGTTGGGATATGAGTTTAGACAAGCAAGGCAGGTTGCTCTATGATCTCTAAAGACAAACTAAAGAACATGACAAAAACTAAACTAAATTAAATTAAATTAAATAAGTTCAGCCTTATTCTAATAGCCAGTGATGTCCATCATCGACATGCTATGCCAACTGTAGTGCACGTGCTTCAAAGTGACAAACTCAACATTATGAACAAGAAAGCCTTACAAACGCATGCTTATGGAGACACACAAACAAGAACACACCCAGAGTCGAGAATCCATTACTGAGACTTAATATAAAGCCTGCAATGTCATATAATTTCCCATGAGTATGCAGGTAGGAGGGCAAAGACTCATATAGCTGGAGCCTGTCTGTCAAATTACATTTCCTACTATAATATTGCAATGGAAGGGAATGTGAGTTTTGAGATTGGACACTTTTGGGGAAAAAAGCAAAAACACATTTCTTTAGACTGATGTGTCCTATAAAGTTCAAGCATTTTGTTGATTCAAGATGGAGGTTTGTAATTCCAAAGACCTGGAATTCAACATCTTACTTCCATTTCTAAATGATATTACCATATGAAAGCTGGCATGGTATTTAGAAGTGATAAGCAGCTGTATATGTGAGATATTACATTACTTTTGCATATCACAAACACTGAGGCACAACAAAACAGAAACTGAGTCAAAGTATGTTTGCAGTAAATGTCCAAATAAATAGTTTTCTTGTTTTTGTCAAATCAGAACAGCTAAATAGCCCATAAAACACTGATCAAATCAGCTTTGCAACTTGAAACATTTCATAAATTATCCTACTGATGTTGTCCTTTTAACACTACTAAAAGTATTTAATATAAGTTTTAGTTTTAAAAGCACTTGGGAACACAAAAGTAAAGGGAGAAAGATTGGAAATGTCAGCTGCCAGTTCTACTGTTTGTTTATCATCTCTGAGTTCCTGTTGAATGATGGAAGGAAACCCAAGATATCCCTGAACTAGAAAGAGAGAGATGGGTGGGAGTGGGGGTGCCGTGCTGTGACTTCTGAGGCAAAATGATGGCTTTTCTCACTGACAGACTTTGTAAACTTGAAAGGATTTACTGAAACCAAAGCAAACTGTGATGTGACAGCGTTGGTCACAGAGCTACTGGCAAACAATGGTCGTAGAGGTTGACTGTTATAAGTGAGCATGAGGGAAAGGTTAGATGACTTTTTTGTTGCTGTTGTTGTAAAGCAAATGGATGAAATGTGGCAGATGAAAATGAAAGAACCGAAAGGTTTAAAGATTTTTTTATAAACATCCTTTCTTAGAATCATAATTATGCTATGCTAACTGACTGGGGAAGTAGGCCACCATGAACTATGACCTGTCATATGGACTGAAGGCTGGACAATTTGATGTTTTAGTGCCAAATGTTCTTATCAATACAAGATAACAGAGTTTCAAGCATAATTGTTCTGTTTATCAGTTCTATTACAGACCTTCTAGATGAACCATGGCTATAGGGTAATAAATAAGCCCAGGTACTGTAGAATTACTGTGGAATACTCCATCTCACTTGATAGATCTCTAATAAACAGTGCATCCCTCACAGAGAGAATTATGCTATCTATTTCAATGTCTTCTAGAGCATAACATCTCCCACACCAAAGCAATTACCAGGAGAGCTGATAAACGCCACGGCCAACATATTTATAACTCTACAAAAAATAAACTAAGTCTGGTCTTTTAAAGTATTATTTATTTAATCAAGTTTTAAATGACATGCCTGACAAGGGTAACAAAAAAGGGGGGATTGGAAAATTACCAATATTAGAAGAAAAGTTTGCAAAATGATTTTCTTTAATGAAAACAGATGAAACATTTGCAACTCTGCACCACACTGTACAAACAGTAACTGTGTAATGAACAGCAAATACTGCCTTTTTTCAAAGAAAGCACTTTGAAAATAAATTATAGATGTAGCAATGAAAACAAAAAAAAATATGTATATTATGGAACTTTAATCAGTTTGTGATTGTTTCATAATTATCACAGAAGCAAACTGTGATTAATCCAGACACAAGTTGTTGCATCTAAGCCAATTTTACAGATATTGTGCTAAAGATTTGTGTGGCATTCTCTGAAGGTCATCTACACCAGGAATAAACATTGTTTGCAACTTTTACCAGTAGAATTAGAGTCAGCTCTATATGTCTGTTATCATTATCCCAAAAAAGTGTTCGACAAAGCTTTCAAAGATAATCATTTTATGTGCATCTATAAATGATTAACTTTTGGACTCAACTAAGTTTAAGTAGGCTGTCAAAGCCAAGTAACCTTAAGAAACAGAAAAAAATACTATAACAGAAAGAGAATACTGATATTTAACAAACATTTGGTCATCTCAACATCTAGGTTGGGTGCTAACATGTTCCCCAATAACTTTGTTTAAAGCTGTGACATTAATTGGTAACATCAACCTTGTTTGACTGTTAGCAAAATCAGAAAGCAATCAATTAATCAACAGATTATCTTCGGAGTCAACCAAATCCAGGATGACCACCAAACCTAATCTACCATGCCAACATAACAGTGGCTATAACTTAGTCAAGTCTGACTAATAATGAGCTACAATTTGATGTGGTAGTAGCTGAGAGTTTTTCGCAACACAGACTCCAAGCAGTAACACATTACATAAAATATTCTAATAACATATACAGTTCAAATAGTATTTTCAAAAAAAAACATAAAACAAAACAAGCACAAAAACAGTTAGAATTTTTTTTCAGCACTAAATTATCTTAGTATAAAAAATATGCAATGAGAGGTGATACAGCACGTCAACATACGTAGTCCATTAAAAATATTCACTAGAGTGTGTGACTTTGTGGTACATTTGGTAGGTTTCTCGTGAAAGATCATTTTCTTTCTTAGTTTCTCAAAAAAATGGACTATTTTGTTGAAACCAGTCACGTCAAGGCAAAGCTTGGCTGCTAACAACACTGATAGTCGAATATAACAAAAGGCCTTTGCAAACTTGAGACTCAGTTTGACATACCTTCAAATCATCTAAAATCTATTGGCCATTGCTTTTACACAACTTACTCCTGCCAAGGCCACACTTTTCTGCTGCAATAAAGAAAAACTTAGCAGAGAATGAATTATGACAGGGTGTCATTGTTAGCAATGAATTACAAGAAGCACGGAGAAAATAGCTTCAAAACTGAGAATAAAGTGTTTGAAAATCAAGGGCATGATGGAGGCAAAGAGAAGCATGGCAGCAATTAATATCATTTGCCTGTAAATTCAGGTTTCCCTGATTTCCCCATCATAGCTGATGCTTGAAGCCAAAGCAGTGCTGCGAACTGGGACAGCTTCCCAATCCCCTAGCTCAGAAGTATTGTTGTCTCTTGGGTATTATCTTACAAAGCCCATTATGCTGCAGAAGAAAAAAAAAAGGAGACGCAGACCCAGAACTGTAATAAGTCTTGTGCGCACACTGACACGCATAGACAACACACACCGCCACATGCACGCATAGTAGTTTAATCTTTTGCAAAGATGTATATTATCAGTACAAATCCCCGTGTGCCCCCGGATTACTGATATGTGCACATGCAGCTGTGCAACATTAAAAACAGATGTGACATCTTCATATCATAAATTGCTGGTGACAGATAATGTGAGCACAGCAAATTCAGCAATGTGTAAACAATACATAAAAATGCCCAAAGACTTTTAGCACATAAACCATCAAGGCTATAATTTCTTGTAGGTTTTCAGTGCAAAAGGCTGTTGGAGTCATAATCACTGATGCTGTTAGAAGCATGAACTCACAGTATGGCAATATGGAGGCCTGATCTTCCAGACATTTCAGCATTTATGACATTCAAAATACTTGTTTTGTTCAGAAAAAAGGTAATTTGTCCTTCAGTTCTGCTTTTTTGAGTGAAGTGCTATAGTTACTGACCCCACTAAGAGGTGATCATTTCAATCACTTAATTTTCAGTCAATCACCATCTACTTTAGGTGAAGATAAGTGAGTATGACGCACACTCTTTTATTATATAAACACAAGCCCTTTAGATAAGTTTCCATACAGTTTTCAATAAGAAAGCTGAGGCACCACTAAACAGGGGAGCATTTTTAATAAAAATCATGAAAATACACCAGTTGTCCAAATAATTTTACAGTAATATTTTATGTTAGAAAAACTGTTCCTATAGGTGTACGACGTAAATTAAAGCTGATTGTAAAAAAGATCCTTAACTCAAAGAAAATAGAGCTTTCCAAACTGTGTATTTCAAAGCTGTGGTTCTGAAAAGCTCTTGAGTAATCTAAGGTTGTCAGATCTGCCATTTAAGATACACTTTAAGGAATTTAGAAGCAGTTTTATTGTATTAATTTAATCAAGTTTGCTATATAGCTTGTAAGAACACACATCAGTACATATTTGGAATGACTGACTAAAACTCAAAATGACTTCAGACTTTCTGACATTCCCTTTATTGTTTATAAAGACAACAAGCAAGGTATCTTGTCTGTACTTTGTGTTTCAAAATGTATGTATGTCTGTATGTGTGTGAATGTTTGATATTCTTTCTAAATGGAAATGGAAAAAGAAAACATGCAAAAATATTTCAATTACATATAACATTCTTAGCGTTCTTCTCCTATCTCTACAGATTACAAAAAAACTGAAAGGAAGTCAAATATAGGCAAATTCTAAAGTTATTTATTTCTTTAATTGTTTTCTTTATCTACTCTTGCATTGTCTCTTCTCCTTTGTAAATTAGTTTTGCTGATATTTTTTGCTTGTATTATTTTGTATTTTAAGAATAAGAAGACAATGTGTCATTTTACACTTCTACGCATTTATTTTTTTTATTTTATCAGCTAACAGGGAAATCAAAAGGAGAAAAAAACATTCACAGTCCTTCATAAATAATCATAAAGTAATTAACTTTAATCTTCAGTCACTTATAATTGCCAAAACTTTCAAAATATCAGCCAATAAGATAACACTTTATCTGTAATGGGATAATTGGCTCAACATTATTACGAACACCAAAGAACATTTCAGCTTTGACTCTTCAGACTATCTGACTGTGCTCTGTCTCCCAAGATTTGAATATTGTCATTGATTTGTTTTATTCTTCTTTCTTAAATGTTTGTAAAATTTTAATAATTAATTATGTTGTGTTCTGTAGGTTATTTCAATGTGTCAAAGAGGTAAGGGAGAGGAGATTGTGTAGTGACCATGCTCTTTCACCAGGGCTTAAATTGGACACCTGAACAAACGTGACCATGCTCTTTCACCAGGGCTTAAATTGGACACCTGAACAAACGTGACCATGCTCTTTCACCAGGGCTTAAATTGGACACCTGAACAAACCTTACAGTATATGTCATCACTAAAACTCAAGATGGCATCTGAGTGATTATTTTACAGACAATTGCAGGCCTTAGTCCAGTGATAACTCAAGACTCTGAAGTGTTCGGCTGTTGTGAGACCATAAAAATGAGCAACACGTCCAACAGAAAAAAGAGAGTGGAAATATTTGTCATTCAATAAATTGAATGAAGACGTAAAAAATAAAGTTCTGACAGCCCTTTGCAAATCTAAAATTCAAAGATATTAAAAAAATTATTTCTCCTTCTTTTACCACTCAACAAGTTGAAGAGCTTTAAAAGTTAGTATTGATAAATAAGTATCCCTGTGATGGACTGTTCTGGTGTACTGATGGGGATAAACACTGTTTCCTTGGGACCCAAAAAAGAAAAGTGGTTAAAGTAGAGGATGGATGGATAGACGGACGGATGGACGGACGTAATTTAGTACCTATGGTAATACATGTACCTCCTTGGATGATATATGCTGTTATTGTTGTCAATGATGGTCAAAATTTATTGGCCTTCTGTACAAAAATTTTAATACAAAAAATAAATTAAATCCAATTTATGGAAAAACAATGTAAACGATATTAAAATTTTGGTCAAGTGAAATAAGTGCATGCATATTTGAAATGACTGCCTAATTCAACTCAAAGGAAATATTATTGAAAGGTATAGTTAGTGTGGTACAGTGGCTCAGCAGGTTGCCTCTCAGCAAAAAAACGTTGCCAAATTGAATCCTGGGAGGGGATCTTTCTGGGTATAGTTTCTATGTTCTGTCTGTGCATGCATGGGTTTTCTCAGGACATTCCGATTTCCAAAAACATGACTGCTACATTAATTGGTAACTCTAAATTGTCCATAGGTATGAGTGACAGAGTGAATAGTTGTCTGTCTCTATGGCACTTTGATGGACTTGTAACATGTTCAGGGTGTACCCCGCCCCTCACGCTGTGACTGTTAGATATGGACACGAGTGGCCCACATGACCCTGAAAGGGAGAAGTAGATAAAATATAATGGATGGCTAGTACACATCAGGGTATTGATACAAAAGGATGTTCAAGCCTCTTAACCAGCGGTTCCCCAGAGTTTGGATCGGGACCCACAGTGGGGTCTTGAAAAGATTTTCTGGATTAATTACGTTTAAAAATGACTACTAACAACAATTTTATAACTTAGTTGCCACAAAAAGTGAGATTAGTGTACTTAAAAATGGAACTGACAAGCATTAGGAAAACTGTTCCAACATCCTTATTTATTCAAACTGACACCAATATTTATCACCTAAAATTAGTTGAGGACAAAGGTAAAATGTTTGGTAACACTCACTAAAAATCCACAGGAGTTCTGTTGAATCCATCATCAAGAAATGAAAGGAAAATGGGACATGTGTAAATCTACCAAGAGCAGGCCATCCTCACAAACTGAGAGACCGTACAGGAAGGAGAACAGTGAAAGAGGCCATCTATCTGTGACCACTTTAATTGTTCAAAGACTATAAGAGCGATAAGGTATTTCATGTGAGGTTTCCTTTTTTCAAGTGTTTTTTTTCCTTTTTCCTCTTTCCTATTCAAAAAGGTTGAACACTTTTTTATAGGCACTGAATGTGTGAATCCATGCTTATGTGTGTGCATGTTGGTTTATGTCTATTTTGTTTGTGCCAGAGCGTAAACACGCTTAATAGCATTAGTGAGAATGAACATCTATCCCCAAGAGTGTGTTCGCAATGCATAATTCAGCAATCGTATAAAAACTTGAAATGTGCATCCTTTTTGGAGTTTGTTTATAGCAGCTTGTGGGTGGTAGTAAAAAAAAAACAGCACCTAAAATATATGGTATAAAACCAAACCATGCACTTCAACCTAAACCACTCAATCACCTATTTCTATGACAAAAACTGAACATTCAAACGTGTAATTTTTATATCATTTTATGCTTAAAAAGGGGCATCATTTTCATTCAAATGACAAACTGTCTTCATTTCCAAAGACTGCATCACTTGAAACATTTATTTACGAATGCCTTTTGTTTTTTCATTCATTTTTTTAACTGCAAATGTGCCAACAGTGTCACATAGGAAAACAACTTAGTTCTGCTCTGAAGAAGTCCCTAAAAGGACCATAATAAGTGTTATTACATCGCCTGGAGGAAATGATATCCATGCAGACTGCAGACACATTTCTTAAAGCTCCCTTTTACCTCACACCTCCTGCTCTCTTCAAGCTTGGATGCAATTTTTATTGATTATAACAGCAGAAGATTTAGGACAATGCTGGATCTCATGATTCATCCCAATACTCATATTACTGTCACAGTTGTCCTGGTTTAATGACAAAATGTTTTAAACCAACTCGTTTAAGTTAGCTCAATTATTTTTGTAAAACACTGCTATACTAATGTGTTGTACTAATGCAGCTATTCTATTGGTTTTAGTTAGTTTCAGTTATGCAAGAATTAGACAGTTTCAAAGAGCCATGAGTAGAGCAAAGAAACAATTGGAAGACAAAGAAAAATATACAAAACTTGCTGACTGTCACTGATGAGCACCAAGGGGCTGATGCTACGCAGCAATCCTAAACGCTGAATGAACAGCTCTAAAGAGTATTATTTGGAAAACAAAAAAGCTGGATTAATATTTTCTCATTCATTCATTGCATCACCCCTTCATTCTGACTCAGGGTCAGAGGTTGCTGGATCCAATTTCATCATAAACTGTAGTCTACAGAAGACAGAAAATACTCCTGACAAGTTGCCAGTCCACTGTCAGATTGACGTTGACAGACAACATTCGCACTCTTGTTCACATCTATGGACAATCTGCTGTGTCTAATCAGGCTAACATGCATGAGTTTGAACAATGACAGACAACTGGGGCTGAAACAGAGCAGAACTGTGTTCCGCTCGTTCTCAGCAGCAGTTTCAAATAAAAATGAAAATACTGTATACAATTGTCCCGTTCATAAAAAAAAATGTTTGTGTTCAGTCACAAAAATAAATAATGTTCTCATAGATGCTCTTTAAAGTTATAACGACAATGCTGCTTTTAGTTTACTGACCTACGTAAGCTCATTAAATAACCATTGATGGATGGCATTTTCATGGTCTAGTTTACAGAACATCTGAATGACTAAGGAAGCTCTTTTCATCTGAGCTTCTACCTGACTCATTTTCTAGATCTTTGACTCTGACAAGCCATCATAAATCTAATTTCACGGACACTCTTTGTCAACGAGCATCTTCAGTCTACGGAAATGTCACAGTTTAATGCTTGTAGATAATTGGAGATAAGGCACAAGCCTAAAAAAACATGACAGTTCCTGTCAAAGTGAATGGAATTGATATTTACTGGTATCCCGGTTCCCTACCGAGCAGAGGATGAAATGAACTAGTACTGACTGTTCGGTTATTAAAGTTACGCCAGCGCCTTCATTTACATTAGTTTGCTTGCATAAATCTGGGAAGAACAAACAAAACAGTTTAATAACTTTTTTTCTTCTGCATCGCTTGTAATCTTTTGTTCGTTTTAATCTCGCCAATACAAAAAAAAAGAAAACATATCCATGTGTATACATGTGCATGAGCATGTATTTATGCAGTGACTCACCGCATTAGTGTGTCTCAATACATACGTATCAGATACATCAACCTCAAAACGTGGATGACTCTCCCTACCTTGGCAGGCTTCATTCCTCTAAATCCGACACTGATGCAGAAATACACCACCGCAAAAGCTCTGCCAGTAGGGTTATGCCAGACTCAGAGGAAGAGTCTTTGTGAACCGTGACATCCAGGTGAAGAACTGCCTGTTTACAAAGCAGTCGTTCTTCCCACTCCAGCGCAAGAGGCACAAACATAGACCTGCAGAACAGCTACGAACGTCGATTGCATACACCTTAATCCCATGATCAGAGATGAAATCCTGCCTCCAGCAAAACAGAAATATTAAAAACACACCAGAAAATCTAAAAATGAAGTAACTTTGTACAAGTATTAAAAATGTTCTGCACATCCAGTGCAACGTGTATCACTAAATTTGATATGACTTGAGTGCGTTTTACCATGGACATTTTCAGCTTGCACGTTTCTGAAGCTCACACGTTTTTTTATTTTGAAAATCTCATGAAAAAATGCAAAATTACATAAGAGATATACTTTTTTGTCATTTGATCTGCTGTCATGCAATAGTTCAAAACCAACATAATTTCCATAACACAGACCTGCCTGAAAGTCTCTTCTTATCTCTCTGCCAGAAGGAATGATTTCATTTTGAATGCATGCATACTTGAAAGCTATATTTCCTTTTGTCTGATATCTCTACTCAATTGTGCTCCATTGGCTTTAAATGGCTTCAGAGAATTGCTCCCATATCAACAGACGTTACTGCATCAAAAGGACAGATGGACTCAGCAGCTGTCTGTGTCTTGTTAGTTCTTTCTTTCCGTTTGATGCTTTTGTTGTTTTGGTAAAATTGGGAGCCACAGTTGCTATGAAATGTGTAAACTTGGTGATGCTAACAAATGCCTATGGTATTTTCTAACAGATTTTTTTTTACTGAAACAAAACCTTTTCACTGTTAACAAATTTGCAGAGCAATCAGAGCACACAATAAATCAAGGTTACCTGATTAAAGAAAATCGGCAATGAATTCAAACGTGTGCACCCATAAAAAGTCACTGAAGTTGTCTCTTGGATCACCATTGCACTCTAAAAACAGCTAAAATAAAAGCCCAGAACTGATACTCATGACCGTAAATGTAAGAATTTTGTAAACATCTTACAGCAACTATAAATGAAAATAAATCACCAATGTCAATATCAAAGGAAAAGATTGACATTCTTTACTTGTTTTTCTTACTAAGGTTAAAAAAATACAAGAAGCCCAACAGCAGCATCACATTTTTATGGCTGATAATTACTAAAACAAGTTATTTACATCATAAATGCTTCGAGAGCTAAAACCTGGTTAGACTGTCTTATTATCTTGCCCCAGTGTAAGACAGTTTCATCAAGAAGTCAAAGTATATATAAAAGCTTACTGGAGTTGTCCAGGCAAAGATAAAGCACTCAAAAGTAGTTGGAGGAAAAGTATACGTTGCCTGTAACCCTCTTCTTTGAATCAGGTGCAAACAGGTCTGGAAAATCAACTCTCAGCTCTCCATCTCCTCCCACCTGGTGATTCCATCACAGTGCTATGGCACTAATATGGTTGATGCAGTCTCTGCCCTCGGGGGGTAATAAAGTGACTAAGGCCTGACCGCCTCTGACCGCCGACAAGGCAGCAGGTGTGAGCTGTGAGGAGTGTGACTGTGAAACTCTGTGTGATTTTGTGTGTGTGTGTGTGTGTGTGTGTGTGTGTGTGTGTGTGTG
>NW_013952453.1:1223915-1225948 GCF_001266775.1 Austrofundulus limnaeus | reverse complement strand
CCCCCCCCGCCCCCCCGTACATTTCATCTTTACTGCCACATCACTGCAATCTATCACCCTTGTTCTCATTCCAGCCTGTTCTCATTTCTTCTCCCTTTCTCTTCTCCTGCGTCCATCCAAGCCACCACTCCGTTAACACTACATTTATGCGCCAGCTTGGTAAACGGTAATCAATGTCTCACAACGGTGGACTGTTTCATCTAAACGATTTTTCGCAGTGGCTGTGTGTGACTGTGTATGACAAGGAGACAGAAAATAAAAGAAAGAAAAGGAGAAATATGAGCTGGGGAAAGAAAAGTGCAGAAAGTGAGAGACGCACCTTTTCATGTACGCTCACACTTTTTTTCTTATGCATGTTTGCTTTTATTTTGTGTATTTATGATTTGTGAGTGTTAGAAAATGTGTGAAAATTCGTGCCTGGTCTTGGCAAAGACTCCTGAAACCAACAGTAATGCATTCACTTTTGGTACATAAATCACAATCAGCCCAGTCTGCCATCTGGGTTACTGCTACATGGCCCTTGTAATGTACACACAAGTTAGACCACCAGCTGAATAAATGAGGAGTCCAGGAAACAAAGTGCATGTCTCTAATGGACAGACAGCGGGTTTAAAAAAATACAAACACGTTTAATTCATATTCATGGATCAATGGTTAAATATGTTGTGCGTGTGTTTGCAAAAGCCCTGTGAAGCTGATCAATAATGCATCTTGTTACGACGTAATGTTCAACTGGGAGATTTTATTTTGACACGTATTACTTACATTAAAACATTATCACAGACACAGCACCCCCAGCAGGACAATTAGTCCCTGCATTGTAAAACCTGCTCAGCAAAGCAAGAGTTCCCTAAAGTCCCCAGATCCCAAACTGATGGTGTAGCGGAGACTTGATCAGTGGCATCTCCATCACCGCAGCCCACAGAAACCAAACAGCCTGCTTTAAAAGACCACCGAGGTAAAAGATGTGATGAGTCTGAGACGTTTGGTGCCAAGACAGAAACATCACAAACTTTGAACGCGTTGTATCAATGTAAAAGAAAAAATAATAATTTCAGGAAATGTTTAAAGGGAAGTGACAATAAACTCAATTTTGAAGCCTTAGTGCAGAAAATCTTTGGTAAATTCAAGCCCACAAAAAAAATGAAACAAGACTGTCAGACTAACAAAACACACTCCCTAAAAATCATTTCCAATTATTTTCAACCGAAAATAAATATATAAAGACTAAACATTTATGTTAATCAAAAAAGATAAATGAATTTTGTCTTAAGTCTGTCTAATATCTATACCAAATGATTTTCATAAAGTGTAACCCAACAGAATCGATTGTCCAAACACAAAGTCAATATAGTTCACGATCCTTTCCCAGAGTTCCTGTCTCTTTGACGGATTCCTCAACGGATCAGCAACTAATTGGAAAATTAAAGTCATTGATTGGTTGTTGGGGTAACAGGCGTTTCTCTCCCTTTCACAAGCACCAATTAGCTCAAGATAAGTGGTAAACGGAGGGATGTCGGGGTCTCAAACCCAAACAGAATCCATGATCTCAGTCAGTTAGTCAGAAACAGACATCCTTAAAGAGGAAATTCAAGCAATTCTAAGTCCAGACAAGGTCAGTGAGTAATATCCAATCTTAAAGTGGATTGTAATCCCGTCACAAAATGTACTCTGCTATGTAAAACACACACACATACACACACACAATGTTACTTCTTTCAGGAACATATTGTGTTTCTTTCCAAAACACACAAAGACAGTCTGCTTTTTCACAAAACATATATTAACCTGGCAGGAAGAGGATTGATTTGATTTGATTTGATGTGATTTGATTTGATTTGATTTGATTTAACAGGAAAATATTACTAAAAATCATGCCTGACTCAGCATAATTGCTTTTTTACAGCAGGTTCCTGTTCTGCAGCACATAAAACACTCAGAAATACAGCATCACAATCACATCATTATACACGATAGATACAAAGAGAAACAAGCATACCAAATTTCAGGAAGGCAGCATTTGCAAAATAGGA
>NW_013952453.1:1217892-1222259 GCF_001266775.1 Austrofundulus limnaeus | reverse complement strand
GTTTAAACGAGACCGATTTTCAGAAGTTTTTGATATTCTATAAGTTTTCATTGAAGAAGAACTTTAGGAGATGTATTATAGATGCATTCAACCATAGAATTTTAGTTTTCTGGACTGGAACTTTACAAGTTGAAATATATTTTTCCTGTATTGTCTCCAACTTATCATAAAAAATTGACAAAATGCGATTTGGATTTGACAGAGAAATCCCCTCATTCCAGTTAGTATTCTGAATCTCAGCATGAAACATGGGTAACTTTGATTTTGGAATCCTTTTAATGAAATTATGCACATGACCTGTAGGTTTCTTAAGGTTTTTTTCTAATGACATAAATAAGTGAATGATCCGAGATTGAAGTATTTATACATATATAGATTTGCTCAGTCGTAAGCAGTAAGTGTCTGAGACGGTAGGAAGCAACTAAAATTTGGATCATATTAAACTGCACAAAAGCCCTGATTTAAATGCTTCACAGGAGGAATATTTTCTGAGCCTAACAAATGTCAAATGTTGTTTTAAGAAAATCTAAATGTCATGTCTACAAATAGTTTAGAAGGATGAGTAACACACATCGACTCAAAAGCAAACCGGAGGCAAGAAAACACAGTGAAAAGGTTTTTTTTTACAGGCTGGTAACTGCTTAGTTCTGCATATTGGACATAATTTGAATCTTGTCCAGTAAAAAATGAGTTCAACAACTTGAACTAAAATTGCTGCTGATGCTAATTTGATCTGTGAATACCCATTAGTTCCACATGAAAGTAAAACTAATTACAGACTCTTGCTGGTAATATGAATAAAGGAGAGAATGACGTTATGTGCAGCCGTCACCCTCTGTAAGAAGGCGGCTGTAGCAGACTAAAATCCTTCCCATGAGACAATAGGGACAGTCTGTAGTATTGTTCCTTGATGGCACTGTGTGCTTTGTTTTTAAGTCAGCGCCCACTGAGCTGCGTGGCTTCAGCGCACCGTAAGTGGCAGACGTCCAACTTCCCCAAACGCATCCCGTTGGCGCATCAAGTGGCTGCAGTCCTCAGGAACCAGGAGGTGTGCGGTCATCTCTCTCTCTCTCACACACACACACACACACCGCTGGAAATCTCACTCGCAGCGCACGAAAACGTGATTGGCGCAGCTGTTAACAAAAGTCCACTCTGTGTGCACACTTCTGCGCACCAAACAGCACGAACACGTTTACAGCCATGCTGCCTGGAATGTGTGCACACACTATAATGCCGCTGCCAATTTCGAACTATAAAGAAATTGTTTGAAAATATAAATAAATAAATGTATTTATTAGTAATCAGTCTGTGACAGCGAGGAATCAGCAGTATGTTCCGCTTCTGAATGCGCTTATTTTAAACAGAACTAACCACACGAAACGTGACAAGTGGCAACAAGTTAAAAGGCTGTAGTCACCCGTGGAACAAAGATAATAAAGACTACAAACGCAAAGGCTGCCACGCTCCTGTATATTTAATCACTTGTCTAAATTTAAGCAATGCAATTCCCTCGGCATTAATGCAATTTTGTTGTTATTTCCTCGTGTCTGTTATTTCCTCTGCACCTCCAAACTGCCGGGATGGAAAGGCAAAAGCGCATATGTGCGCCGTGAAGGCACGTCAGCAGCGCAGGGAACTTTGCGATTTGATTAAAACCTCGTTTCAGAAAAGTCCTACCTTTTTGTGTTATCTTGCAGAGGAAACCAAACGCTGTCGCCTTGACAGTTTGCAGAGGAGCAAAGTGTTCGGTAATTAACTTGCTGCTCAGCCTGGAATCCACCCTGAGCGACTTCCTGTGATTTGGAATCAGACGGACAGGCGTTCTGTGCGCCCAGCCGGCCACCGCGCTGCTCATCTGGAGTCGCCGCTTACAGAAGCGCAGGGAAAGAAACGCGGGAGGGGAAAAAAAAGAAAAGAAAAGAGAAACCTGCTGTAGGCACGACACGGCTTGGAAGGCCCCTGGTGGTGGCGAGGGGAACCTACAAATGAAGCGGACGAGAGAAAGTGGACGGGAGGTGGGGAGGGGTGAGGTGAGGTGAAGTGCGGATGGGGGCATCGCTGTGGTTAAAACAAATAAAGTCATTTAGTTTTGATCCGTCATTATCATGTCTGACAGACCACATCATCTGCAATGCCTAAAGCAGTACTATTCAACTGAAACTGCAGACATAGAAATGGCTTTTTTTTTTCAGGCTCTCAGGCAATAATTAGTAGCTAAAAACCTTTTCATCCAACAGCAACTTCTTCGAGGACAGCTGCTTTGCAAATCCAGCGTCAGGAAAAGAGATAAAAAGTTGTTTTTGTTTGTCCCACCACCGATAGATCCATTGTTTGGTGCAACAGCTGCTAATAGACACTTGACTGTGGTTAAAAAAAAAGGATGTGAGCAACCCCTGTGGACTACTTTCACCTCCTATTCTACTTCTCCTGAAAATAAGTAAATAAATAAATAAATAAATAAATAAATAAATAAATAAATAAATAAATAAATAAATAAATAGGGCATGAGTTGACTTAAAATGTCTTTTTATGTTGTCATTTTAATTACAACAATGCTAATGCTGCTGAGTACAGTAAATGCATTAAAAAGACATCTGTGTGATGTTTGCTGTCAATTTTCTATTACAAAGCAGCACTTTGCACAAATATAATGGATGAAGTAAACTGCCCACAAGTGAGTTTACCCACCCCAACCCTCTACATTGAACTTTTAACGATTGCCAATGTGCATTTGTGAATTTGGTCTATCATGCAATGTTGTTGAACATCTGAAAGACCACAGAGCGCAGCTGAAGCCGATGTGAATGTGAACACAAAGTAAGTGAGGCAGTAAAAATGGAAGTATGCATAAATCTGTACTTAGCATGAAAAAGTGAGAGATTTTATGTTTGGTAGATTATTGACAATGTTTCTTTGCAATAAATCTTGGCAGTACCTGGGTACCAGATGCTCAAAACATGTCAGTAACAACAACAAAATAAGCTGTTTGGTGATGGCATTTTTTTGCACACAACCTATGTACTCAGCTCTACTGCTCATCCCACTAAAATATGTTCCTTATATGTAGCACTATTTAAAAAGGAAATTAGCAGTATAAGGTTTATTCCCAAGAAGCACCGTTGGTACAAAAAAGTAACTACAAATTATTTTTTCTTTTATGTTTATTATGGCAACAATGCACTGCAAATTAATAATTTTGACCATGTTAGTAACTTTAGAAATGTAATATTTTTTCAAAGATAGTCTATTTAACAGATGCATTCAGCTATCTGAATATCAGTCTGGTTTGTTGCACACTCCTAAATGTTCTAAATGGTTTTTCTGTCAATCATTCCCCTGATTCTGTAGGGCATTCAGTGGTGGGAAGCATAAAGAAAGTCTAGATTTAGAGTATTTTTATTGTTTTTCTTTACTTAATTTTTGCTCAGTGTTTCAAATACTGCCACCCATCAAGAATAAAAAGTAAACATTGTGGTATTCAGCTGACTGAGTTCCTGTAAAAGTGGCACACATTTTGTGGTCAGCCTCTGTGTTTGGAAAACAACAACCATATAAAAAAAAGAAAGAAAGAAATAATTGCTTTCGCTCAGTGGGCTCTGATGTATTGTCTGAAAGTGGTATTCAGGTGAATTTTCTTTGGGTGTTTGAGAAGGTTGAAATGTCAAATGTACCTGCTTTGCTGAAGTGGTTCACCTGTTAATCAATGCATATGTGTGCGCGTGTGTGTACACTCGTGCATCTGCAAATGTTTGTGCGTGTCCGTGAAACACACGGCGAGGGATGAGGGACAGGAACAAAGCAGAGGCAGAGACAAAGACGGAGGGAGGGAGACCTGCTGTGGATTATCTGCCGTCGCACAAAGTCTCTGAGGCTCAGTCGGGGAGGTTAGGAAGGTTAGGAAGCTGATGTACCAACAAGGATTTAAAAGCTAGTGGGCATAAGCTGCGTACATGAAGGTGCTAACAGACAGAGAGATACCAAAAAAAAAAAGGGAGACAGTTTTAGAGTCAGACAGAGACAGGGAGGTTTGAAGTGAAAAAAAAAAACATTTTGTTCAGATGTTAAAGGGATCCATGATTAGTTGTAACATTAGACTTTATTTGATAAACATATATCTTAACTGTAAAATAAAGACTGTAAAAATACTGTAGGATGTTCAGTTTCTATCATGGACGGAGCCATTTTATTTACACGCAAAGCATTCTGGGTAAATGATGATGTGGATAGGTCCTCGGTGTGAGTGAGCTATATCCACCCTGAAGGTTAATTTTGGGCAATATCTGATGATCGACTCTTTTAAATGAAACCAGAGAGCGTTGACAGAGAGGAGAAGGTAGAAATGACTCAGCCTGGAACTGAAAATA
>NW_013952453.1:1206034-1217267 GCF_001266775.1 Austrofundulus limnaeus | reverse complement strand
CACACACACACGCACACACACACACACACACACACACACACACACACACACACTTTTAGGATAGTGATTACGCCCTTGTATATACGTAGAGCATAATTAAACTGTAATAGCATTTATTGGCTGATTATTTTTAGATTTTGGAAAAGGCAAGTTTTTGGAAAACATTTTTATGATAAGATCATATCATACTTTCTTTTCATGATTTTTTCAATATTTCACAAACAACACAATATCTTGCATTAATTACTTTATTTAAATTTGACACTAACCTGGCTCAACAGGCACGTTTCTTTAAAAAAATACTGACTTAATAGTCTGTCTAGCCTAAATATTGTTTTTCATGTACTGTACCGTATGAATCCTGGCTGCCCTATCATTTTACGTAGCGACTTCTGAGTGTGGAAGAGCCGACTCTTGCCGTCTCCTGAATTTTAAAATTTTTTCTTCAGACTTTAGGTGTTGAAACACTGTCTGAGCCCATTGCTCAGGACCCTAATGGGAACTAGAGGCCTGCAGCTACAAACATAAATTTCTGTGGATATCGTACTTCAGGGTGCGACCAGCAGATCAATGCATGTCAATGAGAACGAAATGATAAAAAATAAAAAATGAGTGACAGGCTGAGCTTCAGAATCAGAGAAAGTTATCACAGTTAAAATAGCCTGACTGTGATGATTCACTTTTACTTTTTTATAAATGAAGGCAATGATTAGTTTCCAAAATTAACAGTGTTTTTGTCAAGCAAAAAGCATGCCTAAAAACACCTTATTCCACAGATTTCTCCAGCATTTCTTAATTATTGCAAATCAAACATGCATATATTAAAGTTTTTTCTAAAATAAATAAATAAATAAATAAATAAATAAATAAATAAATAAATAAATAAATAAATAAATAAATAAATTAAACAATGTTGGAACTGAACAAACAGGAGAAAGTTTATCTGCTTTTAAAAGCAGCTGTCTCAACAAAGCTGTTTTATTACAGCTCATATTCAACAAACTAAATCACCTCAGCATGAATATTTTAAAATGATTTGAGCTGCTGCCAAATGAGAGCATTTACTTATTTATTTTTTACACAAGACAACATGGAGGACTTTTTTTAGCAGGAACATAACTGACGTGAACACAAGTAATCTGAGGATTTGTCATTTAAAAAAAACAGATAATGGGGAAAAATCATTTAAACCCCAGGACACACAAAGCTGTAATTCCAGTTGCAGTTCACAAACTGGCAAAATATGTCACAAACAAGATGAAAAAAGAAAGTCAAGGTTTGTGATGCAACATTTTAAACTGTAGTTCAGCAGGATACCAGTAAGGATTAGTGTTAGCTCTGACCATTTGTGTTCAGGTACACAAACCAATAGACCAAAAAAGCTGTTTTAGACTTTATCCTGAAAAACAGTCTGTTCCAGCTTGGCTGCACACATAAACTGTCATGTAGGGCTTCTGAAGAAGATATCACAGTGTGAAAAATCACGACCATAAATGATGGCAATGATTTGTCTTTTTGATGGCTTTTTAATTGCATTTGATTACAATAATGATAAAAATATTTAGCGTTAAATATTTACTGGCTTAAGGAAAACCCAGACAAAACATCTCCTGACTTTTAAAGCTAAGATTTGACTGCAGCAGGTGCAGCTGCTGCACTCGGACAACAAAAAATTGTGTTTAATGTTCAATAACTGTAGATTGTCCCAAAACAACTATTACCATTTTTGACAAATAATATAACTTATATAACGTTGAACAGTGACCACCCATTAAGACAACACTTTACTTTGAAAGAGAAAAGTAGGAGAGAAAAAAGCTTCAAAGCTGATCCCAATTCAGAACTGTGGACAGCTCTTTTCTTAAATGACTGATTTCAAACTGAACCCAAACTAGTACTTTGGAGAGTTCCTTATTACCATACAGCGGCTGCAAGTGAGAACTCTTTTTAAGCAGATTCTACAGTCGATCAATCCCCTGGACAATTTCTCATTTCAAACCAGAAGAATGTAGAAGAGTGCTACTTTGAAGCTGATCCCATATAGGCACCTTTGGGCGTGTTCCCTTTTATTCCAAAAAAGAAAAGCAGCTTTTAAGCTGATTCTGTATCAGCATCATGGACCGCATAAGGTATTCATACAGCCTGAACCATCAAACACATTTCCTTTTTTTATGGGAAGCACAGAGCTGTATCAGTCCATGATGCTTTTATTCCCCTTATTGTTTTCATCAGGTCTCATGGTGGCCACAAAAACTGAGAAGGAACAAAAGAAATGGTCTAGAAAATATGACAGATTATATTTTTTTAATTCTCTTCATAAAAAAGAGACACAGAGAAGTTGTGTGAATCTCAATACATAGGTTACAAGGGAGTAACAAATAAGTGTAAAATGCAAACACACATATACAAATTTGCACTCTTCATGAAGGTTAAAGCAAAACTTTTCTTACTTTACTCTGAATAAATTTAAGGAAGGAAAAAAAAACTGCACAAGAAGTACTCAAGAACAGTAAAAAAAAATCTAAAGAATAAAACTATAATAAAACACAAAAAACAGAGAAACATGAAAGCACAGCAAGAAACAAAAAGTGGATGCACACAAGACATCCATAAGTTGAGTTTGCTTGGTACTTTTTTTTTTTCCTAACAGCACAACACTGGTCACCAAAGACATCCCTTTTTTTCCTCCATTTAATAACGATTTGTCTGTGCTGTGTATCAAATTAGAGCAGCTTTGACTCATTGAAGGTTCACTCCAGCCATTGCGGGGCCATTTCAATTCAATTTAATTCAATCCAATAAACTTTATTTATGCCCGCAGGCAAGTTTTCATGGTGAATAAAAATATAGTAAAACAACACACGTGCAATGAATATAAAAACAAAAGAATAATAATAACTAATGCACAAAACACTTAGCACAGCATAACAGAAAGCTCCAGTTATTTACTGATTTAAATAAATAAATACACTTACAGCCATATGATTAGACTATTGGACAATACTTTATTTCAGTGACAAACAAAAAAATGAACCTTTTTAATCGTGCATGTCAAATGAAACAAGTCTGCCCTTTTCAATAATAGGCACAAACCTTAGATGTTACTGCAGAAAATAACAGAAGTGAATGAAGTGTAGCAAAGATGACTTGAAGCTTCAGTGCAACCCTTCTGCCGACTGTAGTTTCTTCACATTCTTTTAGATCCGGCCTTACTTTTACTGGAGTACTTTCTTTGTGTTGTTGACGGGAGCTCGAGGCCCTTTAACTTGATATCAGCACACCTGCCAGACGTACATTTATCAATTTTGAGGGATCAAAAAGGAGCAACTGGATGCCAGATTCAAACGTGTATCATTGAGTTTTACTGTCCAAGCTTGAGTTTTCCTTCTAGCATTTACCTCCATTCAGTCATTTTCTTTGTTGTTTTTGTTCAGGGCCAAAGAAAGAGCGAAGACAGCCCCAGCTGTCCCCGGGCAGATCAGGTCATCAGTCCAACAGAGGCAACAGTTCAGAGCATCACACCTCTGTGCTGCCCTCATTTATTCTCTCAAATGCTCTTTTTAGGTACGCATGTTCAATGTCAGCCGTAATTAGGTTAAGAGGATTTGTCACTGATCTTTCCTAATTTGTGTGTATGGAATACTAAGACAAAGAGAGTTAGCCTAAAACAGCTTTTGGTTTCATTTACCCGTGTTTGATTTAGTTTCCAGAAAATAAAAGAAATTCTGCTCTGTGAAGAACTTGCAACCTGTCAAGGGTGTACACTGCCCCTCGCAGCTGGATATGGGCACAGGTGACCCCCGTGACCCTGGAAGGAAAGAAGTGGGCAAATGAAAATGAGTGGATTCTATCTTTTACTTTGAGTTTTAACTTCATGTATGTTTATTTAAAGGAAAAAAATGTGTAAGAAGGCATAATCTGGTTGAAAAGTAAATGTGTTCTAATTGCTTATTAGTGCTGGTCAAAATGGCTTTTGCAAAATAAACATTTCGCAATGTTTTTATCACTTTAAAAAGCAACAAAGGTGTAAAGCACAAGTGGGTTTGAAAAGGCCCATTTATTTTTCATAACAGTTTAACATCACTTCTAAAATATTGCCTGTGTCCAAATCCATTTCTACGATTGACATTATCCCAAAACTATGCTGAACTTCCAGCTTAGGCACATCTAGTCCAGTACAATAATAACAGCACATGGATCCTGTTTCCTCGTGTCTGTTGACCAACAGGAGAGGAGCTGACCCAAGAAGGGCCACCCACCTTATTTGCATAATGAGGCAGAAGTGCACAAAGACGTGCAAACACAGGAGACAGAGAAATGTAAGAGCAACATATGGAAATTAAAAAGACTTGTGGGAAAATTTATAACAAATAATTAAATATAACCATTTAAGAGACACAGATGCATATTTTTAAAAAAACAGTAAATTTTAAATTATGTGATAAAATGCATAATTTATTGCAACTAAGCTGGAAAAAATAAATACAAAGGTAAGTTAAATAATAAAACATGAGGTCAAGTTCTCCTTTTTAAATTTTAATTGATGCATTTTAAGTTCTGCTTTCATTTCTTATTATGTCAGATTTGGTCCTCCATACTGTGTGACTTGCTTAACATACATTTACCTGAAAGTTTTTTTCTTTAATATATTTTTAAAACTCCTTAAATTGGCAAAGAGAGTAAAAAAAACAGAAAAACTAAATTTCAAATGTTTCTGTCATGCAATTTACTGCCAAATGCATGCTAGTGGAAGGAAATAAATACTTTGTTTCTTTAGTTCTGTTTCAAAAGCCAAAATATAAATTAAACAGAATTAGAAATGCATGGATTATTCTCGCATTCCTATTTTGCAGCAGAAAATGTGAAACACCAGGATTTATTTTATTTGTTTGATCTTCTGGAGATCCTTATGAATATTGACAAAATAGTGTAGGGTTAGTTAACAGACAACTGAAAGATGTTTCTCCTGTTTTTATTATTTGAATACACAATAAGTTTTAATGAGGACTTCTCATTAGTTTGTTTGCTGTTTGATTATGCATAATAAAATAAATGTCATATGAATGTAGTTGAACTGAGGAGTAATGTGTATGATGAAAGTTATTTCTAAAGTAGACTTGATCTGAGGCAGACAGCCAATGTTAAACACCTGAACAGGCTGTGGAGTTCATGCTTGTCTGGTCTGTGTTGTGCTTTTAGAAAACAAGACGTGTGTCTTGTTGGTAAATCACAGGCTTCTGATTATAAACAAGTTTGCTTGCTCGAGACTCTCCACTAATTGGCGTTGCTCCTAGTAGACGGCTTTGGCCATTATTGGATTGCTCGGGTTGCATTTGTGTTCAGGTTTACTCTCAGAACGTGACACTCCCATAGGCACTAATTGAGAAATGTGATCAGATGCTTAACTGTCCAAGTCTGCCCTCAAAGCAGTCCGCCAGGAGCAGAACACACACACGTTAAGTTTTGTTTTATCTGGATCACCCTCCCTGGTCTGTTTTTGTTGTTGAAATTCAGAACCATGCAAAGATGAAAAAGATTCATTAAGGCTTGATATGTTGCAAAATACTAATAAAAAAAACTATTTGATTGGCCTAACAGCCAGTATTCAGCAAAGCTTTTGATGTGAAAAATGCAAGTGAAGCTGTGGAAAATAAAGATAACAAATGACGGTGCGTTCATTTCAACAAAACAAACACAAATAAAGCAACATTAAATCAAATTAAAGATATTAGAGCAAAAACACATTAAAAATGGAGTGCGCCAACAGTTACTTTAGTTTTCCTTCACAAAACAATATTCATTTTATGTTATGTTATATTATAATTTATCTAGTTAAAAATAACACAACTTTCTTTTTTAATAAATTTAATTTATATTAATAGATGATCTATTTCTTTGATCATTATACCTTCCTGTTGGCGATTCACAATGCCGGATTAACAGCTCAGTCACATTGTGCACAAAATTTAAGACCATATTGTTTTCAAATAATTGCACATTTGGCAATGATTTATCTATCATCGGACTTAAAACTGTGTGTTTTGTGTGTGTGTGTGTGTGTGTGTGTGTGTGTGTGTGTGTGTGTGTGTGTGTGTGTGTGTGTGTGTGTGTGTGTGTGTGTGTGTGTGTGTGTGTGTGTGTGTGTGTGTGTGTGTGTGTGTGTGTGTGTGTGGAGGGGGTGAAGTTGTGGAAATGGGTTGCATGAGTGTAGGTCTGTGTATGGCTCTTCTCACCATAGTTTAACGCATTGAAAAGGAAAATCCCAGTGAATCCCCATGCAGCATAACCGAGTTTTAAAATAGCTGAGATCACCTTGAAGGCACTAATTTAGTTATTTCCATGACTATAAAGTAGCATCCCAAAGCACAAAGCTTCAGCTAATCTACCTGTAAATATCAAAACTATTTCCCTTTTTTTCCAGCTTTCAATTGACTCACTAAACAAAATAAATATCCTTCACTCATTTTCCTGATATTAGCTGGCTTCACAAGAAGCTCAGAAATATTGGCTGCTGTTCCCACAATGCATCGTTCCTGTCAGCTATGAAGCTGAAAACAAAACAACCTTGAGCTTTTTTTGATGAGAGGAGATGGTGATTTATTTTAAAACATTCCAAAAGTTAAGAGTAGAGTCCTCTTTAAAAATCTACAAGTTAAACATGTCTTTTGCTGATTCCTCAAGGCTAAAGTGAAGCAGTCATTTGGCTTTATCCATTTTTTTTTTCGGACAAAGCTTTGCAGCTCAAAGCAAAACTACAATCCAAATGAAACAAAAACAGCATGGGCTTTTTGTACACAATTACTTAACTCAAATCTGCCATGTAGACTTAATATCTTGTCACAAAAAACCTGTGAAGCTTTATGATTTGTAAAAATGTTCAAGGAAAAGGAAGAAGCCTCAAACCTTAGCGCAGCTGAAAATCATATTGGGTAAAAAATTGAAAAAAAGAATGTTTTGCTTTCAGCATCACAGCAGTTGGTCTCCTCAGTTACTCCAAACTTAAACAGATTGCTGTAAAAGAAGAAATGTTGCTAAAATGAAATAAAGAGGTATTGGATCACAGCAGTGGGGAAAACAATTACGAAAACTCAACTTAACAGTTTGAAACAAAGCTTTTGGAGCCTTGTGACAGGAAATAAGAAAATCTCTGTGCCAGTTACAAATTGTAGAGTCAACAATGCAGAAAACAGGGTTAGGACCATTTTAGCTCCAAAACTGTTGTATGATAGAAGAACCATTCAGGGAAAACAAAGTAATAAACATTTAGACAGCATAAGATTGAACATTTTTATATCAAATGTCCTAATCAATATTATTATTTGTGGATAAATGCATACAGTGTGGTTGAATCTGACCAGCAACAGAGCTGATGTAACAAAAAAGTTCAAGCAAATGATTTAGTAATTTATTTAGTAAACCTTTAATAGTGTACTTTCTATAAGGAACATTTTTAAACAGATGTTTAAATCAAACTTTTAAAATAAACATATAAAGAAAAACAAACCAAAATAAATCAGTCAACTGTGTGAGGATTTATTTCAAATTCGTTGTAGGAATTTCATTCCAGGGTCTGCAGGAGCTCACTGGACAGTGCTGCGGTCTTGTAATCCTGAGGCTGTGGGTTTGAGTACAGATCGGGTCAGGCAGGGCGTCTGGCATTAAACAGTTGTCAAATCTTTTTTTAGAGTTTGCTCACTATGGCAAAGCACTGCAGAAAGAAACAGCTGGAAAAAACATGTAAATTGTATTCCACAATGAACACATTTTTACAGAATTTTAAATACTCTGTCCAAAAAACGTTTCTTCCAAATGACTCACTCAGTGCAGGCGGAAACCTTCTCACCTGCTTGACAGACGTCTGCAGATATCAGCTTCGATCCTCATATTCATCCTCTCCGGCATTGAGAAGGAAAGGACTATCAGATAGCATTGAGGCTCCCGCAGCCCATAGCTAGATCACAATCCCCCCCAGAAGCGATTGCAAAGTACCACAGCTTGATAATATTTGCTGATTTGATCCTATCGTCTTGCCGGCAGGAGAATCTCCTTCAAAGAAACCTTGCTCATTTAAACTGTCTGCACATTCAATGATAAAAGAAGCGCTTTATTTTTTTCTTTCAAATTGACTCTTGAAACGCAGTGACGGAAGGTTAAAAAAAGTATGAACACAAATCAAAACGTCAGCACATTTCTTACAGAATAAAACTTGCTGCTACGTTGCCACAGTCGTGTGCGAACGACCAGTCTGTCTCGGTGCTAAACAGTCCCAGAGACCTAAAAATAGTCTTTCATATTTACCACATTAATCTCTCTCTGCAACCCTCAGAGACATTATATTGGAGGGTTAAATCCAGTTATTTTCCCAAAGAGAGTTTTTGGAGTCATACACTATTACCAAAGCATTGCATAACGTTGTAAATGTCTGTGCAAAGAGGACGGCTCGTTCGTAATGCAGAAGCAATTTATTGCATGCGAGCATATTTCTCTGTGATCTTGAGAATGTATGAGGAAATATTAGCATTTGGTGTTCCTAACGTAATTTCACAAAGCCACAAATGAAAAAAAAAGAGTAATATGCCACCATAAACTTCTATTAAGCCTGTGCATATTGTTATTTTTTTAATAAATATAACAGGGGAACATATGGCATCAGTGCAAAATTGCAGCTCCTTCAGTTTCTTAAAAATCCCTCCTACTTTGTAAAATAAATAAAAAATAAAATTTCTGCAAGTTGGAAAGTACTTTCAAATTTGTGAACACTTCATTCAACTACAAAAACTCAAGGCTGTGAGACACAGTTTGAAAGAGGTTCATGTGTTCGAATGATGGAATACACTGAAAAGAACACGGGTGAAGGCCTGTCAAGTTCACCAAAGTTCTACTTTCTTTTCAGAAGTTGTATAAGAAAAAAACAGTAATTGTTGTGTCTTAGCCTTGAAACTGTCCCACTTTTTAAGAGCACAAGTCACCATTGAATGTATATGATGCATGTGATATATTTATATTTATTGTTTCTTTTTTGTCTTCCACCAGTTTTGTTTTTTTGTTTTTTTAACAATGATGTTGCTCAATCTTCAATCAAGCTGCAATAAAGCACAAACGTATAGTTGTTGTCCTCTTCAGTGTAAACATTGTCATTTCTGTCAGGCAGAATCGCTTTAATGAACAAACTAAAAGAAAAAAAAATCAAGTGAATAAACTTTTGTTTGTTAGCTTTTGTTCTAACAACAAAAAGAATAGACTGAAGTTGGTTTCCCTGAAAATAGAACAAGGACAACGTTTTAAACAAAGCAAGCTTTTAGGATTATTTTGCCATGAATCTTTAATATTGCTCACTATTTCCCTGAAGCCTTAATCTTTAACCTAACTAATTCGATTTATATGTTAATGTCACTGACTTAAATGTATGTGCCTCACAACCAGCTCACCTCCAAGTGAAGTTTGGTTATAATGGGAATTATTACTGAATGATAGCTGTTTTTTAAGATAGAGTATTAGGGCCACACAAGATTTAAAAGAATAAAATAAATTATGAGAATAAAGTTGTAAAATTACGGCATTAAAGTCCTGTAAGAATAAAGTCATAATATCATGAGAATAAAGTTGTAATATTACAAGATTAAAGTCATAATATTACGAGAATAAAGGTCGTGATATTACTAAATTAAAGTCATAATATTATGAGAATAAAGTCATAATATTACAAGATTAAAGTCATAATATTACGAGAAAAAAGTCAATATTCTAGCCTTTACACTTTACATTTTACACTTTAAAATGTCGAATATTGAGCAACTTATCAAGGTGTTCTTTAGTATTGATATAAATATATAGTTAATGTTTTAGCACATTAGCATCAAATTGTCAGTAGCAGGACTTGGAAATTGTGCAAATGACTATAAACTGAAGCTGTATTGTAATTATTGGATGCAATGATGGATTTAGTCGTCACATAGCTAATTTAGATGAAAGCATATTACACTAACAGTGACCCATGTCATCGCAGACTGCTTTATAAACACAGACACATGGCTGTACACAGAAGTTGAGAGGAAAATAAGGAGAAAATGAGGATATATATATAGTATAACAGACCTGTATTTCTGCTTGTGGACAGAAGGCATGGCTCTCTGTGCACGTCTGGGTTTGAGAATGCCTCTTTAGGTTACATTCTGTAAAGCAAATTTTATTCATCTAACTTTTCAACAAATTTGATTTGTTCACTACCCACAAAGGGATTTTGAGATGGAGTCAGCCGTTATCCACAGTTCTGATATTATTTGGCAACTACTCCAGTGTGCGTCTGTGAAGATATACAGTATTCTAATGCTCGCATGTGGGAGAGACAGATGAGACAGTCAGATTGTCTCATATGGCTTGTGTCTGATTTGCAAGTGTGGAAGAAGGACTCAAGGCAGCAGCTGACCTTATGCTGCAGGTTTCCTAAATCTAATCCAATAACGCTGCCCACTGGGTGCAAGAGTGTGGGTCGATATGCTGGTCACCTCAGGCCTCCAAAAGAGACAGGGGCACCAAAGTGTCATAGCAAACCCCTCTTCTAAACATAGTGATCAATAATTTAAAAAAGGGTACGCAAGTGCAAAACCCTACAGTATTCCTTCTGGTATATCGATGTGTAAAAGCTTTCACTCAACTTTTTAGGCAATATTTCACTTTCACATATATTCAACTGAACAACAATCTGTGGGTTTTTTTAAATCATAGAACAAGAAAAAAAGTCCTTGTTGCCATGCAATGTTGTTTTGTTTCCTTCAACAGCAGCTGGGTTTTTGTGAGACAGTTCTGCCCATTGTTGGTAGTCTGTGCAAAAATATTCAGTAGCTCAACAATCCATGAACTTTGACAGATTTTTTTTCTCTTGATGATTCTTCGAACATTGTTAATGTTCAATATAATTATACATATATATAGCGGGTAAAATAAGCATTGAACACGTCACCTTTTTTCTCAGTAAATATATTACTCGAGGTGCTAATGATATGAAATTTTCACCAGATTTCGGTAACAAACCAAATGATCAATACTTACAAAGAAATCAAACATAAATGTCCAGAAATGAAGTTATTTGTAATAATGTGGAATGGCACAGGGAAAAAGTATAGAACACACTTCCTGAAATTTATCTAAGACTTTGTACAAAAGCCTTTGTTGTCAATGACAGCTTCAAGACGCCTCCTGTATGGAGAAACTAGTGGCATGCATTGCTCAGGTG
>NW_013952453.1:1182536-1203909 GCF_001266775.1 Austrofundulus limnaeus | reverse complement strand
CACACACACACACACACACACACACACACACACACACACACACACACACACACACACGTTCGCCCAGCTTTACAGTTGGGGACATTCATTTGACTTCTATTTATTTACTGATCATTTCTTCAGCCAAACCCTGACCCCTTACTATAAAGTTGAACACTCCAGTCCATACTCATACCATGGTCCTAAACCTAAGCCCCGCCCCCCATATGTTTTTACATGCCTGTGGAGACCATGCATTGACTTCTATTCATTTTCCGGTCGTTTATTTAGCCTAACCCTGACACTTTATCCTAAAACTAACCTCACAGGAACATACCTGACCCTAAATCTAGCCTAAACTCAATTCACACCAAAACCTAAAATCAGCATCCATGCTCGAAGTGCATTTGGTCCCCACAAGGCTACATTTTTTTCTGGAAAATGGTCCCTACGATGTAGCAAAAATGTGTGCACACGTATATAAGTATATTACTGTCTTTATTTGCCTTTTGTTGGTCACTTGCTCACTAATAAACTACAATCATAATGCAGCTGCCCATTGTCTCCATCGTGTAAAAAACTGCAATACTTGTGTCAAGATCTCTTATTTTATTACCTTTTTTTTTGCATTTCTGTGTCCATCCTAAACTACAAACTGACAACTTTTTGATTTGTTTTTTACAATTGTTTTTCAGACAGTTATGTGCAATCTTCACTGTTTTAAGTGGCAATCAATGCAATAATTTTAGAAGAAATTAGTTCTTTAGTAGCTGTAAGATCTATCTGCAGAGATGTTTTTGAGGTGTGGTACTTCTAGTGCAAACCTATGAGGTATAACTTTTAAAGTCACAACATTTGCATTTAGTTAGAATATGGGATACGTCTTGTTCAGAGGAAGTGTCAAAATCAAAATGTCACTTAAGATAATTATGGCTTTCTAAAGTTTTTTTTTTTTTTTTTTTGTGATTATCAGGGTCTCTGTTTGTAATCATTACCACTGTTACCTTTCCCACCCTCATCCAAAAACATTAAAAATCATCAAATGTGTTCAGTAAAATAAAAACCCAGATGATGTAAGATTTCAAAGCTTTGCTTTCTTTATGTGGTGTTAGGGAAAAAAATGCAGATGCCACCTCCTATCAGTGAAATGTGGCATAAAAAGTCATGATACAATCCAAGCCATTACCCATTTTCCCAGGGTTTTTTGAAGCTTTGCATGAAATCGCATACATGAGAAAGAAACTGATGGCAAAGCAGTTTTCACATTTCATTTCAAACAAGTCATGCTTCAGTATTATGTGGCAATTACAGACATGGTTCACCTCCATCGGCTCAACCATAAACTCTAATTCTCACATAGTAGGGATTAATTTGATTTCTCAAGGCTTTAAGTGAAGCTTGGATCCATAACATGTTTAATTTTTTATAAGCGTAAGTAGAGAAAACCATCTTCAAAAGCAGCAAAAACTGATAAAATTCCAAATTTTCAGCCAAAAACCTGTGTAGAAACAATGTAGTGAAGCCAGCCCTTAAAATAACTTTGCACAACAGATTAGAATTCCTTTACCACAATGCACACATAAGATGATAAAAAGTTGCAGTTTGTTTTCTGTGCAAAACGAGCTAAAAAATTAAGTGCGCTATAAACTTACTTGTGGTGCTTTTACCAGCCTGTCTTTAAAACTGGCGTGTTATGACATTAATGTTAACGATGGTGATTCAAAATCTGCTGAGTGCGTATCTGCAAATCTTAGGTGGATCAATACAGACTGTAGATATGTAAATGTGGTTGTTAAATCTTTTTTTTTTCCAGTTAGGTGTCTGGCTTCAGGGAAAATGCAACAGCCAGTGATATGTGAAACAAATTATCCCAACCTTGAAAGAGTATAAATATTTTATTTTTGGTTTTGAGAGACAGAAGGTATCTTTTTTTTTTATCTGCACAAGCAAAATGTGTTTGCATGATTCTGCAGGGTGATTAAGAGAAGTTAAGCATATAACGTCTGCCAATGCTAAACGCAAATTTACTTTCATTTTACACTACCGACAGTAACAGGAGCAGCGTGGCCTGCAATCTAAATCCTCATCTACAAGATGGAAATAGGTACATCCACATGAGCACATTTAATCAGAATCTGATGTGGTATCCCTGAAGCCCAAACAATTTGCACCTATGCAGATTGCATAGTAACATTTCTCTCTGTTAATGTGTTTGACCTCAGGTACAATATTTGTTACTTTGTTTCCCAGAGCCTGATAGTGTCTGAAGTGAGAAAAAGTGGGGACATGTGCTGAAGTGGAAATGTTGACTGCACTACTCCACCTGACCTCAATTACTTCCCCTGGAGATAAGATAAGCTCGTTTTGATAGATTATTCAACTTCCTCCCAACACGGTGTGGGAAATTAGAAGTCAAGTGGCTTCTGTCTCAGTGACTTTGTTACCTTTTGTCTGATTGGTCTGACATATTTTCAGTGAATATGTAGATATATAATTTTACATGCCAAAAACCTAAATTTATTATTTTTTTACTCATCTAATTCTTGCTTATTGGGAGCCCATTATAACTATGAAATCTGTCATATTACCCAAAAAATGAATAAATAAATAAAAAGCTGTAAGCACTCGGAGAGTGCAAACCTCCACCAAGACCAATTTCTCCCATCCTGTAAGAGTTAATGCGCAAAAGCAGAGATGGAAACACATTTGCTGAATAAGTTCTGACTTAGCGAACATTTAAGCAGGCAGTATGCACGGGATTTCTTCTCGGTAGAGTCCAATGTGAAAAAAAAAAAAAGTCAGACTCGTCACCCAACGTTATTCTTCGTCAAACGGGTGTGGGATTAAGCTCCTAAGTTTTCATCAGTCACATTTCACCATGTAAAACGTCTGTTTCATCCCCTTGTATGAGTTTGTAATAGTTTGACTCTCTTTAAAAAGTGCTTCCTGGCTCCCCCCGTCTCCAAACTTTGAGGGTCGGCAGCTCTCTGTTTACAAGCCTATTAGCGAGAAACTGTTTTGATTGGTTGTTTCGGAAATGTGGTGTTTGTGGAAATGGGAAAAATATGTTTCATGGTGCAGTCACGCACTTCCTGGTCACAAAACGTTCCGTAAATGCGCATGTTATAGCAAAAATTATTCATCATTAAATGTGGTTTTAACATCACTGTTTTTTTACAGAAGCCCTGTGAAAGCATCACAGCTTTGCTGATCTCAGAGTGTTAAAAGAAAAAAAATTCCTGTATCCGCATCGTGGTCCGGAACATCACCAAAATTTAAATGTGTGTTCCTTGGCTTAGTACCCACATGTGGTAAAAATGTCATAACAATCCGTCCACAAGTTTTTGAGTAATGTTGTCCACAGACAGAACAACAGACAGACAGACATATGCAACTGAAAACATTACCTTGCCCTTGGTGGAGGTCATAAAAATAAAATAAAAAAGACGACACATTGCAGGCAAATCTGTTTTTATCTGAGGTCAATAGAAGTTTTAGTCAACTTTTTTTTTCCTTTACTTAAAATTGAGAAAAGTAGGTGGCAAAAATATATACTGTAAGGAAAAAATCTAATATCTGAAACAGACATAAAATACATTAAAATGAATGAACATGATGTCATAACAAGCAGTCTTTCTTGGTTTGGGAAACTACTAGGTAATCTTGGATTAGATGACCTAAATGTCCAAGTTGGAGCATTTAAGTTTAGCAGGTCAGAAAACATTGAGATGCTTCACCAATGATAGTTTTAAAAAATAATATTCAGACTTAAATTATGTGTATTATGTATTTTCGATTGGTTCCGGCTTGGTGTTTTCTCTAGAATTTTCTTTACCGGTTTAAGACAATTAAGACCTTTTGTTGAGACATAAATAAAACCATTTACAATAACTAGAGCTAAAGGAAATAAAAGCCCTAATAATCATCTTTTGTTCATTTTTGACACCAAAATGAACAAACCGGAAACAATAGATTCAGACCAGCTGCTTGTGCTGACCGACCACAGCCACTGATCTAACAGAACACGTAGGTTTCTCAGAGCTGACGGGACAGTTGAGACCAAAAGGTCAATTTGTTTCTTGATTTGTGGGATCATGCCGTCAGAGACAAGGAGTTTATTTGACTGTAGTTAACTTGTAATTATCCCTTAATGTCTGACAAGAAGTCAAGTAAATCTGACAATTTAAATAACGGAAAGTCATTGAAGGGAACAGTGTAGATGAATGCCATTTGCATAAATGTGGGGTGGGATGACAGTAACAATAATCTGTCCTCAAAGGATTATACAGAGCAAGAATGAGTTTGACTCCAAAACAGGACCTTGATGAACCCGACATGACAGATTCCTGGTACAGCGGGTAAAATAAGTTTTGAACACGTCACCATTTTTCTCAGTAAATATATTACTAGAGGTGCTAATGACATGAAATTTTCACCAGATGTCGGTAACAACCCAAGTGATCCATACATACAAAGAAATCAAACGATAAATGTCCAGAAATATGTAATAATGTGGAATGGCACAGGGAAAAAGTATTGAACACGCTTCATGAAATTTATCTATTACTTTGTACCTTTGTGCCTTTGTTGTCAATGACAGCTTCAAGACGCCTCCTGTATGGAGAAACTAGTGTCATGCATTGCTCAGGTGTGATTTTGGCCCATTCTTCCACACAAACAGTTTTCAAATCTTGAAGGTTTCGTGGACCTCTTCTATGAACTCTGATCTTTAGTTCTTTCCATGGATTTTCTGTTGGATTCAGGTCAGGTGATTGGCTGGGCCATTCCAGCAGCTTTATTTTATTTTTCTGAAACCAACTGAGAGTTTCCTTGYCTTTGTGTTTGGGCTCATTGCCTTGCTGAAATGTCCAGCCATGTTCCATCTTCATCATCCTGGTAGATGGAAGCAGATTTTTATCAAGAATGTCTCTGTACATTTTTCCATTCATCCTTCCTTCAATTATTTGAAGTTTGCCAGTACCATATGCTGAAAAACAGCCCCACACCATGATGTTCCCACCTCCAAACTTCACTGTTGGTATGGTGTTTTTGGACTGATGTGCAGTGCCATTTGACCTCCAAACATGATGTGTATTCTGGCATCCAAACAGTTCAATGTTGGTCTCATCTGACCAGACTGTATTCTCCCAGTATTACACAGGCTTGTTTAAATGTTGTGCAGCAAACTTTAAAGGAGCTTCAACATGCTGTTTCTTCAGCAGTGGAGTCTTGCGTGGTGAGCGTGCATACAGGCCATGGTGGTTCAGTGCATTACTTATTGTTTTCTTTGAAACAATCGTACCTGCTAATTCCAGGTCTTTCTGAAGCTCTCCACAAGTGGTCCTTGGCTCTTGGACAACGCTTCTGATAATTCTTTTCACTCCTCTGTCAGAAATCTTGCGAGGAGCACCTGGTTGTGGTCGGTTTATGGTAAAATAATGTCCTTTCCACTTCTGAATTATGGCCCCAACAGTGCTCACTGGAACCTTCAGAAGTTTAGAKATTCTTCTGTAACCGATGCCATCATTATGCTTTGCAACAATAAGGTTGTGAAGGTCTTGAGAGAGCTCTTTACTTTTACCCATCATCAGATGTTTCTTGTGTGATACCTGGCCATCATTTGGGACTGAACCAGCTGATATTAACTTGCACTGACAAGGGGCAGGCTTGCTTTCTAATTACTGAGAGAGTTCAGCTGGTGTCTTGGCTTTCCATGCCTTTTTACACCTCCCTTTCTTCATGTGTTCAATACTTTTTCCCTGTGCCATTCCACATTATTACAAATAACTTCATTTCTGGACATTTATGGTTTGATTTCTTTGTATGTATGGATCACTTGGGTTGTTACCAACATCTGGTAAAAATTTCATGTCATTAGCACCTCTAGTAATATATTTACTGAGAAAAATGTTGACGTGTTCAATACTTATTTTACCCGCTCTATATGATGTGGTTTATAACAGTAACTTTGCTATTACCTTCATTAGGTTTTGCTGAAGACTAATCATGAAACATATTTATGTATGTAATGATTTTATTTTTTATGAATTAGTCAACAGTGCAAAGCAGAGAATCAATTATTTCTAAAATATTCATAAAGTTACAAAATATCCTTGTGAAATAATAATGAGAATGGAAAGACAGGGTGTGATGTATGACAATTTGGAAAGGTCAGTGTTTATGGAACTGGACAAGAAAGTAATAGTTTCTGGCATAATAAAATGCTTAGGTCAGCAGTTTGAGATTGATGGCAATGAGAAAAAGTTTTGTTGTCTGTGATTGGTTGTTTCAGTGCACAGGAAAGGTTTTACTTCGGTTAAAATGTATAAAGTTAGCATCTTTGAGCTACAACTCTGAACGATGTCCACAGTGAAATTTTCAGAAGATCTCAGTTTCCTTGCTTGAGTTGCAGAGGTTCACAGTTTTATGTGGATTTTAAAGATGTTCAAAAGTATATATTTGCAACACAGTCAAAATAATTATGGACATTTTATCTCTGATCAATCACAAGAGCACAGACGATCTAGCTTAACAACATGTGACGGTTTAAAACAATACTGATGATTAATGATATTTATTTAAAAATGTTTTCAAATCTGCATTCCTAATTAAAACACATGTAATACAGCAGAATAAATTATAATCTTAAAGGACACAAAGAGAAAAGTATGATGTGGACTGCCTCGGACACAGCTTTAAGCAGTGCACTCAAAAATAAAAATAAATAAATAAATAAATAAATAAATAAATAAATAAATTGTGATTATCAAACACTGGCTGGGCAAAACACAGGTTGCCATTTTTCACAATTCCTCCAAACTAAGTCAGACAACTGAAAAATTCTGTAATTTCTCACAGTTTAGAGTTTCCAACTTACCTCCAGCAGCTGCAGCCCAGTAAGACACGAGTTCTCTAATGGTGTTTGTTTTTCTCACTTCCTGGTTTTGAAAGAATACAAGCCTAAAGTGGATGAGAGTGGTGTTTTAGTGATTCTCACCCGACTGAATGTGCCACAAATTTGAACTTCGTCAGCTTCTGTGGATTTTGTGAGAAAGTGATTCAGTCGCAACACTTTTTGTACTTTAGATTGTTACTTTATAGTAGCTATGACAAATTTGAAATCACGAGTAGTTGTATTGTTGACTCACATCCCCTAAAATGATAATATAGGTATGTAATTGCACAGGAGCATTGGGCGTTATAATGTGCAGACTCACTGCCATTTTGAATCAGATTAGCCTTCTTTAAGTTTGTGCAAAGGTGAAGATACAGAGTGTGGCCACTGGAAGTGCATACCATAATGTGGATTAACAGGAGTACTGGACAGAGGACACAATCCTGTGGGGTACGAGTGCTGACTGCCAGAGGTGATTTCCATGGCACTGCATGCCGTTCCCTGCCTGTCAGGAAGCTTGTGAATCACTGACAGATGACAGATGATACATTGGAAGCACTGCACGTTACAGCCTTGTGGCATAAATTTCATACTGAATACATTACACTGAATGTAAGTTAGTTTCAGTAATACAGCCAAACAATTACAGTACCTGCTTATCACATTGCTAAGATATTAAATATTTTATATAGTTTTTAAACAATTTACAACCTTCCCTTCTCACCAGCTTAATTTTCGAGCAGTGATGTTCAGAGTAAAGTAATGAATGCAGAGTTGTATGTAACATCCACTGACCTGTTTGCCCTTTAAGTAAATTGCAGGGTGTATGAAGGCTTCCTGTGATGCTCCTCTGATGAGCCAACAGGTGTTCTTTTACAAACCTCACATCAAATTACCATTGTATGGTTATTATTTTTTATCCTTCCAGTGTTTTTTTTTTTTTGAAGATCAGAAAATCTACTGCAGAGAAGACTATTGGTACTCATTCCACTTTGAAGTATTTGAATTATTAAAAGGAGAAAAAATCTAATAAAACTGCAACTCAAGCTGTAAAGGAGTGATCTTTGTTAACGGTGGAGGTGATTGTAAATGTTTTAGGTGTTTTCTTAACTAGCAGTGCTTTGTTTTCTGTCATTTCAATTTATTTTAACCTTCAGCACTGCTGTCGCTCGCAGCACCATGGTGCCCTAAAAAAAGCTTGTACAGCGTGTAAAATAAGTATTGAACACGTCACCATTTTTCTCAGTAAATATAGTACTAGAGGTGCTAATGACATGAAATTTTCACCAGATGTRGGTAACAARCCAAGTGATCCATACATACAAAGAAATCAAYCCATAAATATCCAGAAGTGAAGTTATTTCTAATAATGTGGAATGGCACAGGGAAAAAGTATTGAACACATGAAGAAAGGGAGGTGTAAAAAGGCATGGAAAGCCAAGACACCAGCTGAACTCTCTCAGTAATTAGAAAACAAGCCTGCCCCTTGTCAGTGCAAGTTAATATCAGCTGGTTCAGTCCCAAATGATGGCCAGGTATCACACAAGAACCATCTGATGATGGGTAAAAGTAAAGAGCTCTCTCAAGACCTTCACAACCTTATTGTTGCAAAGCATAATGATGGCATCGGTTACAGAAGAATGTCTAAACTTCTGAAGGTTCCAGTGAGCACTGTTGGGGCCATAATTCAGAAGTGGAAAGAACATTATTTCACCATAAACCAACCACGACCAGGTGCTCCTCGCAAGATTTCTGACAGAGGAGTGAAAAGAATTATCAGAAGAGTTGTCCAAGAGCCAAGAACCACTTGTGGAGAGCTTCAGAAAGACCTGGAACTAGCAGGTACGATTGTTTCAAAGAAAACAATAAGTAATGCACTGAACCACCATGGCCTGTATGCACGCTCACCACGCAAGACTCCACTGCTGAAGAAACAGCATGTTGAAGCTCCTTTAACGTTTGCTGCACAACATTTAAACAAGCCTGTGAAATACTGGGAGAATATAGTCTGGTCAGATGAGACCAACATTGAACTGTTTGGATGCCAGAATACACATCATGTTTGGAGGTCAAATGGCACTGCACATCAGCCCAAAAACACCATACCAACAGTGAAGTTTGGAGGTGGGAACATCATGGTGTGGGGCTGTTTTTCAGCATATGGTACTGGCAAACTTCAAATAATTGAAGGAAGGATGAGTGGAAAAATGTACAGAGACATTCTTGATAAAAATCTGCTTCCATCTACCAGGATGATGAAGATGAAACATGGCTGGACATTTCAGCAAGACAATGAGCCCAAACACAAAGCCAAGGAAACTCTCAGTTGGTTTCAGAGAAAGAAACTAAAGCTGCTGGAATGGCCCAGCCAATCACCTGACTTGAATCCAACAGAAAATCCATGGAAAGAACTAAAGATCAGAGTTCATAGAAGAGGTCCACGAAACCTTCAAGATTTGAAGACTGTTTGTGTGGAAGAATGGGCCAAAATCACACCTGAGCAATGCATGCCACTAGTTTCTCCATACAGGAGGCGTCTTGAAGCTGTCATTGACAACAAAGGCTTTTGTACAAAGTATTAGATAAATTTCAGTAAGTGTGTTCAATACTTTTTCCCTGTGCCATTCCACTTTATTACAAATAGCTTCATTCCTGGACATTTATGGTTTGATTTCTTTGTATGTATGGATCACTTGGGTTGTTAGCAACATCTGGTGAAAATTTCATGTCATGAGCACCTCTAGTAACATATTTACTGAGAAAATGGTGACGTGTTCGATACTTATTTTACCCGCTGTAACTCCATGCTTGATCACTCTTTGTAGATATAAGACAGAAAAAGACATTCATCTTGTTCAAGTGCATGATTGGTTTACAGAACAAACACTTTCACGAGACAAAGTTTCACAAAAACAAGCCATTTTCCTCCATCACCTTTGAACTTTAAATATGAAATATACTGATGCTTAATTTTTAATTTTTATAAGATTTGTTTGCAAAGTTCTCCTCATTGCAATTCCCACTGAACTTTAGACTAAACAAAAAACACAGAGCCATTGGCAGCACAGATTTTTTTTTGCCCGCATGCAAAAATAGTACAAGAAGAGTGATGAAAATTCAGCATCAACGAAGTGCTCTGCTGTGGTTATTAATTCCCTTTGGCCAGACTCATATTTTTCAAGAAAATTAATTCTGCTGACTGATTTGCTTTTGTAATAACCTAATAGTGTGCCACTACTATGCTCACTCTTCTGGAACTGATAGGGAAAAAGAAAATATTGATTGAGAGGTCCTCACTATGTAGATACAGGTTTAATAGAGAGATTAAAATTCATTCTCATTTTTTATTCATACAAATTTTGCTCTCTAATCACAGCGGCTGATTTTTTCTTAAAGAAAAATGAAATGAAAGAATAACTAAAAAGATCCTTTGGATTTTTCAAACAGCAGGCAAGAAAGCCAAGTCGAGCTAATTCCAGTAATCACGCTAATAAGCAGCAACAGTCTGTACACTACGAAAGCGACTTATTTTGTTGAAATAATGATGCTGCTGTGAGAAAACAGGGCAGTAAAACAATATTGGCCTTTCAGGTGAGTTATGAACATGACATTTCTCATATCAGCTCTCTGGAGCGCACTAAAACTGGGATGTCTTTTTCTCTTTTAGCAAAAACTGGCATTGCACTGTTTTTATTTTTACTCTGTTTGTGAGATGGAGAGAATAAACAACAAGCATTTTCTGGTACATCAGTCTCGTACACCCACAGACAGTTTGCTTTAATCTGAACTTCATCAGACAGATTATCCAACCTCCAGACAAACTACAATTCAGGTATTAAAAAGGCCTGAAATGTACTCATTTATTTACAGGAATTTCATTGTATAATGTAATTTGCAAAATATTGAATAAAAAGCATTTTCTTTTGTAAAAAAAGTGAAGTTTGTAATATGATTTTATTGAATCATAATTGTTAGACATTAATGCTAAATTGTTTTGTAAATGTGAGCTAATGTAGCCTTTATAATGTTATAACAAAAAATGAGAAGAGAAGGGAAGACAAAAATGTTAAAGAAAAAATATGAATAGGATATAAAACGAAAAAAGGAGACATGCTGTACATAAAATACAAGTAGTATTAATTTAGTCATTTGTAAAGCAATGTTTTGAAGCTTATTCAAATCAATGAGATGTTGCCTGGACGGGAAAGTACTAACTGTGACAAGAAAGACATGGGTGGCTATCTGAGATACGTCACAGTCAATAAACATAGTTTTTCTCTTAAAAGGGCCCACAGTTTTTTTTTTTTTTTTTTTTGCACTGCATTGTTACTCTGCAGTGTTCAACTCAGTCATAAAAAAACTGTTTTGTTTTGTGACCATTCTTAATTGTATTTTAAATTTTAATGGGGTTGCTGTCAATGTTATTTTTATAACAATATTTGGAAAATAATTAAAAATAGCTGACGAAAAATTATCTTTGAATTCAACGAGACAATTTTACAAACTTCAGTTTAGCTGACGCACAATCGGTAATTGAAGGATGATGAATCAGCCCTGTGTGCTACTGAGGAGCAGATTGTTTTTTATTATTTGTTTTGTTAAAGTGGGGCACTTTCCAGACCTTCATGGTGCAGTTCAAATTAAAATACAACATGCTAGTTTATCTTATTTTTTGGGCAGAATGACAGTGGTTAGCACTGATGTCTCACAGCAAGAAAGTCCTGGGTTCTATCCCCATTGTGGACCTCTGGTTTTTCTGTTTGAAGTTTGTGCAGGTTTTCTCCGGTTTCCCTTCCACAGGCCAAAAACTTGCACAGATTGCCTTCAGGCCTAGGCTTCCCTTGCAAAAGAGATCTGTGATCTCAATGAGATTTGCCTGGGGTAAATAAAAGGTAAATGAATACATTAGTAATTGACAAAAGCTGGCGTCAGTTAATAGACAAAAAGTGGGACATTCACAGAACAGATCACCAGTCCATCACGGGACCACCAATGACACACACACACACACACACACACACACACACATAAAGCTAAGGTCAATTTAGAGACATTGAACACAATGTTTACAAATGAAGCAAATGAAATTGCAAAACCAAATCTTTGATTATTTTTTGTCATGTATTATAAAAACACAGGAAATACATGACAAAAGTTGCAAGAGCAAATAAAAGCTATATTATTTGAAAGATTCCTACAATGTATGGGCAGCCATTTAAGACCAATAAAAATACATGAAGCAGCATTTTGTGCCCTCTGATAGTAGGCAATATATAAATATAAAGTGCATTACAGTAATCCAGTTGAGTAGTGACAAAAGCATAGATTGTTGTCTTAAAGTGCTGCCTGGAAAAAAATGGGTTTATTTTTAAAGCTGGGTTCAAGATATGTCCTTATCTGACTGTCAATCTTAGAGTCAGTCCACTTTGACCTCTAGGTTTGGGATAGCTGGCTTATTGCTGTAAACATATATTCCCCTGTAATCACTTAGGAAGGTTCAGAGAAGATCCTAAAAAAACTTTTGGTATTTTTTATGTCAGTTTAAAATATTCCGAGCCACCCAGCTCTTCATCCCATCACAACATTGCTTTATATAATGTATCTGCATAACCTTTGTTTACTTAAGAGGCATGCAAATCTGACAGCTGTCTGTGTAACAGTGAAGTGCAGTGCAAGGGAAAGTGGGGGGCAGAGACAGAGAGAAGAGGAAAGGCTCGAAAACTGCGCCCTGTGGGATCCCACACAAGAAAAGAGTAGAAGAAGGCACATAGTCACAGACGCTGACACAGAAAGAGAGACTTGAACCACTCCAGTGCTTTATCCTGATGCCCACCCACTGCTTTTATTTTTATAAAACACATCGACCCTCTTTTCATCTTAAGCTTCGTATTCCAGAGAGGTGCTTCAAAACGGTTATCAGAATACGCTGCACGTTCCTTCACCTGCCGTCTTATTAGAAGAAACAATTCCAGATAGTGTGTCTGCGAAACAGTGGCTCTCATGAATATTAGGAAGACAGGCGATGTAGCTACTTCGGCCACTCCTTCTACTCAAAATGTCAAAGGGAGATGTTCCGGACTTCAATTGTCTTTATTACACTTGAGCACTCAGGTTTCCTAACATGTTTTTGCCCTTCACGGATCTCAGACTCTGAAGAGGAGAGCCCTTTAAGTGCTTCCCCTCTGAGTCTTAAATGCCTTTACACCTAAGACACTTCTCTTTGCCCTGCAATCAAAGATGGTTTCCTGGTGCACAGAAGCAAAAACGTTAAGCTTTTAGTTCGGGGTACTGAGTGCATTTTTTTCCCTCTAGTATAAGATAACTGCACATTAAATAGTATTGGGTATTTTTTTTTAATGGCTGACATTTCAAATTTGTACACACTATAATAAAGTTTTGGTTCTGCTTGCTTGGTAAACCATTTATTTATTTATTTATTTATTTATTTATTTATTTATTAAAGACATCAGGTTTTAGTAACTAACCAGAGGGGAGAGTTACGAGTCTTTCCTTTGATTTAAAGTTTGAGTTATTTTTGCGCCTTTCACATACACGATGCACTCTTGACAGTAGCAGGTCTACAGAGAAAGAATGTTTACTCCTTAAACTCCTCTTTCTCCCTCGTCTCAAATGTTTAGACCGAGAGTCTCAAACACTCTTCTTTGAATTGCGGTAATTGGTTGATGTTTAAATTGAAATTTCACAGGCAGTAGATTTCCACGCAGCGCAGTGAAAATCAGAGAAAAAAGAAACTTGTGGGTTTTTGAATGTGCGGTATGTGCGCGCACACACATATGTGTGTCCAGGGTTATTAGCATTCCATCAGTAGAGCCATATGAAAGTGTCATCTCCCTCTTTTCAAGTCACTCTACCCACTCATCTCTGCTGCTCTCTTTCTCGTTTTCCCTTTCTATGCAAAGGTCCAGAGAGTGCCCCGTGGGCAGCTATTAATGAGGAACTTTGTGGTGAGTCTTATTAAACCTTAATGACACACAGCCACCTGTCTGGATTTCAATACAAGATGGGCTCAGCCAATCATCAACACAGAGAATCTCTAATCCACAGTGTGGAGAAAAGGTCCCCTGCCAGCATGGATCTCTCTATGATCTTGCATCCAATGTTTGCACTAAAACAGGCGGTGTTGAAGTCACATCTAATATTTGGTTGTTGCAAAGTTCACCTTCTCAGAGTAGCTGATGCACAAGCGGAGAGCCGACATCTCTGCATGTCACCCATATTATGAAAATAACTACTAAATTAATGAGATCTTAGATTTGACAGCAGTCATATTCAATTGTTCAGCACAGGAGATAAGAAGACATGACGTCTCTTTGAAGAAACCTGAGACCTCAGCAGGTGAGAAATATTGTAGAGCACCAAATTCCCAGGATTTGCTTCGGGAAGTCTTCACCTATCACTCACGTTCAAGTTCTTAAAGCCAGGCCAGGGTGGTTTGGTGCATACTGTATCAAAGTTCAAATCGGATGACTTCAGACAGAAATGGAAATTGACTTGCAAGCCAACATGGGCTTTAAACGCTGATGACTTGTGATTATACTTGGACGTGATCTCAGTTTTGAGAAACTATCATCACTTCATGGCATGTTGAGCAGCATGAACAGTGGGATTGGGGTCCAGCTGCCAAACTCAAACTTTAAAAGATATTTAAACATTTACAAGTGACTTGCCTGTCTGAATTCACATCACAAGCTCTTTTTTTAATCTTATTTACTCAAGCATTTTTGTCAAACAGCTTTTTACAGAGTCAATATTCAAAAACTTGTACTTAAACTTGTTCTTAAATGTTTTTATGAATGAGTAAAATGAACAAATAATTTAATAAACAAATACTTGAAAATACACTTGACACTTAATAAATGTTATTACACTTATCTGCCAAGGGTTGTAGTCACATCTGCCACATGTATTCTTTTTTTCTGTACTATAGAGTCACTTTTAAAATAGACAAAATGTGTTCCAAATCTGACATTTTTTTTCTGATTCAGCTCAGTGAATGTGGCTGACATCACATATTCTAATCTCAACAGAGTCCTGCTGCACTGTCAAGCTTTTTCCTACTATCCTCCTGAGCCTTGTGATATATATCTAATGTCAAGGTGTAAACTACAACCTATTAGTAGTGATGAATGATCATGTAGACCTTTGTCTGCCCATTATTGCTGCAATTGAGGTGTGTTAAGATATTTCAGACAGTGTGTGGTGTAAACCACAAACGGATAAAAAAAGAAAAGAAAACCTTAACATACAATCTAAGAAGTCTTAAGTCATTCCTCATGTCTTGATGTTTTACTTTCCAGAGAGCCACGCTTTCTTGTAATCTTTTAAAGTGGTCCCAAGTAATATTTCTCCTGGGTTTCTTAAGAATCTCTTGTATTTATTTATTTGTACTTGGACAGCTTTTTTTTCTTATTTTCAGTACCATGTATGACTATTTTCTAAATGTAAAAGTCTAAATGTATGAATGTATGTGTACGTGTGTTGCTGGGTAAACAACAATATACTGTAGAGCTTTAGTGTTGAAACTTAATGTAAAAACATTGGTAAAGCTTTCTTTTAAGGTACCCTAATTACCATTACAAGGTAATTAGGGTACGATTTTACTATGTAATTAATTGTCTGCAGTAATGTAGCACTACCTGGTAATGTATTACAATTCACTATGTAACATCTAAATAAGTAGTATTCGGACATTTGGACAGTTTTAAAGTCATATTTTATTGCAATTAACTACTGACCCCAAAATTTAGTTGCATTCTTTTGGTTATTTAGTGTTGAGTTACTATTGAATAGTAATTTGATTGTAGTTACCCAATAAAGGTAGTTTTACTAACAGTAGGGTTTTTTTCTTTTGTACCCTAATTACTACGCAATTACATGGTAATAAGGTAGTAATTACATTTAATTACCAGTTTTTTATTACCTTTTAATTATATGGTATTAAGGGTACCATAATAGAAAGCGTTACCAAAACATTTGAGATCAACACAAAATTAAAAAAAAGTTTCACTAGGTTTTTTCACAACACCTTTTGTAAACCCTATTCTGTCTACCTGACCCATTTAAAACATGCAGATGTACTTTGGTTCAAATTATTGCAGAAAAATAAAATAATGTAACATCAATCTTTTTTTTTTGAGCATAAGGATCCATGAAGGGAACATAATGGACAGAAATGTATGAAGAACCTTTTATTCTGCCAGTTTTTAAGTCTTAACACTAAAGCACTAATGTGCTTATCCTGATTCTTTGCATTGTTTTTGGATGGATATACAGTATAAATTCCCCCACAATGTACACGTTTTTACATTTTACTTCCAAATTTAAAACAGTGATCTGTTGTTTTTAAACCTGAGCATTACAGTTATGGTTACACAATTCTGTTGTCTGAAGTTTTAGATGGTATTCCCATAGCTTGTGTCTGATGAAGGTACTTTGATAAAATAGTCCTTTATATAAAAAGAGACACTTTTTTCAGGAGACAAAGAACATCTCTTTTTCATCATTAACAAAAGAGCACACGTCGCTTCAAATACCAGATGGTTAACAAGAATGTCCCCGCTAAGGCTCTGTACAAATGAGAAATTGGTGTAAGAACTGGTGAGTCCTGTTATGACTGTACTCCCCTCAGAGGTGCATGAACCAGAGCTAAAGCTGTCATTTTTTTAAATCTAGTGGCCAGGTATGTTTCCAGGTGCCTCAGGACATTTAGGCTTATGGCTGACCAATGTGGAAATTTAAATCTTATTATCTCCCAGCGAGGAGCTAAGCTGAGTACTACCTACAGTTCTTGAATGTGAAGCTCAACATTACTTGAAATTTGGAGGATTTTCGGTATTTTTTAAATATCTGTGTTCATGTGATCATCAAAGCTTTTTATGCAAAAAATAAAAATAAAAATAAATAAATATAACACCACGACTCCAGTGCCAAAAGTGCAGACTTTATTAGAAGATGCTGATGCAAAAATGAAATAACTTTTTAACTAAATAGAAAAACTGATAAATCAGCAGGTAAATTTATTACAAAAAAAATAATAAAAAAAAGTCTGAAAATCACAAGTTGCACACAGGGAATAAGCAAACTGGAAGGTTGGTAACAAACATAATGACTAAAAGCATAGAGCAAGCAAACCAAGAATAGTAAGTAGAATTGGGCAGAACAATAACTAGTGGAAAAAGCTGAGGGTAAACACATGAAGAGCAGGTAAGAATGGTAAAACTGAACCTAGGAATAACTGAGGAGGAAAAGGAAATGACACACAGAGATTTTAAGAAAAAAATTAAATAAAAAAAAAGAAACTGAACACAGAGAACGTTAAAAAACAAGGGAACACTGTAAAACATGAAAACCGCGGCTCATGACACTTGTAAAAGGTTTGAAAGTCAAAAGAGTAAAATAAATAAATAAACAAATAGATCTTTTATAAATGGAAAATGCTTGAGAATTTCAAGGATTTTAGACAAAAAAGTGTGTTTTTATACAAAGGCTGAAGACTGTTTTTGACTTTAGTAAATGGCACTCTTCTCAGTGCATCTGGGTAACATTTAACTATTAAAAAATAAGAGCTTATAGTAGCAAATCTCAAACCCAGGATTGCAGTGTGTCAGCTGTAATCTGTTTTCATATGTCTATAAGTAACTCCTCATGTTTATGTACTGTGCAGAAAAGTGCAACAAATGAGATCTCAGGCTGTGGAATTTAACAAATTTAGCCACTATTCTGGCCTAAATATTTCCTCAAATTTGTTTGAACTGAGTTGAGTTTTCCACACAAAGATTTAACTTTCCCATTGTCACAGTGAAAGAATCCATGATCAGTGTGTGCAAAGAGTGGGATTGATTTCTGTTGATGTTCATTCGTGCGGACTGCAACATTGTGCTGCGACATCATGTTTGAGAGTGAAATAAGAGAAGAGACGGAGTTTGTATAACAAGTAGTGTCATCCAAACCTCACAGGGGATTTGGACAGGGCCACTGACAGTGACACATCTGTGACCTTTGTGTTTCCCAAATAAAAATGAATCACTGCTGCATCATACGCAGACACGATGAAAAGAAATGGTTGAGGCAATACACTCATGTTTAAAAAAAGATTTATTTGGTTATGTGGGCATTCTGGACTGAGGCTGAAATAAAGATGTTCTGAAGCATCAAACGAGGCTCGTTAAAATTTCAAGTTTTCATTTTAATTATTTTATAAACCAATTATAGTGAAGTGAACTCTCAGAAAAACACTGTAGATCTTATAGCTATTTGTTTTGAAAACCACACTGTAAACTTGACTTAAATTTCTGATTTTATTTTATTGTGTGTGTGTGTGTGTGTGTGTGTGTGTGTGTGTGTGTGTGTGTGTGTGTGTGTGTGTGTGTGTGAGGCAAGGTGGGGTAGTTTTCAGAGTTGTCGCCTCACAATGAGAAAGTTATAGGATTGTTCTGTGTGGAGTTTGCATGTTTTTTCTTTGCATTATTTATTTATTTATTTATTTATTTATTTATTTATTTATTTATTATTTTTGAGTACTTCAGGTTTTCTGCTACTGCCCCAAACCAGGCATATTAGGTTAATCTGTATCTCTAAATTAACCCGTTCAGGGTCTCTTACACAGTGACTGGCTGAAGACAAGCACCAGCTCCTCTCAACCCAGAAAGGAAAAGTGGGTAATGTAAGGCAGATAGATACACTTTTTTATGTCTTTCTGGAGCTACTTCACATGTATCAAATAAAAATAAATGATTGCCCATGGAATTAACTTATGGCCCATTTCAGTATATCCCACTTCACACTGCCAGTCTTCCCTAAAGCATTTCCCCGGATTAAAAAAAACTCTATCTCAGTGCATCACCTACAGCTACCTGCATTCCACACCTTATCTCCTCTCACTGATTCACAGACAAAAATCCCCTCTGCATATAACAACTCTGTGCTTTACATGACTTGTTTTATTCTATGCAGCTTACACAGGGTTTACTTTTATAACCCAATGCGTCATAGTTTGTAGTTTCCGGCTGGCTTATAGTCCCAACAATGACCACAACAGGCCAGCAGGTAGCCACGGTGTATTGTCTAAAAATGTTTCCTCCTGAGTTTGAATCCATCAGCAGCAGTGAATAACCCAGGCAAAAAGAACAGTTGAATCAAAGACTGAATGAAAATATTGTGTATTACAAAAACATGATGCATTGATGAATGGATGGATTGACGGACAGATGGATGGATGAACAGATAGATGGCTAGGAAAACAGAGAGATAGAAGTTAATAGAGGTTGTCAAATATAAGAATTAAGCTTGGTAAGTAGATGTAGACTACCATAAGTAGTACTCCTTCTTTGCCTCCTCCATAATGGAACCTATTAAACATCGTCCTCTGTTAAATTATTTATAAGTCCTGTTAGAAGCCATAGGCTACTTCATCAGTCAGTCGCCCCATACTAGATTAGTGTGGTGAATTTAAATACCTCACACTGTGGTGTGGCCTTTCATCAGTCAGATGTGTGATATTAACCATACACTGTAAAAGATGGTTGTAGCCACAGGGTTTTAAAGGTGAAGCCAAGGTGGGAAGGCTTTAAACTGCAGTACTACTGAGAGTTGGAAGGAAATGGCTTAAACTGATTTGTATTCCAAAAGAATACATGTTTATCTTCAGTCAAAGTCAATATACTTTGTCAAAAATGACATGTGGTGTCAGGTACAACTCTGCAGACCAATCCTTTCATCCACATTTAGCCACTTCAAGTTTCAAAAAAGGCAAACTTGCTGAAGGCCAAATACTTAACTCGGTTATTTAAATATATTCAAAATGTGTATTTCATTCATTTATTTATTTTATTTTATTTTAGAAAGTAAAAATAAAAAATAAAAAGTGTAATTTCACTGGTGGCAAGTAATCAAGGCATAACGTCAAATTTAAGCTTGCACATATCAGCTAAATTAAAGAAAATGTATTTTATGTGTGTTCACAAGGTGATAGAAGACCTGCATTGCTGTTTTGGGGTGCTTACTAAATGAAATGTAGCAGTTAAAATATTACACAAAGATATTTTTTTATAACTGCATGATGCTAGACTTGGTTGCAGATGACCAAAATTGTTCGCTGGACCCTTTACAGTATATTCATGAGTCCTTCAAAATAAAATTTTGTGTATAACATCATTTGGTTTCTGACACTAGCTAAAAAAACGAATAATAATAATAACAGTATTTTTGCTGTTTTTCATGAGAATTTTGTTATTTGTCATGAGGATTTTGTTGTTTTTGTGAGTATTTTGCTCTTTTTCATGAGAATTTTGCTGTTTGTCATGAGCATTTTGCTGTTTTTCATGAGTATTTTTGCTGTTTTTCATGAGAATTTTGCTGTTTGTCATGAGGATTTTGCAGTTTTTGTGAGTATTTTGCTGTTTTTCATGAGTATTTTACTGTTTTTCATGAGTATTTTGCAGTTTTTGTGAGTATTTTGCTGTTTTTCATGAGTATTTTGCTGTTTTTCATGAGTATTTTGCTGTTTTTCATGGGTATTTTGAAGTTGTTCATGAGTACTTTGCAGTTTTTCATGAGTATTTTGCTGTTTTCATGAGTATTTTGCTGTTTTTCAGCAAAATGTAAGATTTGAAAAGTCTTGAAGCATACTACACCAATGCCACTGAGTGTTCTCTGCCTTCAAGAGGATCTCAAAAACCCGTCTCTTCTTAGAATGCTTTTTAGTTTACCATCTCAGATCTAAACTTTTTATGCAAGTTCAGTCAATAACCTGCACAAACCTGAATATTTTACAAAATTAATGTAGGATAGAAGGAGATTTTACTATTCTGTGACTGTATAATTTATACAAAGTTGACTGAAAAGCAAATGCATTGTACATTAAGTCTATATAGAATGGAGCAGAATGTTTTTTGACATCCTACAAATTACTTTTATAAAACACATCAACTGTGCCATATCTAAAGGCCACATGGATTTGAAAAACTGAAAACAGTCCAGGGCAGTTCATGTAGAGACAATGCTGGGAGGCACCCTGCCAGCTGGGGACATCTGGATATAAATCACTACACATTCTGAATATGTGAGGGTGAATGTGCTGTGTGGTTGCACCACAGCTCCAGGTGGGATGTGTTATCTTGAGCAGAGTCAGCTTCATCGTCATGCTCCTCACAAGTCCTGTGTTAAGGCTCAGCCCCACAGAAAGGCCAGTGTGTTTCTTCTTATCTCACCTGTCTGCACATTCTTGGTGTCAGCTCAACAGTCTTGCATACTGAAACTACATGTACTGACTACCATCCTGCAAGAAAAACGTGTACATGTTTAGGAATATTATACATCTATATCTAGCTATCTACCCATCTATCTACCCATCTGTATGTGTGTGTAAATACTGTGTGTGTGTGTGTGGGGGTGGGTCAGCTTTGGTGACATTTGGGGGCAATTTTAAGACAAAAATCCTATGTTTGGGGACAACTGGTGCATTTGGGGACAAAAGTTGAG